>NC_138548.1:52665494-53152994 GCF_964273705.1 Natrix helvetica
TGACAAACTAGATACTAGATTGTGTGCAGAAGAGAAACCAGGAGCTCAAAGGCTGTGGATGGTGTGAATTTAAAAAAAAAAAACCACCAACTACAACTACAGAAATTGCTCTGCCTGGATTATGCCTGAAACTGCAGTTTACATGACAAAAGATACATTGCTTGATAGTGTGGACAATAAAAGATAAGGCTCCATTCTCTAGCTTCTCACAGTTTCCTTGCTTTTGTATTAATGCTACTTTAAAAGAGAGAAGGTTCAGTTAAAAGGATGGGGGAGGAAGGCTTGGGAATATTCATTTTGAGCAATTTATCTGAATCAGCACCATGTATTCTCAAAAGATGACTACTCATATAGTGTTATTCCTATTTTGTGCCCTAAAATGAGAATAAACCAAACCAAAGTAAGCACTTGTATATTTCATTTATTAAAAATGGAAGAGTTTTTATTAAAATGAAAGTAATTTAAGCACAAAGGCACAAAATGGTCCAATCTGGTCATTGTGAATTGTTCAAAATAACCTGTTTTCAGCCTTATCTGATAACCTTTTTTCAGCCTTAATATACTTTTCTTGTATTTGCTTTCTCTTCCTTTTCTTTTTTCTTTTCTTTCTTTTCTTTTCGCAAAATAATATGCCTATTATGTGCAAAAATGTAGACAAGAATGTAAGAGCAAAAGAGAAATGTATTCTTCCAGAAATGAACGGAAGGACACAGCTTATCCCATTTGAGCCAAGCAAAACCCTTTCTCCACCTGCAGTGATTAATACAGAAAGGAAAATATCAAACTCTGATTCATTTACTCTGTTACAATGCAGCCTTTTAAATCACAAATAAAATCACACATTTTTAAATGTAGGGCTTTTAATGGAAACTTCTGAAATCATATTCCTTTCTCGCCCCATTGCAAGCAGAACCCATAGTTTGTAGAAAATGTGTATTACTATTTTTTTCTAATTCACAGGTGTCAGCAAGGACAACAAATGACAACCCATGGGTGATGTTGCATCATTTTGCAAATATCATGACATAAACTTGTATCAGACTCTAGGGTGTCAATACATAATAATGGCATTTGCACTGTGTCATTGCATACCTACCATTTTGCTGTCATAAATCAGTACTGCTATCCAGTCATACTTGCTGTGATTAACACAGTTGCACAGAACAAATACATTGCTAATAAAAATCTCACGACAAACATGTGAGGCATAACTATAACCCTATACATGATTACAATGAATTAAGCTCAGTTAATTCCATAGCCATTTCTTCTCATAGCACAGGAGGCATTATTTAGGAAGATGTTGAAGGAAGCTATTTTGTAGGGCATTAACTTATTCATTTATTTTAATTTCCCAACAAAGTCAGCCTGCAACAATTCAGGATTTATCTGATTTAATGTCCCGATTGCATTTTTAAAAAGATAATATTGTAAACTATTAGTAGTCTATGGAGGGCAGCATTCTAAGGCAATGATAGATTAAATCAATAAGTTCAACCACTAAACCAAATTGAATTTTAGAACCATTAAACCATGGAATTTAAAAAGGGATCATATGACCAGCTTGCAAAAAGTAGGAATTCCGTTAATTAGAGAAAAAAAGGGAGAAGAATTTCCCAGGTAGCTGATCATTTCTTTATTCTTCAGAATATGTTGAGAGTAAACAAAAAGAGCTGTAATGCCTAGAGAGCCTTGACCTCACTCAATTTTGTTGTCAGTGCACAAACCTTCCTGTAATGCCAGCAGATGTCATCATTGCTTTTGCTCCCTGGCATTCTCTTCCATTATAACTTTGGCAACCAGTATAAACATGGCCAAAACCTCACTGTGGAAGCTGTTGTAGAACACCAATTTGCTTTAGATAATTGGACACATTGGAGATTTTCCCACCTCCAAAACTATTGTTAAAACCTTATCTGGAGACTGAGTATCTTACGTGCAGCAAGACAATCTAGTGTTTCCATTCCTGGTTGGAACTATTATTTTAACTTATTGGCTCTTACTTGTGGAAACTGCTGCTCTCTATCTAGTCGTATGCTCCCTAAACATTTTGCAGTAAGAAAGTGGATGATATTAGTCCCACTTTGTAGATAAAGTTATAATAAATCTAGTTGTCTAGCAAATTCATGGCCATGCTGGAACTACTTATATGATGTTGAGCCAAATATATCTTCAGTTAAAAACAATAGCAAAAAAAAAAAGTTCTCAATTACATTTGTGTCTCCTTCATACAAAGCAAAGTTGTGGTAAAAGCTTAAAGTTTTTTTGTTTTTGTTTTTTTCATACGCAATACGCTGAAACTATCCATCCTTCCCTGTAAGCCACCCTGTCTAGAACTAGTTGTTAAATCAGGTTTAGGAGATAGGAAACAGGATACCTCTTTTGGCTGCTCCTGTTCACATTGGGTGTCCTTCAATGTTAAGTTATTTTTCTCTCCTGCAGTTTAGGTGTACCTAAGGCTTATGATGCTGTATTGTTTCCAAAAAGAGCGTGAATTCATGAATATTTGACAAATGATCACGGGTCTGGGATTTCAGTTGCTATGGGAGGGAAATATTTTTCTGGTCTCAAGTGGCAATTTATAGGTTCATCTGGAATTCAGATACTGTATTTTGCAAACAAAAGAACTTTGACAGACTGTTAGGGAAGCATCTTCGGCCAAAAACAAGGGGGAGAGCTTAATTTCCTGCCAGGGCACTCTTCAAAGAAGCAAAGAGGATAACTACTTGTGTCCCCAGGTGATCATATTTTTTTTCTTTGTCTCTTTAAAGCACCCTTTGGTCTCCAAGAAGCTCTGTTTAGAGGTTGTTGGCCATTATTAATTCATTTTATAAAAATGTTTTTCAGGTTGCATGAAAGGTGAGAAGCCCATTAAACAAGTCAAATATATTCTGTATTAGGCAATAAAACAACAAAAATAAAAGCAAGAGCTTAGAGTGGGTGGGTGGGGAAGTGCGGGAGAAGCTTCAGCTACAGTTGCTGTGCACAAACACATTTGAAGAAATGGCATTTTGCATAGATATTATATTTACTTGGGTTAAGGTGGAAGTGGCAATTCAGAAGAACAAAAACCAGGCTGCCTAATTTGATAGAAGCTGCCTAACATCAAAGAGAAGGCAAAAAGTAAAGCATAATAGAAGCATCAGAAAGAAAGCTGCAAAGTTGCAGTTTCTTGTTACATTTGTCCATCACTAAATAGTGACAAATTTGTGGGTTTGTGTTTCTATTTATTGGGTGTAAAAGTGCCATGCCTTCTTGACTAGGCTTCAGAAAAAATAACTGACCTATCAGTGGATTAGAGTCTAATGGTACAAACTTATCCTGGTAAGTAAAAGTAGAGTAACAGTCTTAGCTGTTCCTGTTCTGGGTCTTATCTTCAAAACATCTGAACATCTTCCCCTGATTCTCTGGGAAAAGGAGATTGACAGTGATAAAAATGACCAGTTAACTACAGACTCCATAATAAAATTTTGCAGCTGGACTTTCAGGGGCATGCCGGGATTCACACTCCTGAATTCGATACAAAGAAATAATGGAAAGAAAGAAAGAAAGAAAGAAAGAAAGAAAGAAAGAAAGAAAGGGAAAAAAACTAAATGTGATGTATATTGCAGTTAAATTTAATAACATTAAATGCAGTTAATATGATTACACGTCAGTGATTAATAATTTCCCCTTTATGCCACAACAAGTCTTACAGTACAGTAACAACTTTAGGAGCCTTCTGGAGTTGGGGCACACCTAAGATTTTTGTGAGGTATACGCAGTCCTGGAGACTCAGCTCATGCCCTTGGGCCTTGTGGCATACAGCATGATTCCACCCAGAATTGAAAAGAGTCCACTAATTTGGAAGCACCACAATTAATCTGTGAAATTTCCCAAGGCTGGCACAAAATATGTAGAGAACTTTCTCAGATATTTGAGCAACATGCTAGGGCTTGTACCATCAAACAGTAATGTCAGCCTTTGCTGTCTTTGAGCAGTTTGCAATGGATATGAAGTTTGTACCATCTGTTAGTTCAAATCCAGTGCCTCCTTTTCCTGTATTTTTGTGGCAGGATGTCAGATTGGAGGTGAAAACCAAGACACTACACACGCACACACACACACACACACACACACACACGTAAAGGAGTTCTTACTTCTGATTCTTATCCTAATTAATGATGGTTGCATTTTTCAGAATATTGATTGGTTAACAACTTTAGCATTATTAGTATGAATTCAAAGAGTGCAGGATATTCATATTCAAGACTAAACTAGTAGCCACAAAGTATTTGGTCAAATAAATGGCTTTGTCTCAAAATGGAGCATCATATAAACATGTGGCATGAAGCACCTTGACAAAGTAAAACCAAATATTTAATATACCAGTAGGCCTAATAGATGCCTTTCCCCCCACTATATCACTACAGATAGTCCTTGCAATGTGACCAAAGTGAAGACTGCTCCTTACATTTGGATGTTGTAACAGTCATAAAATTCTTTTGGATGTTGTAACAGCCGTCAGTCACCAATTTAATGACCTTATATTTGCAGTGTTTGTTAAGTGAATCTACAAACATTAAAACAAATGCCACAGTTGTTAAGCAAACCAATGGGTAAGTACCATTTTTTGGCAAAACCATAGTAAAAGATGATCATGTCATGATGATCATGATGACTGGATGGTCATACAGCTGTAAATGTGGCTATGTTGTCAAGCCCCCGAAGTTGAGACATATGACTGCAGAGGGAGCCTGACTGGAATCTGGATTGTAAGTGCCTTTTTTTTGGGGGGGGGGGTATCAGGCGTAACTTTGAGCAGTCACTAAGTTAATTCTTGACTTACCAAGTGTAAGTCAAGAATGACCTGTGTAGCATTTTAATAAGCACCTAGTTGGCTCTCTGTGTTAAATTGGGGTAAGCAACCTATATCAACATGACCATGGTCACTTCCTTTGGTATCTATTTGACTTCTTGTACCATCCGAATTTTGAAATTTTTTTAAAAATACTTTTTTTAATGGAGAAAAGGTTATTTTTTTACTCATCAACTGTTGATAGTGTCTTCTAAATGTGTGTGTGTGTGTTTCTGTGCTTTTTTACATGCCAGTAAGTTCTTTTTCATGTCCTTGCATGTTGCTCTTTTCAGCCCCTACTTTATGAATTCTTAACTTGAATGGTGTCTGCTCAAGAGATATCAGTTGCGATCTGGTTCAAAGGGATTCTGGTTGATGTTGCCCAACATTTGTCCTACCCAATTTTGGATGATCTTGAAAGCTCGGAAGTGTTGTACTTGGCTACGGCTTGACTGAGATATTAACTGGGAATTCCAAAGTTGGCAAATGTGACTTGTACAGGCTCATGCACATGCACAAAGAGATAGCAGGTGTTTACCAAGCAGTCACGCCTGCCTTACAAAATATGCGGCTATTTTGATGCTTCAAAGAGAGGTACTTTACAAACCACATCAGAGCAAAGCACAGTGCATACATGCAGACATGTAGCAAAATATGACTTATGTTTCCAATAGGAGGCCCTTTTACATCTCCGACAGATTATATTGTAGGTATAATCACTGTAGGCAGGGGTGTCTAACCTTAACAACTTTAAGACCTGTGGACTTTATCTCCCAGAATTTCTTAGCCAACATGGAGAAGCTGAAGTCCACAGATCTTAAAGTTTTCAGAACAGAACAGAATAATAGAGTTAGAAGGGACTTTGGAGAACTTCTAGTCCAACTGCCTACTCAAGCAGGGAACCCTATACCATTTCAGACAAAAGACTGTCCAATCTCTTTTTAGAAACCTCAAGAGTTGGAGCACCAACAATTTCTGGAGTTGTCATTCCACTGATTAATTATTCTAACTGTCAGAAAATGTATCCTTAGTTCTAGATTGGTTCTCTCCAGAGGTGAGGCTGCAGATACGTTCATAAGCGGTTCACTGGTTGGGAGCGTGCACATGTGCTCGTCTGCACCTCTTTGGGAGTGAACCAGAGCTTCAAAGTAGCAGGTAATCAACTCAGGCGGATCCAGTGAGTAAGACAGGGGCGGCGCAAAACTCAGCTGGGCAGCAAGGGTGGAGGGAACGAGCCAGAAAGTTAGTTATAAATGGATAACTAAGGGCTGGTGGGCGGGCCCAGCCAGCGATCAAAGCTAAGGGTTCGCCCGAACCCACACGACCATGCAGCAGCCCATCACTGCTTCTCTCCTTGTTCAGTTTTCATGATTCTTGTCCTCCCTTCAAGTGCTTTGGAGAATAAGTAGACCTCAGGTTGACCAAGGTTGGACACCTCTGCGCTGGACTCCCCAAACTCTGGATTTCATAATGATTTTCAGAAGCAATTAGAACTTTGAAAAAGTAGATGATGATGACAATTAGCAGTTGCAGCTATTATAACTCTCAGCCAAATTGATTTTGTTTATCTTGTTAAGTGATAAGCAAGAGTTCCTAATTATTTTTCTTTTACAGTAATATAAATAGTTTTTACCGTATCTGATACAAATTATGTTCCATTGAGGATAGCCAACCCTGAAAGTAGCTAGTGGCAATCCCTTTTGGAAAAAAAGGCTATGGGGGCAGGAGGGGGGGGAGGGACAAATACCTTGTTGATGAATGTAATTCTTTCCAAACCTTTTGTGGTTTAGCGGTTGGGTCTGCCTTTTATCTGCAGTTTTATATTGCTTGTACATTTCTATTTCTCTCTACTGGGTGTGGGATGCTCCTTATTTCTAAATCACTGAAATGTTCTTTTCAGGGCTGGGTTGAAATATTTTGGCAGCTGAAGTTGCAAGGGAAAATTTGCACCACAATTTCCTGTGCTCTACCTGTCCGCTAGATCAAATGAAAGATTTGATTCCCTGAGGGGTGTTGTTGAGCTGACAGCTTTTACCAGTGCTAGATTTATTACAAGCCATTCCCAACCCCCATCATTTTCTGTAGTGTGCCTCTTTAAAACTGTGCTGTAAAAAGTTAGGAAATAAGTTCGGGAAAAGTCTTTCAGGAATTGGTCTCCACCCTACCTCTCCTAACTTCATCTTTCCTACAATGTTGAAGGTGTGGCTTTGTACACATAATCACACCCTCCAGCACTATAGTCAAGCCTTGTAGCCTTCACAAGGTGCTTTACCTACTAATAATTTCTCTCCCCCCTTGGAAAAATTATGCAACCAGAGTCTAAACACATTCTTGCACTGCAATCCATCCCTCACCAATAGTTTAAAGCAATATTGGCAGCATGAAAACTTTAATTATCCTATTGCAACAGAGCTTCTTCATGGGAAATACATGAAACGTTTATAGGAAATAGCATTTCAACCTTCCCACAATACTGTGTCATGGCCCTGTTCTTATCTACAACAAGAGCTAAAGTTTCACAACCACCTTTTCTTCCATTTGCAAGCCATGCATGCTAGGCAGCCAACCAGCAGCTCTGGGCTGGAGCAACTGTAGCCTGCAACTTATTAAACATAATTTTACAAGCAATGAGGCAGCTGGATCAATCAGATGTAAGGCCCATCACCATTACAATGCCTTCCTGTTCTGACCTAGGCTTCCCAAGATCATGAAACAGACTCCTCTTCCTGATAAAACCTCTTTTATTTAGGTTAAAGAGAATTCCTCTCCAGCAAAGTCCCAGCAAACAGTCTTTCATGAGGTTTCACAACTATAGGCCTTTATCAGCTTTGGAGAGTTGCCAGGCCGATATCTTCCAAACACCAGGCTGTAGCAGCAATTACTTAGCAAGAAGTCAGGAACAGATCTTTACCCTAATGAATTGAATGAATTGTCTCCTGCAAACTCCCCTCCCTTTTCGCTCTTCTTTATTCCCTATGGGGAGGGGGCATTCACCGTCCACCTGTGCCTTTACTCCTGAGTCAGCCCTTGTTCCTTAACTGTTCCCTTCTCCTGGCAGTTCTGTGCATGCACACATCGGGAACAGGCTCCAGCTGTTCTTCTGCCCCACTGATATCTGACTCCAAAGGCAGCTGATAACTATCGGACGGCGCTGGCCCCTCTCTGCCTCCAACGCAGTGCACTCATCAGAGCCTTCCCCAGACTCCAGGACTGGCCCTTGTTCCTCCCAACCTCCTCACTGTCTGAGTCTGCCACCGCTGATGGGCCACAACCCTTCCTTAGCACCACATTCCCAAAGGTGGCATATCAGTCTTTCAATTGCCTGCTATTATTCCTTTTGGAAAACTGTTTATTTAAAATGGCAGATGGTACAGCTGTTTCAGCTTTCACTGATTAACTAAACTTGCTCTTTAGAGGATGTACGTCTCTGTTTTATAAGAATTATTTGGGGACACCTTTGGATGGCAGGCCCTGGATAGGCACCCTCTAATCTGGCCCTGGAGCTCTTCTGCATTGACTGTAGATAACAATTACACCAAAAATTAATTTACTGAATTAATTGAAGCCCACTAAATGGGAAAGATTGTTATACTTTAATGGTGAAATGTCTTTGCTAGAAATTCAAATGAGTGGAAAACTGCCCTAGTTTTATCTGAACTTGATACAAGGCTATTAGTCCAGGACTAAACTGGGAATTTGAGGAGGTACATAAATTGCTGTTAAAACCCCTTAAAATGTATAATTAGTAAGAGAGACTAATTTAATCTAGGAACTGCAGGTAATTATACCATTTACAAAAAACTCTGCATTGTAAAATTGCTTGACAGCTGTGCAGGGCTCTGAGGGGGAATGCTTTGGCTTGACAAGGCTTTGATAGAACCCCTTGATCAAAAGCAGATTCCCCAACTTGCTTCAAAGTAGCAAATGAAATCAGTGGGTTTGAAAGGCTCACACATTCCATGGCTTTGCGAGCTCTTCTGTCAGTGGCTTGAACAGAAGTGGCTGAAATTTCCCAGAGACTTAGCACAACACAGCTTCTGCTCAAAGGCAGAAGCTGGTTAAAAACCAACAACAACCAGCTGACTGCCCCAAAGCAGAAAGGAGGTTCCCCCCCTCTTCCTATGCCCTCTTCCTTTAAATCGACATTTTTCTTTCCAGCCTTTCCCACAGATCAACAAAAGTGCAGCTTTGCGCTTCCCATGCTTGGTATTAGATGGCAGTAGGCTATTGAGATTCAACACATTCAACATTCCCAGTCTGGAAAATTCTAGCTCCCCCATGTATCACCCACAGTTTCTAGAATTGGCACTGACATCATATGATTTTGCAAATTCAGTTCTCTATGAGGAGTACAATGAGAGCAGAGTGATGTGGTGGCAGATATGAGCAGGTGGGCACCTTTTAAGGTGGCTAGATGAACATTATTTTCAGCATCCTTTACTTTCTCAAGACTCAGCTTGTTTTTATGTGAATACCACTTTTCTCTCCTTTGGGCTAATGGAATGGTACACTTCTGTGCTTGTCTTGCCAACACAATTGGAGTTCTGGGTCAATTCTCAGCACTCTGAATATGCACCGGAGACCAGTATGCAGATTTAAGGGTCCTGAACATACATCCATGCGTACATACATACATCAAAGCTAGTTAATGATTATAGATGCTGTCCAGAACATTTTTCGTCTTTAAGAACAGTTGGTGGTGAGGCTATGAGTGCCACTTGTTGTGTGACAGCCTCTTTCTTAGTGACCCACTTTCCTCTTGGCATGCTCTCTTACTCTGCCTGTCTCCTTCTGATAACTAAGTATGCTGTTAGTAAGCCATTACTAACCAATTGGTCTTACAAGGAACTTAATAGAAAGAACCTTGCTTGGCAAGAAAAAACAGTGATAAGAGACCACAAAATATCCCATCCAGTGGTGGGATTCAACTGTGTAACAACTGGCTCACCAAATGTGCACTCTGTGTGTGCACAGTGGGTTTGAAAACAGCTCAAAAACTTACCTTCTACTGCAGCCCTGGTGAGTAAAATCCACTCTGCCGTGCCTATCAGCTGGGCTTCAAACAAAGGAAATATAGGTCAGTATAGCGCAGGGGCAGGCAGGCAGGCAGGCCCACCTGATCGTCGGAGCGAACCAGTTCGCTCTCAGCTGATTGCCGGAGCTACCGATTCTCCTGAACCAGTCTGAACTGCCTGAAACCCACCCCTGACCCCTTCCCACCCCACAAAGGAAAACCGGTAGATGTTCCTTGTCACCATGCTTAAGATTGACAAGGAAAAGGAAAGTGGAAAAGGTTTAAAGTTTTTTAAAGTTTGTATTTGTATTTTAAAACCAGAACTGCATTTTTTTTCCAGCCAGCTTTTCTATAGGCTTTTATAGGCTGCTCTGCTGTCTTTTTTTGTATCTCTACTACTTTTCCCCAAAACAGATATAGGACAGAATCATTTAAAAAATATATTTAGTTCTCATAGTCACAATGCTTAGTTTTAATGTACAGAAAGAGATTGCAGACATTACCAAGGTGATCATGACAACCTAATGGAAGCTGTTCTTCAGTTGTTCTTGTCATCATATGTAATATGAAATTGTCAGGTCCTTTCAGTAGTCATTTCCAAATGTGGAATACTTTTCAATGAAAATTTATCTCAACACTAAATTTTGGCAGTGTCATCTTGATATCTCTAGGGTTGCAGGTTTGGTAACTCTGGGCCACTGTTATGGGATCATAATAAACAGGTGATATTATTGAATGCATTAAAAAAACCCACAGTCCTCCATGTTAGTAGGATTGAATGAAAATACATATAGTATATGGATTAGTGTTAGTGTCTAATGTGAGTAATAGCCAGCAATCTATTACGTGACACAATAGTAATCCCAATGTGACTACAACATTTTGAAATCAGTTGTTGTAAGAGCTGTACATGTGAAGTGAAAAATGCTTGTTCTATGTGTAGAGTCATCTGGCAACATTCATAAAGTGTATGTCAGCCCTACTTTTACTTTAAGTATTTCATTGTCACTTTGCTTTGACTTATTGCCAGTTTGCCGGGAAGATGACACAAATAAAGAAGCAAGGAAACAGGGTAGGTAACTGATATGCTTGCTTATTGTACCTACTAGCATTGGCTCCTTTTCATTGCTGAAAGGATTTGGAATATATGCACGTGTTTTACTCCTATTGCATTCAATACAGGTCCACTTCTTTGAATGGCCAACCTTGAGCTTTAATAAGAGAAAGCACATTCGTAAAAGCAATGCTACTACTGATAGATATATTTTGGGTTTATTAAGATTTTTTAAATCAAGGGCCATCTGTTAGAAGCTATGATAATGTTGCACATACCATAACAGTGTGCAAATTAGATAAAGTCATACAATCAGTATGAGGTCATGTCTCACATGAAGTCATGTGCCCCTCTTCTCCTAAGTTGGGGTGTATCTCAAAATTTGCACCAAAACCTTCTTCTTTGTATTCTGAAATATAACAAAAGGACAGACAAAAACACCTGATGTGACTAGTATAAATGTTGAGATTTTATTCAGACTTTGGCTTGTGTAAAAAGGAAGTATTTAGGAATGACCTCTGCCTGACTTACACATAAACAAAATAAAACAAATAGCCATTATGTGGGAATTCTTTTTTTTTTGAAATTTTTTTATTGTTTTTTACAAATTTTTTAAGGGAAAAAGGGTAAAAGAAAGGGTATAAAATTTTTGACAGCTACATCATGCGGGGGAAGGTAATCCCCCCAAATCTCACAACTTTTACAAAGAGAAATAAAAAAAACCATCAACATTTGAATAAACATTGGCAGATTTGGGTTTACATTAAATCATCAGTATGTTCAATCATTTTTTGTATCATTTCCAAAAATTACATTATAACAATTGCAATAATGTTTCAATTCATTTTTGTGACCTGAGTCTTCTAAGTGTTGGATCCTCCACCCTGTCTTCTGGCAGAGCCTCGGCACCTCCCTCCTTCATATCTTGTGTACTATCCCCTGTTTCATCTAGAAGGGCATTATGTTTTTTAATGAAAGCCTCCGCTTCCACAACTGTATTAATTCTAATTCTGCTGCCCTCCCAGAAAATCAGCATACCTTCTGGCAATAACCACCTGAACCAGACTCCTTTATTATATAATTTCTTTGCTAAAGAGGAATATTTCTTCCTCTTATCTCTTACTTTCTTTGGAATCTGTTTAAGAATGGTTATTTCTTTGTCTTTATATTTTAGTGGTCCCACCCTTTGAGCACCTAGGACCTCATCTCTTGTGGTCTTTCTAAGAAATTTAATGTGGACCTCCCTTGGAACATTGTGTGTTCTATCATATGCTGAGTTGATCCTGTAAATCAGGTCAATATCCCACCAGAGCTGCTGTTTATCTCTTTTGATGTATTCTGCTAACATTGTGGTCATAATCTCCTTAAGATCTTCATTCTCAGATTCTGGCAAATTTTGAAATCTAAGGAAAAAATACATCCTTTCAAATTCCATCTTTATCATATAGTTTTCAAATTCTATATTCCCCCTCTGAATTGTCTTGACCTCCTCCCTCCTCCTGACCACGCCCTCCTCCAGCACACCTATTCTCTGTTTATTTTGTGTGGCTTATTGTTGTATTTCTCTGAGCTGATCATTTAAGTCTGTCAGTTGTTTTTTCAATTCGTCCTGTCCCTTTAAAAGAGTTTGAAGCATTTGATGAATAGATAAATCCTTTGAACTCTTTGAAGTTGCCAGGATCCGGGATTCCCGATGGCTGAAAGGACGTTTCCAATACCTGGTGGAATGGAAAGGCTGAGAGCTGGAGGATGTTACCTGGGAGGGATGTGACCTCTGTGCACGCACCTGCTTTGGTGCAGGCCTTCCATGAACAATTCCCAGCTAAGCCATACCCTGAACGTCAGACCCAAAGGAAGGGCCCTGTGGGGAAGGATAGTGTTGTGGCCCAGCAGCGGCCGCCTGAGCTGTTGATGGACTCTGACAGTGATGACCATTATGGGACTGCTTTGGAGGATGAGGAAGACTCTGGAGGGTGTTTGGAGTCAGAGCAGGAACTAGAGAGGCCTGTTGGCCACCAGGTGGCATCTGAGTCAGCGAGCAGTGAGGAGGAACAGAGGGAGGTTGTCCCTGATGTGCGTGTACGTAGAGCTGAGAGGAGAAGGGAGCAGCTATGGAGAAGACATCATGGAAGGAAATAGGGACAGCTGGCTCTGGTTGTGGCCCCTCCCAAAGTGTTTATAGGTGGAGTGACAGGAGGGGAATCTTTGCAGGAAACAACAGTCCATTTTACTAGTCATTGAGAAAGCATTCCGTAAGTCTAATCTTGGTTTCTGAAGATAGAGTTCTGGGCTCCTAGCCAAGGGGTGTCTTTATCTATGTAATTAGTCGTGGCAGACAGCCAAGCCTGTGTCTGCATATTCATTAGAATTACGGGACAGAACAGATAGCATATTTTTTTCTGTCCAGAGGCCTAACATAAGTATGACTGGCTAACAGATGGGATAAATATAAAAAAGTGTGATCCTTTATATGCTTAATTATTATATTCAAAAGATCAGATGTTCGGGGAGAACAAATAATGGCATTATAGCAAATATTTATAGGAGCTTCAGAGCTATTTTAATTGCAACTAGACCGGTCAACCAGCCACAGTGAAAATTTTCAAGGCTAAATTTGTGAAAATATAGATAGTCCTCAATTTATGACCACAATTGAGCCTAACATTTATGTTGCTAAGTGAGACAGTTATTGTCAGTTTTGACCCATTTTATGGTTGTTATTGCCACAGGTGTTAAATGAATTGCTGCAGTTGTTAACTTAGTAACATGGTTATTAAGTGAATTTGGCTTCCCACTGACTTGTCAGAAGGTCTCAAGCGGTGATCATATGACCCTGGGGGACTGCAACTGTCATAAATACAGCCAGTTGCCAAGCACCCAAAATGTGATCACATAAACAAACAGGACTACTTGTATTTCATGTTCACTGGGTAGCAAATTCTTACTGCAGAATCATGGGTGCCTTCAAATGAGGTGAGAATTTGAATTTCTACCTTAAATTGTGAAAAAGAAGTCAAGCAAGATATAAAGCATTAAGGGTTTCAGTTACCTTCAGTTATCTAAACTTATATTCTGGAGTTGAACTCCACACAACTTCTATAAATTGCCACAGTTATAGAAACACTGATCTAGACAGATCAAATATTGAAGTCAAACATTTGGGGTGGTAATATTTGTCATCAAACGGGCATCAATTCTGATAACTCCCTATCATAATTGATAAAAGCCTCTTTTACCCAACACAATTTCTGACAAGCAACATTTACAAAGAACACTAGCAAGATTTCTTCAGACAAAATGCATTGTACTTCATGTTTTAGGAAGAAGACTACCATAAAATATAATAAAGAATGAATGTGTTCATGTAGACTATTGAACTAAAAATCACCTTTTATATATTAAATTCAGCTATCGTGTCTCCTTGCAGTTCTCGCTTCTTCAGGCTAACTATATCCATTATTTCCAATCACCCTTTTAATCCCACATCCTTGAAATATAGTTAAATGTCTAAGACAGTTCTCTTTCTCTTTTCCGGGTTGGGAAAAAATATCAAATTGCAACAAATTATTTCAAATTTCTGGAACGTTGGGGCATCACACAAAACTACTTAGTAAAATAGAAAGAGGGTGAGCTAAAGTCCACATTTGATGCTTAGCTTGATTAGATTGTGGAGTTTATTGCCACAAGTAGCTTTGAAGATTGGACTCGTGATGACAGGCAAGTATACCAAAACTCCTCCAGTCATCAAATATACTATTATTAGATTATACTAGCACTGCACCCATTGCCTATTTATTCATTTATCTTGATAGATTGGAGCAATTCTAAATAATTTTTTCAGTTGTTTGTTATCATCTACTGGCATATAAATGGAAGTGGAGAAAGAACTGCTTCTTAATCATAATGTTTATTTGTTGATTTCATTTATGGATAATAATTAGTTTATTAAATCTATGAACCATATACATAATTTGCATATGCTTACATAATTTGCCTTCATTTATCTAAGCCAGGGATGCAGTGGCTCAGTGACTAAGACGCTGAGCTTGTCTATCAGAAAGGTTGGCAGTTCGGTGGTTCGAATCCCTAGTGAGCTGCCATTACTTGTCCCAGCTTCTGCCATCTTGGCAGTTCAAAAACATGTAAAAATGCAAGTAGAAAAATAGGAATCGCCTTTGGTGGAAAGGTAACAGTGTTCTGTGTGCCTTCAATGTTTAGTCATGCCGGCCATATGACTACAAAGACATCTTCGGACAGCATTGGCTCTTCAGCTTTGAAATGGAGATGAGCACTGCCCCCTAGAGTCAGGAACGACTAGTACATATGTGTGAGGGGAACCTTTACCTTTACCTATCTAAGCCAGGTATCTCCAATTTGATGCCTTTAGAAGAAAGTATCAAGACCAAGAATGCTCTTGACAAGGTTAAATTATAGACAGAGATCAGATCTAATTTCTGCATATTATTTCCCCTTGTCAAGATCCTTCTTTGTCTTGACACTGTCTTTTAAGGGCACCAGGTTAGAGACGCATGGCTTAGTTTAAAGCAGTGCTTCTCAATTATTTTCTGTCATGCCCCCCCTAGGAAGAAGAAAACATTTCGCCCCCCCCCCCGCGTGACTGTAAATAGTATCATTTGTCTATAAAATTGTTATAAGTACACCTCTGCATAACACTGTATCCTTATTAACGTATAAGAGAATAAAAAAAGAAAAATGTGGATCAATTTACAACAAAGAATAGCTTTATTAACTGTAGCAGAAAAGATTTAAAGGAGCACAGCTAGAACATATATATACATATATTTATATATAGAGTATCACAGAAGTGAGTACACCCCTTAACATTTTGTAAATATTTAAGTATACTTAAATATTTACAAAATGTTAAGGGGTGTACTCACTTCTGTGATAACACTGAAGAAATGACACTTGTATGTGCATGTATACATGTTACGGTGAAAGTCCGAAATCTGGTGAATGTCGACATTCACCGGTGAATGTCGACATTCACCAATCTCGCTTGGTGAATGTCCGAAATATTTGCTAAATGCCCTTATTTCTGACTTACACCGGTGAATGTCGACATTCACCAAGTACGTTTTCCCCTCTCTTTGGGGAGGAGGAGAGCCAGAGGATCGCCTCTCTTTGGGGAGGAGGAGAGCCAGAGGATCGCCTCTCTTTGGGGAGGAAAGTACGTTTTCCCCTCTCTTTGGGGAGGAGGAGAGCCAGAGGATCGCCTCTCTTTGGGGAGGAAAGTACGTTTCCCCCTCTCTTTGGGGAGGAGGAGAGCCAGAGGATCGCCTCTCTTTGGGGAGGAAAGTACGTTTCCCCCTCTCTTTGGGGAGGAGGAGAGCCAGAGGATCGCCTCTCTTTGGGGAGGAAAGTACGTTTCCCCCTCTCTTTGGGGAGGAGGAGAGCCAGAGGATCGCCTCTCTTTGGGGAGGAAAGTACGTTTCCCCCTCTCTTTGGGGAGGAGGAGAGCCAGAGGATCGCCTCTCTTTGGGGAGGAGGAGAGCCAGAGGATCGCCTCTCTTTGGGGAGGAAAGTACGTTTTGCCTCTCTTTGGGGCATCCTTTGAGGCGATCCTCTGGCTCTCCTCCTCCCCAAAGAGAGGGGGAAACGTACTTGGTGAATGTCGACATTCACCGGTGTAAGTCAGAAATAAGGGCATTTAGCAAATATTTCGGACATTCACCAAGCGAGATTGGTGAATGTCGACATTCACCGGTGAATGTCGACATTCACCAATTTCGGTCTTTCACCGTAACATACACACACAAACACACACATATATTTCCTGCATGCAGTGATTTCTAGAAACAACACCTGCTCGTCTCAATGGGAAAGACCCATGCATCCCAGATGCGAAGACAGTCCAAGTGGTCTCTCCCTCTGTCTCTCTCTCTCCCTCGTCTCTCTCCCTCTCTCTCTCTCTCTGCCTTTCTCTTTCTGTCTCTCCTTCTATTTCTGTCTGTCTTTCTGTCTCCCTCTCTCTTTCTCTCTCTCTCTCTCTGTCTTTCTCTGTCTCTCTCTCACTCTCTCTGTCTCTTTCTGTCTCTCTCTCTCTTTGTCTCCTCTCTCTCTGTCTCTTTCTGTCTCTCTGTGTCTCACTCTCTCTTTCTGTCTCTCTCTTCTTTCTCTCTGTCTTTCTCTGTCTTTCTCGGTCTCTCTCTCCTCTCTCTCTCTTTCTGTCCCTCTTTCTCCTTCTGTCTCTCTCTGTCTCTCTGTGTGTGTGTGTGTCTCTCTCTCTGTCTATCTCTTTCTGTCTCACTTCTCCCTCCCTCCCTCTCACTAGCTCTCTCTTTCTCTATCATCTTCTGAAGGTGGGGGGGGGGTTGAAAAGGGGCCCATTTTTTGTGCCTCCTGGGGCATCTGTGCACCCCATTTTTCACCTCCCCCACCCCCAGAAGCATTCTACTGGCAACAAATGGGCAAAAATGGCCCGTTTTTTGGCCAAAACCTTCCCCTCACGGCCAGTTGCAGGGCGTGGATCCCGCTCGGAGAAGGCGGAGCGGCAGCTCCTCCCTCAGCCAGGAGCCAGCGGGGGCTGGTCGGACAGGCAACCTTGGCGGGAAACTCCAGTCCGCCGCCGCCGCTGCGCTGTTGCCACCGCCGTTGCACCCAGATGGAAAGGGAGCCTTCGCGCCCCCCTTTACGGAGCCTCGCGCCCCCCCTGGGGGGCGCGCCCCACTATTTGAGAACCACTGGTTTAAAGGAACAACATGCAGAAATCAGGAAAAAAATCTGGGTGTCTTAGTGATTCACAAACACAATATAAGGCAGAAGGATAATAAAGTTCCAAAAAAGCAAATTGACTGGGTAGAACACACTTGGAATATTATATCCTACTGTGAACACCACATTTCACAAAAGATATTGACCAACTGAACCGTGTTCAGATGAGTGAACCAAGGGGCTGGAAAGAAAAGCCATGTGAAATGGTTGAATTGACTATGTTTAAACTGTGGAGAGACATGATTTTAATATCTGAAAGAATGTCATGATGTCAAATCTGCAGATTTGTTTAGATCTAAAGACAAGAAACATGAATTGATGTTACAAGGATGCACGTTGGAATTTCCTACTTGTGAACATTGGAAAAGATTCCTTGGGAGGGGATGGACCTTTTTTCTGCTGGAAGTCTTTAAACCGAAGTTGGAAAGTTAGTTCCTGGGGTGGTGTCAGACTGGATTTTTGAACTGATCTGAGCATTGCCTGATAATATCCATGTTCTCTTCCAATCTTTATGTTCTGTGTACCTATAGTCAACACAGACATCCTCAAATTTACTGAATTTTAGAACTTTATTCAAGGCTAGTATTCTATACAATTTAAATTTTGCCTCTCAGTTGTAAAAACTGGAACATAGCAAGATTCTATCTATCTTTTGGCCATGATGCAAAATAATCCAGTGCTTTGGTACTAAAAATGTTTTTTACCCTGTCCCCATATACCTTAGGTACATTATATTTGGATAATCATCATACATTTTTGTGGAGTTCAACACCTTAAATAGCAGCTGCAATATTTTGAACCTTTCTACATTTTTGTGCCCTTTCAAATATTGGATACAATATTTAATGAGACAAGGGTATCTGAAGAATTATTGATTCTATTTATTCAATTGTTCAAGGGTGTTTGAAAAGGAATAACAATATCTTTCTTTGTCTCAAGAATATAAAATCCATCTCAAATACCCCTTAATATGCAAAGGATCTGCAAACTCCCCTAATAAATATTAAGGAATAAAGAGAGAAATTGGGACTACAATTAAATATTAAGAAGGCCAAACTAATGACAATAGATAAAACAACCAGCTTTAGAATTGGAAATGAATATATCATAGTGGTAGATAGCTTCTGCCTTTTAGGATTAATCATCAAGAGTAAAGGAACAAGCAATCAAGAAATACAATACAGACTAGTATATGGTAGGACAGCTATGAAGAGATATTTATATGCTGTGATATGTCTATACCTACAAACATCAGAATCCTGTAAACTATGGTATTCCCTGTGGCACTAAATAAAGGTGGAAGTTGGACCTTAAATGAACTAGATATAAATAGTATTGACATTACTGAACTCTGGAGAAGATTCCTCAGACTATAATGGCTAGCATAGCAATAATCAATCAGTCAAAAGTTCTGCTCTTTGCATCTGGTATTAATATATATTTAAGATGCCATTTTCTGTATTGTTTTCATTTGTGCTACAACTTTTAAGATGCACACCATTTCGTGTGCCACTTTTTAAGGTAGGAAAAGATGAAAATGTTGAAGTAGTATGGAATATTGTTTCTGTAAAATATATATTATATATAAACAGCTATTATGCATGATATCAGTAGCAACACAAAATAAGAGAAATCAAAATATAAACCAATAATCAATAATTAATAAAAGCATAAAATCACCAGCAATGCAAATGAAAATATTGAGAAAAATGCAAACATTTAAAACAATTCACAAGGTTCTGGTGATACCTGTACAGGTAAGTAGCAATACCTTGACTTGTCAACCAAAGAATAAGAGAAAGGGTCAAGCAGATATTTCCAGGAAGAAAGTCCTATGGTGTGGGTGCTACTAATGCAAAAATTAATTTTGTCAGGAATAGGTGGATATGCCAGATCATTACTATACCTGTTTAAATTCCGTAATATACTTCTCTATTAAGAATAAAGCATTAGAACTTTGCACGAGACTAGTTGCCTTTTATATGGTATTCTTTTTTTAGATGACAGTTTGAGAGGAATGAATATATGGATGTGGAATGCTACATATTTATTCACAATTACTAACCCATTGGCAGTGTTCTTGCATTATGCTAACAAGCCAGAATTGGTTTTTCAGATGAGTCACAGCTTGTTTGGCTATTCTTTGGAATTTACCCTTCTAACTACAGTTTGTGTTCCATATCTGTGGATTGTTAGAAGCTTTATAAGGCACACAACCAGAGAAGCAGAGAAGCCATACAATACTTATGCCCATTCACATAGCACTCTTTATCAGAGTTATGACAAGAAAACCCGATGAACTGTATTTTAAACTTCTGATTATTTATCCTAAACAAACTGTTTTTTTCACTGACCCATACTCAACTTACACCAAGCCAAAAACAAAGACAACTTGCCTCAATGCTTGGCTGGCTGAACTCAGAAGTGGGCTTGATGACGTCAAAGCTTTTGGCACTTGGGTTTTTTTAAACATTCATGCCAAGTACAGTAATTCTAGTACAGTTCTAGAGTTCATGGTTGACATGAATCTGACTCAAAGCAATATCACGTATGACGCAGGATTAATTCTTTATTTGTTTTTAGGGTGCTTCTCTTGTTTTGCATTGTAACCAATTTTTTTGTATTTAAGTACAATGACAATAAAGATTATACTTAATAACATGAATAATGTTACATGGTAGTCTGATCAGGTTGCAATAGATCAGTGATGGCGAACCTTTTTTGGCTCGCGTGCCACAAGTGGGGGGAGCGCAGGGGGTTCGAGTGCGGGCGTGCCGCACCCATAATGCAACGCGCGACCCCCCAGTGCGCATGCGCGCACAACGTGCGACCCCCCCCATTTTTAATTTTTTTTTGCCCTCCCCAGGCTCCAGGGGCTTTATAGGAGCCTGGGGAGGGCGAAAAGAGCCTCCCCCGACTCCCTGGAGGCCCTCCGGAGGCTTCAGGGACTGTCCAGAGGCTTCCCTGAAGCCTTCGGAGCGCTTAAAACGACCATCCGAGCAACCCGGAAGTCACTTCCGGTTTGCTCGGAGGGTGGTTTTAAGCGTTCCGAAGGCTTCAGGGACGGTCCCTGAAGCCTCCGGGGGGGCAGGGGAGGCTCTTTTCGCCCTACCCAGGCTCCTATAAAGCCTCTGGAGCCTGGGGAAGGTGAAAAATTGCTTTTAAAAAGGTGAACTCAGCTGGCCAGCGCGCGCATACGCGCTGGCCAGCTGACAGGGCAGCGCCTCGCGTGCCCTGACAAATGGCTCCACGTGCCACTTGTGGCATGCGTGCCATAGGTTCGCCATCATGGGAATAGATGGTACTGAACCTTCCCTGCAGGGGCACCAAGCTGCTTTTGTGGGACCATCCATGGCATCTTATACGATCCAATTGAATATAAGAATTCACTTGGAGTGAGGTTTGCTGTTGTCTCAAAATATTTGCCTGGAGCCTTGACAGATTATTGGAATGACTAGTTGTTCCAGCCTTTGATTGGCCAAACAGGAAGGAGCATGGTAATAGTTTTGAAAAATCTATAATTAGATCCCTACCTCTCAATAGCTATTCAATTTTGCTATTGAATTTTGTTATTCCTGCCAAGGCCAATAATTGGATGGTGACAGACCTTTAAGCATTCCTGAATAAAACTAATTCCCTGGATCTGTTTTAATTTGTTTTAGGCAGGTTATGACACGGAGATAGCATTGATTGACTAATGAATGAAGTATTGAGAGAATGGGATGGAATAAGTAGCTGCTGCTCATGCTCTTAGATACATATGCAGCTTTTGATATCACCAACTATGGTGTCCTTCTGGATTGCATTAGGAAGTTGTGGGGTTTGAGTATGGATTACTGATGTTTCTACATTTGCTTTGAAGGTAGATTCCTTCAAAGTGGGGGATTATTGTTCCATCTGTGCCTTTTATATTGTGGAATGACAGAAGGCATTATTTAACATCTGTAAGGCACCACTAGGAGAGATCATCATGGGTTGCAGAGCTGAGGTTAAAAGTGAATCCAGATAAATTAGTTTGGAGTTATCTCAAACTTTTGAAAATAATTCTGCTCTAGAAAGAAATATTTTCCCACTGAAATAGAAGAGCCAAATAAAAGATCTGCACCAGTTTGGTTTTATACTCTTTTGTCTCTTGCAAGTTAAGGAGCACATTTTTTGTCATCTGCTGAAAAGTCACCAGCTATTACCTTTCCTTGAAAGACTTTTCTGTCCCAGCAAATAGTATGATAACTGTGGTGGCTAAACTGCATTGTCTCCCAGTGAAGTCTCAAGTAATATTCAAAGTAATTGGTCATTACATGCAAATCCATAAATACCAAAACCTTGAGTACTTTTCTCCTGGAAAATTGAGGTCTTTGGATAAAGGCTTTTTGTGCATGCCACTCCAATGAAAGATTTATCTGGATTTACCAGGGTCAGATAGCTCCAGTACTGTAGAATTTCCCCCCACTAACAGTTGTCTGCTTCTTCACTGGTGTGCCTCATTCAAAGAGCAATACTATATTGTCCACTAAGGATGATGAATAAGGAATGTGGTCGCTCAGTGGCTAAGACACTTGTTGGTCAGAAATGTCAGCAGTTCAGCAGTTTGAATCCTTAGTGCCAAGTAACAGAGTGAGCCCCCATTACTTGTCCCAGCTTTTGCCAACCTATCAGTTCGAAAGCACGTAAAAATGCAAGTAGAAAAATAGGGACCACTTCAGTGGAAAGATAGCAGCGTTCCATGCGCCTTCGGTGTTGAATCGTGCCAGCCACATGACCATGAGATGTCTTCGGACAGCCCTGGCTCTTCGGCTTTGAAACGGAGATGAGCACCGTTTCAAAGCCAAAGAGCCAGCGCTGTCCCTACAGTTGGGAACAATTAGCACATATGTGCGAGGGGAACCTTTACCTTTTAAGTATGATTAAATTCAATGGGTCTTATAACAGGTTTGTGGGCACAGAACAAGATTCCTGTAAAGATAATAGAATATATACCTTATGAAGTATAATACTTCACAAGATACAACTCATGTCTGCCTGTTCTTCTCCTAATGCCTCTTCTTTTGCTGACTTTTATTTAACAAGGATGCTATACTAAGTATAAACTGTAATTATTCACAGATATTTACATCTTTGATCCGCACATAATTGCAATAATTTGGGGTTGTACAACGAGAACAGATATGCTATTAAAATAGTGTGATCATTATCTTCTAATAAATGGGATGGTGGCTTTGATGTAAAATAAGTGTTCAAAACAATTGGAATGTAGCAGTTGCTTTTTAATAATATGACACACTAAACCAGTTGATTTACAACATCATGAGAGCCCTGCTGGGTGACACCAAAGTCCTGCCTTGCTTCATATTCCAGTGACACCAATCTCTTGCCTCTGAGAAGCTTCCAAGCAAACTATGAGTGCAAAACTATACACACCTTCCTCCTCCTCCTGTGCCCCAGTGGCTTATAACAGGGTGTCTCCCTATTCTTGCTGTAGGTTTGATGCCCAGCTATCATGACTAATCTTATCTGTTAAGGCTAAATTTCCCTCAAGTACTCTGCATGGAATTAAGGGTGTGCTAAAAACATACCTTGAATCTGATGTCTGATAACCTAATTTCACGATTCGAAGGAGGGGCTTTTAATATGATTGACCAAGACTGATTATTTAAAAACATATGTTTGGTATCCACATGAAATATTGATTCATGTTATTCTGAAGGCAATATCCAACACCAAACTTATACTGAAGTTTGCAGGATCCGCAGGGCCAACTCTTCCTGCTTAAAAAGTGTGACATCATCAACCAATGGGTTTATGACATATGTGTGTGACACCAAAGCAACATTAAAAATTCAAACTTCCAAAAGTCTATCATATTTTTTTGCTGATTTCTCCCTTACACCCACAGTAATCGTTTCCTATTACCATCTTACATGAAGTGATGAACTTCAGAAGAGTGAAAACATTGTGGATATAATCAGCATATTAGCTGCTCTACTGCCATTTCAATTTTTCTGCTTTATACACTTACATTAGATTTGGTGCAGGGACAGAAGTTTTGATCTGCAGCCTATGTAATGTAAAGCCTATTATAGTGAATGGTGGTTTTCTTCTCATATGCTTCTGCTGTAGTCTATTAATATCAATCAAAAAGGAAATTCATTTCTGACATGCTCTGAACTGGCTGTTTTGGAAGCAGATAGAAGAAATTGTAAAACCACTCCCATATCTTTGGAAATAATACGATAGTTGATACAAAACATGACTGAGTTTACGAATATGGGGTCACATGATGGAATCCTATTAATCAAATGAATGCACCAACAATACATATACTGTTGTTCTCACTTTAGGAAATTTTCCAATGCAAATGCCTTGAAGTGACAGGTAATGAGATCATAATTTTGTGTTTCTTGTGCAGTATCTTGTCATGTGGGAACAGATTTTCACAAAAGCCTTCCCTTTCAGCAGTAGATTCTTTGACATCTCTGAGTGCACAGGGAGCAAATTGAAAGAGTCTCTGACATAGAAAACTATGCACCTAGATATGGATTAGAAGCAAGTTTTGAAATTAAGATTTTATGCATCAGGATAGAGGATATTACTGGGTATTTATCCAGGAGTCCTTACAAAGCCAAAGTTGCTTGAATTGATTATATAGGGTATAGAAGGTAGGCATGTTCTCTAGAATGCCTCTGGAATAAGCATGTGTATATTTGCAGCTCTTCCTAAATTATTGTGGTCTACATTCATTGCAAAAAGAAGGTGCAGTGAGTTTGCAACTGAAAAAGTAGTATCACTGCTCTAATTTCCCTAGATAAAAAGTTCTTGCCAGTAATTAATCATATCTCAGAAAGAAAGATTCTATCTTTGCTATTTCATTTTTTCTTCTTGTAGATATTACTTTTCCCATAAGAGGCAAATTTTAAAAGATAGGCTGGACTTGTGTAGTTCTATAACATATGGCAGTCCTGTCTATGAAAATAAAACTACTGATGCAGGTGTGTAAATGAAAGAAAATTGCCAAGGTAAGTACCAAAATATCTTAAGCTTCATAAATACTACTAGAGCTTTTCTGAATTCCCTTTAGCAAGTGGTCAAGCTGATACTCTCATCATCCTTTAAAGGGTGCCACTGATAGTATGAAAGCTGAGAGGCAGAAATTGAGTAATACTTAACTTGGCAGGAACACATTTGGAAGATATTTTAGGATTGCATAAATTGCATATGGAACAGTAATGCATGTTATCAATGCAAAAAAAAGCTATTTTGATTAACTGAACCATAAATTTAAGTTCTTGTGGATATTTAGCTAGGTTTCATCTGTAGCACTGGTTCAGGTTGCCATAAGGCAAATAATTGGAACTGGTTTTGAGGAAGACAAAGAAGACAGTTAAGAGAGGTACAGGCCGTGGTATGGAAAAAAGCAATAGGAGGAAAGGGGACAAGAAAAAGATAAAATGGTACTTTTTATTATCTCAGAAATGAGAGACTATAGACCTAACCTGATACACTAAATAAGTTCACTGATGTGGCCTCTTTTTCGGAGCCATGACCATTTTCTAACCAGAAGCAGCAATTGGAAACTTTCAGACTGGGATCCTTTACAAAATTAACTCTTTTTAATTGCTCTGTATTTTTCTTGAAGAAAAAAGATATGGGGCAACAGTGGAATCCAAGTCTTCTGACTTCATCAGTTGGATATTCAAAGAGCCAGTTCTTTACCCAACATATTCTAAAGATTGTCACATTAAAGAAGTCAACATCTCAGTTGCTTATGATCAACTGGGTTTACATTTTAGGAACATAGATTTCTACTGAATATTTGGAGCAATATCTTAAAGGTAAAAATAATCTGACAATGGAATTATTCATAATAGCCCCATGACAGAGACCATCTACTCTAGATTGCCTGATCAAACAACACACAACTGGATAGGACAAATAGAATCTGAGGTCAAAACTATCTCACTAACTGGCAGTTGACAGCAGCAGCAGGAGTCTGCCATACTGCATTCTCACCACGGTTCATGGAATTTTAGCTCTTGGCTTTAAGAGCTCTTGGTATTGTATTGTATAAGACAAATCGGCAATACAATTTTTACATAGTGTATTATTCAAACAAAAAACAGGTTCTTAGTTTTCTACAGTTGTCCAGAAGGCTTGATAACCCTATTTCTACTACCCCAAAAGAAGAGGGCAACGGGTTTGAAGCCTGGTAAATGGTTTGTCTGAGTAAGTCAATTTTGAAGAAAATACAGATGTTGCTGAAAATACAGAGGTGTTACTTATTGGATCTATGGAATGTCACACCAGATATAAAGCAATTGTTCTGACTTCTAACCAGTTTCAGAGTTCTGTTCAAGATATATTGGCTTTTATAGTTGGCTTTTCCAGCAAGCCGGCCTGGCCTGTTAATTTTATCTAATTTTTTAAATGTTATTGTCATATTAATTGGGTTTGTTTTTTGGATATGTATTTAATTTCTTTTTAACTTTTGGGATGTGTGTTTTTTAATGTTGTACGCCGCCCTGAGTCCTTTGGGAGAAGGGCGGCATATAAATCCAATAAAACAAACAAACAAGCAATATATTTTTAAACCTTCTAGCCCCATAAATACTGTGGGGCCCCAGAGACCTTAAAAAAATTAATATGCCAGAGGCTGAAGTTTTTCTGTAGAAAATTTCAAAATAATTTAAATTGATCTCAGACCCAAAAATCTTTTCTCCAATTCAGATTAAATAAAGTATCAATATATTCCTTTTATTCCCACCCTCAGGTTTTCTGTTCTATATTATATCCTTTCCTATTTTGAAAAGCTCCTTTCATATTTCTCTCTTTCAATAGAATACATATGGAGAAAAAATGCAGAAGCAAATAGCCTTGAAATAGTGGATGGAGGCAACTTAACCTTAAACCTCTACAATGAGGAAGAACCACAGAGTTCCAGCTGGAACAGCGACTACAAGCTATTTTTTACCCTCTCTGGGTAATGATGACAGATAGCTGGCCTCAATAAATACTTTTCTCTTCTGTGCTGAGGAGGAAAAAAAAAAGCCCTTTTTAAATGAGGTCAACTTCAGCTTCCACATCCCACTTGGCCATTTAAATGTCTGTATCCTTGTCCAAAACAAAGTCTGAAGGAGATTCACAGGCCTTCTTCACCTGTTATCTTTATTAATGTTTTGCACTCAAGCCATGAACCTTGCTCTTGGGCTGCGTACTGTGTAAACCATATAACTAATAGGATTCAGTCTCTGTCCAGAAGCTGAGTTGGGAAAATCTTCTGAACTTGATATGAGTTGACAAGCCAACAGATTAAGTATATGCAATAAAGGTGCTTATGAAAACAAAGTAATCATGAGATAAGAGGGTGGGCCTTTCAATGAGTCAGCATCAGTTTAAAAAAGGAGAAGAAGCAGCAGCTGGAGCTGGGAGAAATGATCCCTTTTCCCAGTGGGGAATTTGATGAAACAGGCCTTAATAAGTGTTTTTCAACTCTGTAGTATTCCATAATACTCATTATTCATATATAAGGAGGGAAGGAATTGACCATAAGAAATAAGATCTTTCAAAATATAAAGTTTGAGCTTTACTTGCTCTGCTTCAGAAAAGGTACTATGAATTAGTTCATGGTACCTTTGCTAAGGCAATTCCTTAACCATTGTGTAAATAAATCCAAATAACTAAATAATATGATGGTTGTTATTCCGCATTTCATCAAGACTGCACAATAACATCTCCTCTCCCATTTTTGCACTGAAAGGCTGTGGTTGTGAAAGTCACTAGGAAAGCTTCCATAGCTGAAGGAACACTCAAACAGGGGACTTCCCAGTCCTTATATAAACACTTCAACACCATTCTTCTCCTTGTGTGCACTGTGTGTTGAGACTCCCTGGATTTTAATCATATGGGAACTAAGAAGGCCATTTTGAAAACATTAGCTACCTTTGTCTGCCAACTTGAAAACAGTTGTCATTTTCCTCTGAAGGGACAGATTGAGTTCATTGAGCAGGTTGAATATGTCACACAGGTAAGCTAGTTTTGCGACCATACCTTGTCACTGAAATGTGCTGCCAGTGGTGACTTCTTTTCTGAGAGAAATCTTTGCAAAGGCATCTGTGCTCTGTATCCATCTCCTCACAAAGCTGCTCAAACAAGCACAAGTTAAGGGCGTGTGCTTTGATATGGTTAATAACTTTAATGACATCAATCAATACACTGTTAAATTCCGGTGACATTTTCGGCTTGACAGCATTTCCCTGTGAATGATACAATGCGTAGATTCACTCTCAGGTGCAACCTCCTTAATCCGAGCAGTTAAACCACACAGTTGTCCGGTCATGGCAGCAGCTCTGTCTGTGCATATGCTGACACAAAAGGACCATTTTAGTTGTCCTGATATATAACCATCCAGTGACTTGAACAGTTCTGCTCTTGTGGTGTTGGTTGGCAAAGATAGTGCACATAAGAAATCCTCAGGCACATCCTCCTGATATAGATATCACACATAAACAAGTAGTATTGCTTTGTTGTCAATATCTGTAGATTTGTCAACCTGGAGTGCGTACCACGGTGATGTATTAATCCTCTCCACCAATTGTGTCTCAATGTCTTCGACTATTTCCTCAATGCTCCTAGTCACAGTGCTAGCCAACAAAGGCACATGTGCTATCTTTTCCACAGCAGCCTCTCCTAGAAGTTTACGGCAAATGTCTTTTGTGGAGGGCAAGATCAATTCTTCACCGATAGTGAATGGCTTTTTAGCCTTAGCAATACGGTTAGCCACCAAATATGATGCTCTCAGTGCATTCTCCTTTATTGATGTGGTGGCCCTCATACATTTCTTCTGTCCTTCATGTTCCCATTTTTTTTCTTTCAAAATACTCCAGGGGCTTGTCTTTTAATCCAGGGTGCTTGGTGTTCAAGTGGCGAAGGTTTCATTGCCTCATTAGAGAGCTGGTCACCCCAAACTATGCAGAGTGGGGTTGGTGTGTGGGAATCACCTGTCCTGATAAATCCATATTTCAAGTAGGACTCATGGTATTGTCTGTTAAAAGTTTTATGTTTCTTTGATGTTGAAGGCTCTTCTTCTGTCTCTTCACTGGGCCTTTTCTTTTTCGCAAGGAAACTTTCTAACAACGTCTGTTTCATACTCATTTTTGCTAATTTGTGGGTTAAATTTGAGCAAACACAATATACACGTACATGGAGTATACAAGCAGTGTTAAACATGAGAAAGTACTGGTGAACAGAGAGAACTGAACTGGTTAACAGTTTGGTCCTGGGGTCAATTCAAGGTATTGGTTGCCACCTTCAAAATTCTTTGTTGTTTAGGATCTGGATACATGCATCTTCTGGTGATTTCTGCCAATCATTTTTTAAAATCTAAAACAGATGGCACCCTTTGAGTCCTGATCATTCAAAAGGCTATTTGCTGAGATTGGAAAAATTGGGCCTTCTCAGTTATAGGTTCCTATCTTTGAAGTAAGATTCCTCTCAATATCAGTTGGGCATTGACCCTGTTAGTTTTTCATGAAGCAATTAAGCAATTAATATCTGGTTGTTTTACTTGGCATTTGAAGTGTTGTTATTGTCCCTCCAAAAGAATGAATGGATATAAGAAAGTTATTCATTAGCATTTGAGAAATGGGGAAGGTAAAATTCTTCAACTCCTATTGAAATCAATGAATTTTAATAGCGATATTTTATTATATTGTTGTGAAAGTTACATAAAACATTTTATTATTTTGATTCAGTGGTATTTCTACAGTACTAACAAAAGATTAACACACTGATCTTGAAAACATCCATAAATCATGTTCAATATGAACAGAGAGATCATTGCAATAGCCTTGTTGCTAATTAGTTATAAAATTTATAATGGATTGGCAACCACCTTTTAAACAAGAGAAAGCAATGAAGCATGGACTTGTTTTCATTTCTAAAGATAACATGCTCTTTTTATATTTTTGGTATGAGACATGGTGTTTCACTCTTACACCAAGCTACATGATGAAGACGAAAAGGTCATACTTGCTATCAATACTCTCAAAAGAGATTACAGGGTTGCTTTCAATAGTTTATGAACAACTTCAGCTAGGATTATTGCAGAGGTGAAAAGGATATAGAGAAAGTGACAAGTGCTTTTTGAAAAGCATAACAGCAAGTAAGATTTTAACAAGAACTTGACATATTTCGCCCCCTTTTTCCAAGCCATTTTTGTTGTTCAGCTCATCAGTTGGGATAACCTCAAAATACTGCAGCACTGAAAGAAGAATCTGAAAATTCCTCCAAAATCTGATTTTAGTATGTGACAAAAAGTTTTCCATCTTCCTTAACTGAATTCTGGAATTTAGGACTCCCCAAAGTTTGTATGCCATTCTATATACCATTCTAACCTAATAAACAATATGCATAATACACATAAATAAAACTCAAACTTTATAATTTGTGCAGTGTATACATTCAACCAAGAGTATGCCACAACTTCTACTTGACTGTTAAGATCGACTCAATTATATAATCCTTTCATAATTAAAAATGTAAGGTTTACCACACTAAGGCATTCAGATTTATACTTGGTCCAGCAGGGTGGGTGTGCTCTAGGTCCCATCAATTAAGTGATATCATCTTTCAGGATCTACAAAGTCACCTATTCTGTTGAAATTCCTGCCCTCTGGAATGTATTCCCGAAAAGATATCTGTGGCTGCCATTCTTATGTCATGAAGGAAATTGCTTGGTTGAATGTTGGTTGTTCTCCCAGTTTGATTGAGGATAAAGCAATTGTAGAATCTTGCTTTTGATCTTGCTTTTTTCCCCCCTCTCTACTGATCTGTAGTATTTTCCTTTTAATATGTTGATTTTCAGTTGCAAACTCTCCAGGGTTATTTGGGAGTTGGTCATCTATAAATTAAATGAACTAAAATAAAATTTCAAAATGTGTGAACTATCCCAATCATGTTTTCTCTGTAGGTGATGGCAGATTTGAAGCCATCATGTACTCCACAATGTGTATTCTATTGTAACTACAGCCATGTAGTTAAGCCTCAAGGTCGATTTGAAGAATACCTCTGTTCTTAAGCCCCAAGGTCAAATTGAAACCAGAGCTTTTATTGGGCATTTAGCATTCTGGGAAAACTCTGCTTAAGTCACTCAATATTTTGGTTGCTTGCATTTGAATGCAACTGCCTGCAGGATGTGCCATTTATGATTTCAGATTGCATTGGTTCAAACCAGAATTGAGCCATAGACTTGATAATGGTGGACCCTTAATTTTTAATAAACAAGCCTTGTGAATTGACTTTTCTAATAGTTCAAATTGATACATTCAGTTACGTGAATGGAGCACTAATTTATGTAGATCAAAGATGTCAATGAATGATATAGAAATGTTTTTGAAAGCTATAACTTCCAGCCCTATGATTCTATGTTGAACTTGCTTAGAAGTATGTGTGTGTGTGTGTGTGTGTGTGTGTGTGTTTCACTTATCATAGTTTTAATTCAGTTGCATATTTTTGTTCTGTTCTAATTTGGTGACAACGTAAGATCAATTTTACTTACTTTTTTTCGCTATTAAAGTGTAAACAGATACTTATATAAAAGAACAAGAAATAATTTATTTGTCTTTCCCCCCATTCTGTCTTCATTCAAAGGTTTTCAAAATTATCTTTTCAGTGAATGCTAATAAATTAGGCACCCTTTTTTAAAAGAAAAAAAAAGTTTTTGGAATCCTATGAAATAAAGCAGCAGCTTACAAAGCACTAATTATATATACTTAAACACATGATTCAAATTTTCTCCCTAGTGTGAGTCAAAAATATTTTTAGATATCCTGCAGTGACCCTGTACCACAATAAAATGTAGAGATGACAGTCAAAAAGTCATAAGTCTTATTGGTTTAGCAAAGCATTCTTTGTCATTAAAAAGCAGATGGCAAATTATTTTTAGTACCATGATGATCACTTTCATACATGAATTTCATACTTAGGAGAACCCATAACTACTGAAGCAAGATTGTTTACCCATCACTATTAAAATGCTTTTAGTGACAATCTTTTAGTAAACAGAAGGCTGCAGGTGAAACCTCTCTGAATATTTGAATGGTAGTCATATAGAAGATAATGGTGTTATAAAAAACAGGCCAAGGTTATTTTTAAATTACAAGAAAATACAGTAGATTTTGATTGCACATCTGAAAAAAAATCCTAGCTGCAAGACCTTTTCATCAGTGGCTGAGACTCTCAGAAGTTTGGTCTTCTTTTCTGGAGTTGTTTAAACAGAGGATAGATGAGTATCTGAAAGGAACAGTATTGTAGTGAATTCCTGCAATGGGAAGGGAATTGGACTAAGTGAACTCTAATGTTACGTCCAGTTTATTAATTTTCTGATTCCATAAAACTATACAAAGCTACTTTGATGACTCTTGGTAAAACATGTAAACAGTCCTTAGAATGCCTTCTTAGAATGAATAAAATCCAATAATGACATGTAAAGAAAATTGGAATGATTGAATAGTGGCTTTAGTAAGAAGACCCCCTCTTCCAAAATGCATCCACTCACACCCGTGCCTAATCTAAAGCATAGTCTGGGATTTTAGGATACCCTCCAGCTTTAGACATACATGTTTATGCCAGCTTTAACCTGGAGTAGTAGAGAAGCAAATGCCCACTTATTCTTTCCAAGTTCTTGTTAACTTAATTACCATGAAATCACAGTTATAACAATTGCTGATAAGCAAACCCACTATCCATATGGCATGTTAGTTAGTTTCTAACCATTCAATCATGTTCGACTTTTGGTGACTTTATAGGCAAGTGTTCTCCATGCTATCATGTCAAGCCCAACTTCTATCATGGATGTTTATCTTTGTATCAGCTTTAATGGTATCAAGCCAACTAGTTCTTTGCTTGGCCCATCTTGATCCACCAACCTGTTCTGTTCTGTTCATTTTGTAATTAGGAACCATCCCTTGTTGTAGCTGTGAAACTCACTGAATAGCATGTTTTTTTTAATGTAAAGAAGAATAGGAGGTATACACTGATTCTAAGAACTTTCAGAAAATCAGAGCAATAGTTACTATGCAATTATCTGGACATTTAAAAAACCTTCCTCTATTTTATTTCTTTTGAAGAAGGTATCAGAGACATATTAACTTCTACATATATTATAGAATTCAGTCGCCTACAAATTAGATATATTTCAATTTTGTGTGCCTATTAATATAACCATGTAGGATGGGAGTCATTGAAAGTACCAGTCCTATTATAAGGAAAATAACTGCATTTGCCTGTGAAATTAAATTATTAAATTCTATTAGGGAATGGCTGTGATCAATTTATTAAACCATCCTCTTTCAAAATCCATAGCATGACAGGTAGTTGCTGAGTAAAAGCAGGCAATGCATAAAGGTAGAACAGAGCAATTTGCAATTAGCATAACTTATATCAATTTGACTTAAAGGCCAGAGACTAAAGGTCAATGATCTGTTTGAACACATTCTCAAATGCATTTTGCTGAAAGAATATACAGCATGAATGAATCATATTATATTCTGATAAAACTATTTTTTATTCCAAAAACAATATTGACATTTTCACTGAATCACAAACAAAATTGTATACACATTCTGATGTGTTCCAGTCATCATGTAAACATGTGGCCAATTTTCCGGTGTACGGATAATCATGTGATGATCCAAATGAGCAATCTGAAGATTCACCAGAAAATTCATGACTTTTTGAAAGCTTGTAAACCACAGTCTATACCTGGAATTGTATGGTTATGATGATCAATATCTGAAAGAGGAAAGCATCCTCGCTCCTTAATACTTATCAAATACTGTGCATAAGACTTGAATTACTGGTATGCTCAAAAGAGATAGCCAATCCAGTGGTCCTCCTTTCCAGTCAATTCATTTTCCATTGTGTGCTGGCAAGCACATAATCAAGGATAAATAAGTTGGTTATCCAGAGACCATATTTGAGACATTTCATTTGCCTCACCAGAGACTATTCTACTTTTTATTTTCTACTTTTTACTTTCTGGAGTTCTCCCTCCAGAAAGTCATATGATCCCTCCTTCCACAGTCATATGATCAGGACTCGCATCACCATAGACACGTTAAGGAGAGACTTACCATGCTCCAATCAATTCTGTCCCAACTTCACTCCCACTTGTAGCCCTAGGGATGGGACAAATATAAAAACCACCAAGAAATAGAGTACCTAGGTAGACCCATTTTTGCAAGTCCTGTCTAGAACCTATTCTGTATCATGAATGTCAGAAAAGACTGATAACCTTCAGGCAAGCTGTATGTACAGTACATGGGAATTAATTAATGTGATTATGAAGAAGTAATGAACAATAGTGACTATGTAGGATAAGATATCCCCAACTTGGTCTCTAAGGCTTTCAAGCAGTATACCACTATGATTGTACTTGTCCATCTGCCTCATTTCTAGCCATCCTCTTCTTCCCTTCCCTTCCTCCTTTCTCAACACTATAGACTGATCAAGGGACTAAATCTTCATGTAATATGTCCAAAGTATTGGGTTGGTAGGCTAGGATTTAATAGACTTCAGCCTATACAAATTTATCCCCTGTGGAATCATTCACTGTGCTAATATGTGGTGGTGCAGTAGTTCAAAGGCAGTACTGATTTCTTCCTGCCTTCCTTCTCATACAGAGCAAAAAAAAAGCTTCCAAAGTTGGTAACACATAATACGTCCTACTTTGCCAGGCTCTTTGAATGCATACCCAGCTATAATATCTGTAGTTTGATCTTGTTTATTTTGCCATAGCCCAGTGATGAGCTCATTACAAATATGTGGTCAGGCTGCTAAACGGACCAAATGTTTACTGCCTTTTAAAAAATTATTATTTTTACAAAATATCAGGGAATAATATTAGGGAGGTTCAAAAATTATCCACATGGTGCTTAAAAAATAACCTGCACCTGAACATCAGCAAGACCAATGAGATGGTGTTGGGCTTCTGGAGGAAGAGAGAGTCACCTGCCCCACTTTACATTGAGGGAGGCTGTTTAGAGAGAGTCTCCTCCTTTAAATTCCTGGGAATCCATCTCAGCGAAGACCTCACCTGGAAAAATAACATGATCCAGGTAGCCAGGAAGGCCCAACAGAAACTCCATTTTCTTAGGGTCTTGCATAAAAATAAGGGTGAAACAACAACTGATGACCTTCTTTTACCGGTCCACAATAGAAAGTGTCCTCACTTATTGCATCATGGTATGGCGTGCTGGTTTGACAGCCATGGATAGGAAAACATTATAGAGGGTGGTGAGCAAAGCACAAAACATTGTGGGCTGCCCCTTACCACCACTAGATAAGATTGTTAGGGCTCATTGCCTTAACACCCTGGTCAGCACTTCTATACCCTCCTACCATCGGGAAAGAGATATAAAAGCATAGCCAGCCACACAAACAGGCTGAAGAACATTTTTATCCGTGGGCTGTCAGATGCGTGAATGCGAAGTAACATCATAACTAAGTAGTACCAAGGACTTGCAGGGCTGCCACAATGTGTAACATGTTCACACTGGTGTAATGGGACTATGTGTTTGTTAATATGATGTATTGGGTTAGGGATACACATATACATACAGACATACATACACACACATACATACATACATACATATATACAGGTGAAACTCAAAAAATTAGAACATCGTGCAAAAGTTCATTTATTTCAGTAATGCAACTTAAAAGGTGAAACTAATATAGTATGAGATGGACTCATTACATGCAAAGCAAGATAGTTCAAGCCGTGATTTGTCATAATTGTGATGATTATGGCATACAGTTCATGAAAACCCCAAATCCACAATCTCAGAAAATTAGACGATTACATGCAATCAATAAAACAATATCGGATCGCTGAAAAGTATAAGCACGCATATGTACTCAGTACTTTGTTTGGGCCCATTTTGCAGCAATTACTGCCTCAATGTGGTATGGCATGGAAGCTATCAGCCTGTGACACTGCTGAGGTGTTATGGGAGACCAGGATACTTCAATAGCGGCCTTCAGCTTTTCTGCATTGCTTAGTCTCATGTCTATCATCTTTCTATTGGCAATGCCCCATAGATTCTCTATGGGGTTCAGGTCAGGCGAGTTTGCTGGCCAATCAAGCACAGTAATCCCACAGTCATTGAATCAGGTTTTGGTGCTTTTGGCCATGTGGGAAGGTGCCAGGTCCTGCTGGAAAATGAAGTCAGCATCCCCATAAAGCTTGTCTGCAGAAGGAAGCATGAAGTGCTCCAAAATCTCCTGGTAGATGGCTGCGTTGACCCTCGATTTAATGAGGCACAGTGGACGAACACCAGAAGATGACATGGCTCCCCAAATCAACACAGACTGTGGAAACTTCACACTGGACTTCAAGCAACTTGCAGTGTGTGCCTCTCCATTCTTCCTCTATACTCTGGGTCCTTGGTTTCCAAATGAGATGCAAAAGTTGCTCTCATCAGAAAAGAGGACTTTGGACCACTGAGCAACAGACCAGGTCTGTTTTTCTTTAGCCCAGGTAAGACACTTCTGACATTGTTTGTTGTTTAGGAGCGGCTTGACAAGAGGAATACAACGTTTGAAGCCCATGTCCAGGATCCATCTGTGTGTGGTGGCTCTTGATGCACTGACTCCAGCCTCAGTCCACTCCTTGTGAAAGTCCCCAGCACTTTTGAATGGCCTTTTCCTGACAATCCTCTCCAGGCTGCGGTCATCCCTGCTGCTTGTGCACCTTTTTCTTCCACACTTTTCCCTTTCACATAACTTTCTATTAATGTGCTTTGATACAGCACTTTGGGAACATCCAACGTCTTTTGCAATTACCTTTTGAGGCTTTCCCTACTTATGGAGGGTGTCAATGATGGTTTTCTGCACAACTGTCAGGTCAGCAGTCTTTCCCATGATTGTGATTCCTACTGAACCAGACTGAGAGACCATTTAAAGTCTCAGGAACCCTTTGCAGGTATTATGGCTTAATTAGCTGATTAGAGCGGGACACTTTGAGCCTAGAATATTGCACCTTTTCATAATATTCTAATTTTCTGAGATTGTGGATTTGGGGTTTTCATGAGTGTTGCCAAGAGAATCTCAATCTTACATAGGAATTCGGGTCTTTTCCCATGTAAGATTGAGATTGTCTTGGCTAAATTTCGGTGAGGTCTCACTCACCATCTTCAGCCCAAAACCCAGCCTGAAGATGGCGAGCGAGACCTCGCCGAAACTTTGCCAAGACAATCTCAATCTTATACGGGAAAAGACCCGAATACAACGAGACCAGCATATGTATGTATGTATGTATGTATGTATGTATGTATGTATGTATGTATGATGTATGTATGTATGTATGTATGTATGTATATGTATATAGTCTTCATGTGAGTTGTATTGTGTTGAGGAGGGTGCACTGAGGGAGCTCAACCAATCTCATTGCACATACTGTATGTTGTGCACTGACAATGAAGAATTATTATTATTAATGTATCAGGAAAGGTATGAACAAACATACAAGTAAATATTGACTAGTGTTTTAAAGTGTGGCAGGTATATGTGTTATCTTGAGGAGAAATGTTTAAAAATATGTAATAATAATAAATTATTAAACTTGTAGGCCACCTGATTCTCAATGACTCTAGGAGGCTGGGAATCCATCCAGAACTTCTTTGTATGTATCATTATTTCCTTGGCTGGATCAAGTCCACTGCTAGTTTAGCTCTGCAGGATTACTTTACTTTCTGAAATATGCTTATTATATTTTTGGGAGATTTTTAAAAAGGAATCTATCCAACATTCTCCCTTGACTTCCAAGGTTTCAGGTTCATTAGGGTTGATAAGAGAACCCAAAGCTATAGAATAAATTCTTGTGTCTGATGTTTCCTTCCCAATGTTGCCACTACTGTACTGAGCCATTTCTCATTTATTTACATTGATTTTACTTAGTAAATATGTGCAGTGTAAAATTCATGCATTATCCAGGTTTGTTGGATAGTGACATGTCTGTTTAAGCTGGACGAAAACACACACAGGGACACAATATACCAGCCAAGCATATTTTCAACAGTTTATAAGCAACTTTAATCTACCTTGTACAATAGCTTTTGTTTTATAGGAACAAAATCAACACACACAATGTTCTCATATGCAACAGCAAGGATGAAATAAACCTTCCCACTGTAATAAAGCCAATTAGTGTGACTTGTACTTTTTGAATAAAGCTTATTATTGTGTTGTTTTATTCTGTGCAAGACCAGTGATGCTAGGATTAATCAGATTCTCCATCTAACATTTTTGGTTCATTTAGTCCACTGAGAGCTGTTCTTCACTCTTCTTGCTTAATTCTTTGGGGAAGCATAGTTTGAGTGTTCTTTTGAAGTTGTGCCCACTAGCTATTGAAATGACATTTGCAACCCAACCATCCCCTATAAAAAGGCCTATGGCCCACATCAAAGCTGCCTTGTTTGAACTGACCAACAAAAACTTCCTCTGTCCCTAAAGGGCTAAAAAAAGTATTTATTTGAAGCATGCCCAAATATATTAGGCTATTATTTTCTGTATTAATCCTGCTATATTATGTATTTATCTTCAGACTATTTACTATACGATTATTTACTAGTCTGAAGATATTCTAAATATCTGTGTACCATTTAATCTCAGCTTTTCACATTTTATAAACAAATCAACAAAAAGATCCGCAAAATGTTTTTTATTTAGTGTATGTGTGCATGTATATATTTTCCACTAAAAGACAGAAACCACATTTTCAGAAAGGAGGTGCAAGATGATAGACAATCTTTGCGTGAGGAGGGGAATTCTATGCTAAAGAGCCCCTCTCCTCATATCTCATTCATCATTTTACAGCAGTCAGGAAAAACATGGCAAAAAAAGAATCATTCCGGCTATCAACTAGCAATCTAATTAGTCCTTCATCTCACCCACATTTCAATGTTGACCAATGATCATCTATAGATCACAGATGTTACAAACCAGGCATACATAAAAGCAGCCATCTGAAATATATTTTTCTTTAAATTGAAAATAAGAAGCTGTGGTTGGGAGTTGAAACATAGATGGACTAAATAAATGCTTCTGAGTGAACTGTATCCTAACCCCGATGTCTTATTCACCATGGCTAGCAAAGAAGCTGAAAGTGGAGAACCTGCATAGAACATCAGTAGGAAAAAAATGGGGGGGGGGAAGCCTTTCTTCTTTCATTTTTTATTTTTTCTGATTAATATGTTAATGGAAACTATGTATCTGCCCACTTGCTGGCTGGCATTTTGAAGGAACACAGGTGAGGGACAATAAGTGTCTCACGTAAAAAGGCTAGACAACAATGCATCGTCACAGTTCTTTTTGGTTTGTTCCAGAAAATGAGCAAAATCAATCTGTTAGCTTGTTATACTTTTTAATAACTAAGTGACCTTATTAGAAAGTGGCCTCTTTTCTGATTCTAAATTCACCCGTTTCTGAGTATTTTGGATAGCTTTTAGCCAACCAGTTAGTGATTCACCTTGTTCTAGTTCAATAGATACAGTAGGTAGGTTATGCACTATATGTGCCATATTATATTCTGGTTAGTGTGTTGTACATAGATTAAGACACCTGATGTGTTGAAGCTCTAACTCAGGACTGTCAAACTTGCGGCCTGCGGGCCAGATGTGTCACACACTGGCCACACCCACACCCAGTTTAGCGAAGGGGGGAAAGTCCCGATACATCACGTGACACTACCATGACAATGTGAGTTTGAAACCCCTGCTCTAAGTCATCTTAAGTACATATCAGGCCTTTTCAGCCATTAAGTTAATCCTCATTTTCTCTCTCTTATATTGGAACTTCACCTACGTTGTTTTCAGAACATTTCTCAAATTTCTTTTTATTTTATTTTAGTTGTTTTTGAACTAAAGCAATGAGCCCTTCTAAAGGATGGAAAGAAAAATACCATGTTTGTGTTTGTGTGCATAGACATGGAAAATATAAGAGCATAAAAGAAGCAAACATCTCATTTTCCACTTGGCACCTTCTACCTTTTCCATTTGCTTTTCTTGCAGTTTCTGTTCCCTCTCCTGCATAGTGTCATGTGTAGTACAACTTTCAACATTATGATTTTCCATTCTGAATTACATTCCATGCATTTTTCATTTCTGTTTACTAAATGGATTTTCTTATAACTTGTTAGTTTTAGTGAATATTAAAAAAACCTGCAGAATTTGATCTGAATCAGACTCAACTTTAAATTGTATCTTCCATACCAAAGTTCAAATTCAGACCCAAAGCTACAACTGTAGAAGTCCTTGAGCCCAGCTATTTGTTCAGGTAAGTCTTGCAATGCAGGATGCAACTAGGATACAATGTCTGGTTAAATATTTCCAACAAAGGGTAGTTTATCCAAGATAGGAGATGAATACTTTCTCTGCTTTAAAGCCCTTACAATTAGAAATATTCCTAATGCAGAACATGTGTAAAACTATAATTTAATCCACTCTTTTAATATGGTTCAAAATCTGTCTTCTGTGTTGATGCTATTTTCCCCAAATGGGAAACTTATATTCTCACAGAGGATTTAGGCAGGAGAAGATAGATGAACCTACATGCATATAAAACATCACAAGTGACATGGCAATGGATACCAGGGTTGGTAGAAGTCAAATTAAGGACAACTGTTGTATCTGACCCTTTAGTGCTTGGGATGTAGTAAATACATCAAGGAAACAATAAATGTGCTATCACACCCATTGTAATAATATTTTGCACTGAAGTGGTCTATATATTTACCAAAAGATTGTCTTCTATTGCATTGCAAACCTTTTCCACATATGCATATAACTTCTTCCAGAGGGAAAAAAATTAGGTTTAGTCCTGAGAGTCCTAAATATAATGTAATACAGGGTTTTTCGTCTCTTAGCCTAGCTAACTTACCAGGTTATTATGAGGATAAGATTCATTGTGTTGAAATCTGTTGAGGAATGATAGGATAAAAATGTAGAAGCAATGACTGTTTTTTTAAAAAAAATATAACTGTTATATGCATTCTACTTGCTCATGCTTGGTCTCTTACTTATTAACCACTGAAAAATTAGATTGCTGTAATTTTTTTAAAAAAGAAACAGTAATGCCAAAATATACTGTATAAATTATGGCTAACATAACTCCATATAAACTCAATGGGGTGTTACTTTCCATCTCATTTTTCAGTTTTGTTGAATTGGAACCTAACCTTCTGAAGCCAGGGCTGTAAACCCAGAGCAAATAAACTGAACGCCAGTGACCCACTATAGATACAGTGGTGTAAGTTGGCTGTGGTTTTTTAGTGTGAAGAAGCACAGTTGATACAGAAGGGAGCTGGTAAAAGGATGTATGGTTAAACTTTTCCATTCACTTTGCATCACTATGGAGAAAGATATCCAAAGAATAAACATTGAATGTGTTCCTGAAATTATATTGAGGCACAAAATATGTAAGAATTGTAGGATGTTGTGACTAATGGAAAAATTGGGTGTTATATGGAATAAATGCTCAGTGGCCTGTGAAAAGATTCCCATTGGGGTTTCAATGGACTAAGGTGAACATTATCCTTCATGGGGAACAAATTATCTAAGCATTTTCCTCCCAATTATCAACAGATCCTTTCTACAATTATTGCAATTATATGTTCAGACCCCTATCCCAACACATGAAATAATTTTAAAAACTACATTCTGAGTCCTAGTTAACTGGAAACGTCTAAGATCAGAATAGTTGTCCCGGTGTACATTTTGTTGACTGAGGTATTCAAATAAACTCTCTTTAATGCACTGGCAAAACAATTCCTGCATTTTTTTGAGAATGGCATGTTCTTTTTTTCTTGGAGGCATCGGTTCAAAATAATAACATTTGAATAAGATTTGACCCTGACGTTTTAGGGTCAAAGGCTGCATAATATAAGCAAATACCTTATTTAAATACATTTTTTCTCTCTCTATAGAGTAAGCAGATGTTACTTAATTGTCTGGGGGCAGATGAGCAGGGATAGGTGACAGAAGCTTAAACGTTCGTCTGCATCTTTTCATCCAATAATTTTTCTACTCTTAACATCAGTTTGATAACCAATTTCGTTGTATCTATTTTGTTCAATGACAATAAAGACTATACTAATTAAAAGTAAAGTTGCTTTTCATAATCATAAGGGTAATGATAACAACCCTTGGATGTCTGCAGAGGAAATTGCTTCTAATGACACAAAGTATCTCGCCAAATGAAAACTCCTAATATTAAAATTCCAGAGGCATTGTCTGGCATTTCTGCCTTCCCCCTTTAGCAAATGTTCTTTGGAAAGAAGAAGAAAGCAGAAATGGAAAAAAATATGGGAATGTTTGAAACTTCATTGTCTTTACTCCTTGTATAATTTCATGAATAAGGCAAAGCCATAGCATGATCATAAGCATTCTGGAGCCTTTTCAAAAATCCTGTCAACTTTTGGGTGAGGCTTCAGGGGATTTCACTATCAGTGTGTGGATAGGACTGTAAAAAAAAAACACACTTGCCGATGTAAATCACATATTCTTTCCAGTTGTTCTTTTGATGCCTGAGAATTCAATTTAGAAAGAGTCCCAAGGCCATGAATGATCTTCCCGGGGTGCCTGCAAAAGCTATTACCCAGTTGTAACTATTAATGTGACAGAAAAAAAATGTTCATTGTATTTATTTAATTTTATACATGCCATCTTGCCTTATCATGCTTTTCCCTTTTGGAATAAGCAATGTTGTACAAAACACAGGAAGGGTTAAGCCAATAAATTAAAGGCATGAAATAATTGAAGGAGCAGAAACTTGGGTAAAATCTAGTCTATACCAGCACCATTTCTTATCCTTTTTTTTTTTTTTTGCAATGATCATTCTTTACTATACTGTGGTGGTTTTTTTTTTTTTTTTTGGAACTTACAATCTCTTTCATACCATTATTCACCAATAATTATTTTAATATTTCCCATGAATATAGTTCTGCACACTTTTCTCACATTCTGTGACATGATACTTTTCAATTTGTTCCATGCACTTTCCATTCAGTATGTTGGGAGATTAACTAATATGTTTTCCAATAGAAAAAACTATTCATACTTTTTCTTCCTGCAGACATTCTACTTTTACAGTCTCTAGTTTCCTTCACTTTCTTTTTCTCTCACATCAACCCTTTCACAAGGTCCTCTCTTGACACTATAAAGAAATCATGCCACACATTCAGAAATCTCATTTTTGTATCTTTCACTAAGTCTCTCGATCTTCTATCATGAACAATCATATAATTTATGTTTTTAGATACACACACACACACACACACACACACACACACACATGAATTCCTCAAAGTTTCACTGTTTCCATACATTCTGAAGTCTGCAAATGTTCCTGTCACTTTTTCAATACTCTCTGATCTCATTCCCATTCATGCATTCTTGTCATATTTTTCCCCTAGACTGAATTCACTTAGAACGTTATATAGTTTTCCCCAAACTCATTTCTAGTTCTTCCATCATCATCATTAATTGATTTTATGGATTTCTGCTTTTATAAACACTCACGACAGCACTATCACATTGTAGGAGAGGGGTCACTTTCTAGGTTGAATGAATGACTGAAGAAATAAATAAATTAAAATATATAATGTATGTCCTTGATGTACATTTTGGACCTCTCTTTCATAATTAAATGTGTTATTTGTTTCCTTGCATATATTCATCAGCTTTACTCCATTAAGCCACTCTGTGTTCTTTCAGATCTATTATGTGGTTTGCTTTTTACTCATTTTCATAAATCTGTTATTAATTTTTATTTATTTTTTCCCTTTTCCTTAGTTATTTTATATGTATTTTCTCCTCTTGCAGTCCAATTTGAAATTTTCTATTAGCCATAGTCATCACAAGATGGGCTCATAGATACTTACCACCACTGTCCATTATAGCCTTGGCCAATCAAGTTTTTCCTCATCGTTCTCTTTAGTAAGATTATAGACTAAGTTTAGCATTTTTTTCTAGATTTATTAAGTTATAAACTAGGTTACTGATCTTAGACATTCTGGTGCCACATGCAGCATTCCCCCCTAAAGGTCAATTTGGGCACATTTTTGTCATGATGCTACATGCACAACAAAAGTTCAATTTTAAACCAAGTATGTTCGTGCTATTCTACTATGCTAGGTTCTCCAGCCCTAAACTTTTGTGAGTTTATGCCAACAAATTTCTTTAATTGCTTCTTTCTAATGATTTTGTTCACCTGTTTCACATCTTGCCACTCACTTCTTCTTTATCTATTCTCTATGCTGTGAAGTAATGCCCTGTTTCCAGGTTCTTTCTACATTCTGGATACTGGAAAATGTGGGTAATCTTTCCAGCTTCTTCAGGTCCTCTCTCTTCCCCTTCCCCACGCCACCTCCAATTTATTGCTGCAGAAATGATTTTTGCGGTATACTTTGTTACAGTAACAAAAGTGATGCAAAGCAGGACCCAGGATTTAGTTTGAATATTTGAGGAGACTATATTGCTTCAAACATATACAATACTAGCTGATGCCTGTGCTTCGTGATGAAAACTATGCAGGAGAAATTTGGTTCATAATCCGTTGGCTCAGTCGTGGTCAGGGATTGAAACATATAAGGGAATATCACTCCCACTGCCTTGAGTCTGGAAGCAATTCCATAGGGATAGACATTTTGGTGAGGTACCAATGTTTAGTACTGTAAGGAGCCCCAGATCGCTCCTCAGTGAAGAACGACTGCCTGTTTGAGGTAATGAGGTAATGGAATTTGAGGCAACTGGCAGTTGGAACAGAGTTCTTTTCAGGTGGGGAAGGGGAGTAGAATTCCTTAGCATCAGAACGTGTTAATTACTGTATAAGAATGATTAATGATCTGATGGCCATTTTGAAAAAAGCCTTTCTTAGTGAGCACCTAGAAGCCAAGAGGAACATACATGCCAAATTTCAAGTTTGTAGGCTTTAGAGTTTTATATACAAATATACATACATACATACATACGTACGTACGTACATACGTACATACGTACATACGTACATACGTACATACGTACATACGTACATACGTACATACGTACATACGTACATACATACATACATATACATATACATATACATATACATATACATATACATATACATATACATATACATATACATATACATATACATATACATATACATATACATATACATATACATATACATATACATATACATATACATATACATATACATATACATATATATATATATATATATATATATATATATATATATATATATATGTTCAGGATAAGGCAGTGTATATATGAAATCTGATGTAAAGTTGACCATGGAAGACACAGTTTTGCTCATAAAATGAATGTAAATATAGAAGGAAACTAATCAACTGAATCAGGAAACCTATTGATGAAAGAGCTGCCCCTTCTCCTTGTTTCTTCTTCATGCATTACTGTACCAGCGCTAATGGTACTATGGGGACCCTAAAATTTCCCAACTGGTGCTGAACTAATTCTCAGCATTTTACCACAAGCTCTCTTACTGCAAGACATAGAGACTGAGGCTGCTGAGAATTGTCATTTCAGTAAAACCTAGAAGACTCTTGCCTTTGGGTTAATAGACAGAAAACAAGGTAGCTTGTGCTCAAGCATATAAATTTATATGCATGTCTCTCTAAGTCAAAATATTATCCCTTCGTATTATCAGATATAAAATGAATAGAACTAAGGTGGGAACTACTAACAGCATATCTGCATTTTGCCCATAAACTCATGCCAGCTTTAGTCAACTGACTTATGAAAAACCTGAGAAGTGCAACAGTTTACAAAATACTCAATCCAAACAGTAGGCTAACATATCCTCCCGGTGAATAATTTTCCTGCTATTTTCCACCTTGGCATTCCAGAAAATCATTGCCGAATCACTTCCCTTCCCAGAGGCTGGTATTACTAGTGATTAAATAATAGCTAGCTAGATCCAAATAAATATTAAACTTACACATAGAGAACTAAAGCATCAAAATGTTTATACATGAAAGCACAATAACCATTTTTAAAATAAAATATACATTTTTACTGCTTTGTTGAGCTCTAATTTTTCAACAGCAATTTTTGCCAGTGTGGCCAGAAAAGGACACTGAATATAACACTCAGTTTTCAAATAGTAGGTTGCTGGTTTGAAACAGCAGAAACTCTTTTTCTTTTATATATATTTCCCTAAATGATGTACTTTCCTCCCCTACCCTTTTTAAAACTAAAATATCAAATGGCACATCACTTTATTTCTTCAAACCCTGGGGGATAATAAGAGTTGCAAATGACTCAAAAAATGAAAAGGAGGAGGAGAGGGGAAGAGGGAAGAAAGAAGGAAGGGAGGAACAAAGGGAGGGAGGGCGGGAGAGAGGAAGGAAGGAAGGAAGGAAGGAAAGCTGAACCCCTGGGCTTAGACTGTAATAAAACAAAGCCCATCAGGCAAAATAGTCAAGAATGCTTGAGGTGGCACAAAAAAGAAAAACATAGCAAGAAAATTTGCGCCAAATTCACATTTGTGATGGGAAGAGTGCGAGTAGAGAGTCATGTTGCGCAATTCTATTTTTCAGACTAGACTTCAGGCCTTTTCTGGCTCCAGAGAAACTGGATAGTGAGATAAGCTCTAGGTCTTTTCCAAAATTCCTGTTTTCCCTACAACATTCCCTAACAAGACAGAACAGGGAGAAGCAAGAATGTATATTTTCTTTATCTAGTACATAAGGAACAAGATAACCATTCAACATGCCCATTGATGCCCTGGTCCCACCCTGCCATCCTTGTCTAATTACTCAGGAATAATAAATCTGAAAGTAGTCCAAGAATGTAGGTGCAAGTTGTTCAGTTAACATGAAGATTTTATCTGAGAACAGACTGTTGTTGTTTGTGGGGAGGCTGAGTTATGCTTCTATTTTACCGATTACCTGAAAGAAATATCTCTAATTGGCTTTATAAGAAATTCTGCTTGAAAATGAAACATAGCCTTAAGCTATAGTGCAGAGCAATAATAAATCATAACTCAGTCTCTACTCCACTATCCCTAAAAATGGCAGTTTAGTATAATCAGCTGTGAAGGTTAAAAGAACCAAAGAGTGTCTAAAAAAACACAAACCTACACCATTTCCAGAACTAGGAAATTAGCTTTTGCAGACCACAGTTTTCAGACAAGTGGTTCATTTGAAGCACAGTTTGGGAGAGGAAAAGACTCTCAATCTCAATTGGGAGAATATTCTTTTTCCAGTTTGTATTTGCAAATAGGTAAAACCTCCCCAACTAGATGGCTTGATACAATTGTAATAATGCGATATATGAATCAGTGGGCATTGAATTCACCTAGACTGGCCATGCATCAGAGGTGATATTCGGCCGGTTCTCTCTGGTTTGGGTGAACTGGTAGTGGTGGCTGTGGGAGGTTCTACCCACCCACCCCCAATATAATGCATGACTTTCTACGCATGCAAAGAAGGCGGTGCACATGCGCAGAAGGTGGCGCATGCACTCACATTTGCAAACCGGTAGGGAAGGTAAGTGGATTCCACCACTGTCATGCAAATGTTCTTTTTTTGAAGGGGTGGTGCAATTGGGTCCTTCCTCCCTTGGGCTCCAGCACAAGTCCAAAAGCTCAGAAGACTAAATCTCTGGTCCCAGTGACTGACCCAGATTGGATGCTGCAATATTATGTACTGCTTTTTTTTCAGTTTTGCATGTTATCCAAACTTATCAATTGTACCTCGTATGTCAAGGGTGGGTTTACATAATGAATGAGGCAAATACCAACCATATTACAGTTCGGCACTTTCTGTAGATATGAATCCAAAATGGGAAAAGATGACTTTGACTCATAGTGGGAAATGCAATCATACAGATTTCCCTTTAGGCATGACGAGATGTGCAAGAGGCACCAAGTATCTCTCAGCTTTGCCTGGCTTCCTTTAAAGATTTATGGGACTAGTTGAAGCATAAGCTTGCGTAACCAGAAAACTGGAACGAAGGAAGATTGCTAGGTCTCAGTATCCCTGAGAATGCTGGCATTGCACTTCTCTTCAAAAGCCCAGAAATGCCAAGTCTTGCTATTCAAGAGATTGGAAAAGGAAGGAAAAAAAGTGCTTAATGTAGAAATGGTGGTCTTGGTAATCTTAGATATATTTTTATTAACAGCTGTACACCAACTATTGGCAGGGACCCAACTGTATTTACGAAAACTACTTAAGAAAGCTTTTTCAAGCATCTGAATATGTGCTTGTTTTTTAAGCAGGGAAATATTTTTAATCATGCTGCAGATTTTACAGGCAACAGCAATCACAAAGCATCCAATTCTCAACTCAGCTAAATGCTGTTTCGGCTGAGCTCATCAAGTCCAAACAGCTACACAAAAGTGCCCATCTTTCACATAAGCAGAAATAAGTAAGCTGGAATAAAGAAACACATTTACTTCAGATCTGGAAAAAAAATTCACATCCTGCTCATTATTGTATCATCAGGATTCCCATAATGGCAGAAAGTTGAATAAGATAGGGTGAATCTCTGCCTTCGCTTCCTGATATTTGCCTTATAATGAATACATAAAGTTTATTTATTGCGTTTTGCACTATACAGCTCCTTCATAGATCTTAGAGCAAAAATCTACCAATTGGAAGAATCTTAGGAAATAGGGAATATATTGCTTTTTAAGTAGATATTGTTCTAGGTGGTGAAATGACATTTATGCCAGTGGAATATTGTCAGGGGGCCATAAGAAATTCTACCACCTTAGTTGGATTTGAGGAATTGGGGTGGTGCCTGCAAACCAAATAGAAAACATTAGAACAGGACTACTCTGACCTACGCCATGTTTACACTGATAGCTGTCACGACGTTAATAAGGTAATTTTATGAATATTTACATAGCTTCCATTGTGTTCAGCAAGAGATTTTTTTAAAATTATGATTTGGAAATGCAGCTGAAATCAAGAAGATTTTAAAATGCTGCTTAGAAAACTCTATTAAGTAGGAATCCATTTTTATAAATCATGAACACAGACGTCCACACACACACACAAAACGCATGTGCACACAGAAAAACATGGTGTGGGACAGAGGTGGCATTCAGCATGTTCTGACCAGTTCTGGAGAACTGATAGTGGAAATTTTGAGTAGTTCGGAGAACCAATAAATACTATCTCTGACTACCACGTTATCTATTCGCTGCCTCCCAAGTCCCAGCTGATTGGGAGGAAATGGGGATTTTGCAGTAACCTTTCCCTAGAGTGGGGAGGGAATAGAGATTTACTATACCCTTTCCCTGCCACACCCACCAAGCTGCACCCACCATGCCATGCCATGTCTGCCACGCCACGCCCATAGAACCCGTAGTGAAAAAAATTTGAATCCCACCACAGGTGTGGAAGTGAAGGCTGAACAAGTATGAGAGTGAAAAGAATTTTGGGGTGAAAAGTGGGTAAATGAAAGTCATTTGGCCTTCTGTGACATCTATGTAGTGACAGATGATTTGAGTGAAATGCTGCCAGAATAGACAATATCCTCTCCAAGTACTACAGCCTGAAATGTTTTTGTTACATTTGTTATTTGAAATAATGAAATGGGAAAATAATGAATATGTTTAAGTCCTTATTGGCCTCAATCACTTAAGTGAATTTGTTGGTTGTTTTTTTAAAAATGATGATCGCTAACAAGGATCATTAATAAGATCATCTAGAAATCTCTCCCTAAAACTGCTGCTGACAATTAAAAATCAGATTTTTCCTGTTGTTGCATCTGACCTTTACAGAACTAAGATGAGGGAAATTGTATCTTAAATGAAGTTAAGGAGACATAAATTAGTAGGTTGTCTTTTCATGTTTTCTGAACTGCTTTAACTTTTATGATCGTTCTTAACTGTTTATTTATTTCCACTGTTTCCACTGTTACCAATTATTTCACTGGATACTGCTATTAATTAACTAGAAATATAAGTGAATGACAGTGTGTGTATGTAATAAAGTAAATCAATGTTTGGGAATAAAATGAATTCATTTTTTAAGAGAGAGAGAAATAAAAAATAAAGGATCTTCAAAATGCCATGTATATTGTTTGCAATGCAATGTTTTGATGTGTTGACAATATTCAGGACTAACTCTATATATGAACATCTAGCTAAACATAAAGTGACTCCTTGTTACTTTTAGAATGACACAGTGATTATCCTGTTAGATAATGATCTGTTTGAGTAGTCATCCTTTAGAAAAAGCCCCTAAGTTCTCATAGTGGAAAATTAATAGTTGCTGTGTCTGGTGGCTAAAAGGTTTATACCCAGTGGTGGCAATGGTGGGATTTACCTACCTTCCCTACTGGTTCACAAATGTGAACACGTGCGCAGAAGGTCGCACATTATGTTGGGGCAGGTGGGCGGAGCCTTCCTATCACCTCTGAGTGGTGGGATTCAACCCACTTAACAACTGGTTCACAGAAAATGTGAGCTAGCCTGCAATACTGCCATTTACTGTAGTTTCATCACTGTACCACCACAGTTCTCTATCACACCATACACATAGGTAAGGCAGGATTTTCCATATTCTAAAAGTTCCTTTTAAAGAGAGCAATCTTTTTCTTTTTAAAACTCGATTAAGCTTATTTTAGAACTTGCATTTAAATTACCCATTTTAAAATCAAAGGAAACCACATTGCCTTCAATTCTGGCAATTGTGAGCATGAAATACAATAATGTGGTTAGAAAAGAGGCCACAGGAAGGGGGGATACAAGGAACCATGGAATCACAGGCTGTCCTCTCTTGGTTTAATAGATTACTTATAATTGAAATTGCATATGTAATGGCAAATAGTCAATAAAAGAAAGCAATACAATGAATGAGAAGGCAGTTTGTTTACACATGTATACATAGGCATATAGGATTTTCTCTCTGTTGTGTTCCCAAGAATGGGATCAGAGGGTTATAATTTGTTTAGCTTGATCTGGCTCCTCAGCGCTTGTTTGTTTACGTTTCTGCATATAAAGTTGCAGTACCATTTTCAAATGTAAGTGGTCATATAAATGGAAGAAACAAATACTAAAAATAAATAAGACTTTATAGCTCCTGAACAAAGGTTTACGCCTTGTCTACAGTGGGCTGTTCCTCAGAGGTGGTGATGGAAAACAAGAGCAGGATTGCCTATTTGGGTATGATCATCCAGATCAGGAAGCACAAACTGAAGCAGAGATACTTCCAATGACATATTTGAATGCTACATTTCCAATCGTTCATTCATACCTTGTGAGTACTAAGCAAGGCTGGCAAGGGGAAGCAGAGGGCAGAGCAGGAGAAGAGCATCAGATGCAGGGTTGGGTTTTCTGAGAAAAAATATCTTTCTCTCATGCTAAGATGTTTACATGACCCCCATGTTAATTTGGGAAAATCAGGTTGTTAAAAACAACAACAACAGCTTGATACATTTTGCAATTTTGACCCTACTGGATCTAACTGTAGCTAACAGGAAGTTCATCGTGGTTGGAAGCGTTTTTCTGACCCAAATTTTAATTCTAATTTCTAAAAGAAGCAGCACCCTTTTCTCTTGGTTCCAATCTTGGCTGAGGATCCAGAAAGGAGCAAATTTCTGGACATACTGAGAAAGCTCTCCCATCTCAATATGATGAAGAAGGTCCTTGTTAAGAGGCTGAGGGTCAGTGGTGGGTTTCAAATTTTTTAGAACCTCTTCTGTAGGTGTGGCCTGCTTTGTGGGAGTGGCTTATTGTTCATGTGACTGGGTGGGCATGGTCAACTTGTAAAATGTGGTGAAACTCACTTAACAACACTCTTGCTTAGCAACCAAAATGTTGGCTCACAATTTGAAGCATTTGAAGCACGCAAGTCTTAAAGCTGTCAAGTTACAAGACCCTTGCACCCCTAACCCTTTAGGGGTGCAAACTTGACAGCTTTAAGACTTGTGCATATATGTAGATATAGATTTTGTATGGACATATGTAATGAAATAAGGGACACATTTATACAAAATTCAATGGGTTAAAAATATTATGGTCGTATAAAATATTTTAGAAATATATAGTTACTTGAATAATATTTGCAATAGATAACTATATGTACTCAGTCTACCTGAGGAACTGTCACATCCCAATAGGGTAGGATCCTACCCCAGCTATGCTGGCAGAGGAGACATGCTGCCGATCCTGTCACTCAAGGTTTTTTAGTTGGCAGGATCCAGGAGAAAAGCCTTCTCTGCCATGGTTCTTGCTCTTTGGAAGACTTTGCCCCCCCCTGCGGGGGGTGGAGATCTGCTCCCACCACCCTGATCTTCTTTAAGGCCTGAAAACCTGGCTCTGGGGAACTATGTTGGAGGTGGCTGGAGGACTAATAATTATATCTCTTTATCTCTATCATAAAAAGGGATGCAGTGGCTCAATGGCTAAGACACTAAGCTTGTCGATCAGAAAGATTGCCAGTTCGGTGGTTCAAATCTCTAGTGTTGCATAATGGAGTGAACTCCTGTTACTTGTCCCAGCTTCTGCCAACCTAGCAGTTCGAAAGCATGTAAAAATGCAAGTAGTAAAATAGGGACCACGTTTGGTGGGAAGGTAACAGCAGTCTGTGCACCTTTGGTGTTTAATCATACTGGCCCCATGACCAGGGAAACGTCTTCAGAAGCACTGGCTCTTTGGCTTTGAAATGGAGATGTGCACCACACCCTAGAGTGACTAGCATATATGTGTGAAGGGAACCTTTACCTCCATTATCTCTAATATATATCATCTATATTTACTGATTTATCTATACCATCTATATCTATCATCTCTCTTTCTATATAGTTTTATTGCTTTTAACCTTGTAAGCTGCCCAGAAATACCTTGTGGTGAGTTGGGTGGCAAATAAGTTGAATAAACAAATAAATCCATATGCACATAAATACATACATACATAACTGTTTTCTGTTAAAATAAAATACACTATGCTTTTTTTCTTTTTTTCCCCTTGTACTTTTTCCAGAGGACTGGAAAAGAGCTGATGTGGCTCCCATCTTCAAAAAAGGGAAAACATTCAGGAAACTACAGCCCTATCCAGGAAACTACAGACCTATCAGCCTGACCTCAATACCAGGAAAGATTCTGGAAAGATCCTGGAACACCGGGAACTACCAGAGGACTGGAAAAGAGCTGATGTGGTTCCCATCTTCAAAAAAGGGGAAAAAAACAGATCCAGGAAACTACAGACCTATCAGCCTGACCTCAATACCAGGAAAGATTCTGGAAAAAATAATCAAGCAACGAATTTGCGAACACCTAGAAGCAAACAAAGTAATATCCAAAGGCCAACATGCTTTTGGCCAGGAGTAAAGGAGTAAAAGCAGTAAAAATAAATGAAATGGAAATCTGTTTTTATGAGATGATAACACTCCAATTTTCACAAAAATGGTAGAATTTTTGTGTTAAAATTTTTATTTGTTTTTTTTAATCCACTTTTATTTATTGTACTTGCTATTATATCTAAATTGCTAAACATAGTCACCATGGAGGTTTGTTCCTTTCCTAATGTGATGCAAATGATTTTTAGAGATTGAATTCACATACAAAGAGATTCACCTAAGATTGAAATTGTCAAAAGATTTCTTTGTGACAATTAATGCATGAATTCTACCAGGCCCAGTATAGAAAAAGTTGAGAAAAACTGAACAAGAAAGCAGTATGAATCTGAGACATAGAATTAATATCTTGAATGAATTAGGAAAGGGAGTGAGAACATGGTACAGAGTTACAAAATTTGGCTGAACCAAAAGCAAAAGCCTATGGGTTGCAGAAGAAGGGTAATTAATACTTATGTACAAAGCAATCATATTTATATCTATATCTATATCTATATCTATATCTATATCTATGTCTATGTCTCTGTCTCTATCTCTATCTATCTATCTATCTATCTATCTATCTATCTATCTATCTATCATCTATCATCTATCTAAATCAGGGGTGGCGAACACGCGGCTCGCGGCCAAAATAAATGAGGCTCTTTGCCTCTTACCATTATTTAGTATGCTGTGGCTCGGATCGCGTGCTAAACCCGGAAGTACGGTCGACGCGACGACGCTTGCCTGCTGGAGCGTCGTCGCGTCGACCGTACTTCTGGGTTTAGCGCGCGATCTGAGCCACAGCATACTAAATAATGGTAAGAGGCAAAGAGCCTCATTTATTTTGGCCGCGAGCCGCGTGTTAAGTTAGGATGAAGTCTTAAGTTAAGATGAAGTGGAAGATGGGTAATAATTAGGGGAATGGAGACTTTGGGTTGTGGAGTCCACTTTTTTAAAAAAATACAAAAAAACCAGCCCTTAGAACTTGAACTTTGCTAATCAGAATAAAATGCTAAGACTAAGTAGTCAGAGGAAGGTTGTAGCAGTACTGTCAGTCACCTATTGCACCTCATCATGAATCAAGTATTCTATATTTTAAAAAATACAAACTTATATCTTAGTTACTAGAGATCAAAGTGTCCAAGGAAATAGATTAATTCAAATGCAATGAATTAATCATTATACTGAAGTTAAAAGAGAAGCAATTATCAGAATGGTGGCTATGGCAGAGATCTTTCTAAATTTTTAACATTTCATTTAACTTAAAATACTGGAAGTTGGAAAAGATTGGTGATCTGCCAATCATTTGTAGATATACCAAACCCATAGAATCACAGGGTTGGAAGGGACCACAGAGGTGATTGTTCAATTTTATCTTTAAATAAGATTAAGACAATTTGCTTTGTAATCCAGTCTAAGATTAAGAAATGCTGCTCCTCTATATCTTTCTTTTGAGTCTTGTATGATTTTGAATCTTGCTCCCCCACCCCACCACCCAGCTTCCAGTTGGTGCCATTTGGAATAAAACATTTATCTTAGATAATATCTAAGTTTCAAGGAATTGTTCATTTCATTCAATAATTTGTTATAATTGTTTTCAAATGTATTATTATTATATCCTATTAAATAAGAGTTCTAGATATTTCACTATATTTTTCTCATATCCCAATCCCCCTTTTCATGTTTTTTTTTTTCATTGGAAATTGAATGCCTTATTATCTTACTTTTCATTTAATTTTTTATCTCTAAAAGGTAGCCAAAAATCTTTGGATTCTGCCATTAGTATCTTATGGAGCTTTGTGTTTGCATAATCGTTACTACTATATCATTTGCATAGCATTTCATCTTGTATCTCTTTCTACCTGAATCTTTAGCTGAAATATTTGTTTAGCTTTTCAGTTCTGGCCCGCCAGGACCTCCTAACCCAGGGGTGTCCAAACTTGGGAACTTTAAGACTTGTGGACTTCAACTCCCAGAATTCCCCAGCCAAGTTTGGACACCCCTGTCCTAACCAATTATAAATAATAAAAGAGAAAATGCCCATCCTTGCCTTTGACTTTCCATATTAAAAGATTGTAGAGATTATTCCATTTACTGTGAATTTTAACTTGTCAAAACTTTGTGTCTAAAAATATTTCCGTTGCCTTCCGTTGCAGCTCTAATGGGTTTATAAAAATTTATAACAAAAAACACCTGACTGAGCATGTTATATTATGTGTTTAATATATTATTGTTAAAATTATATGCTTTTGTGTGAGTGTTTGTCTGTTTTGGCAGGTCACTGCGTGGTGTGGCTCTCTGACTCTCACAGTTTAAAATTTTGGCTCTTTTTGTCGAACTTGTTCGCCACCCCTGATCTAAATGATGACCAACCTTTTTGTCACCGAGTGCCAAAGCTTGTGTGTTCATGCATACTCATAATGCAATGCACGTGTAACCTACCCTGCACGCCCTGCTTCCCTGTGCATGCACATGCCCACCCGCTCACCTGCGCATGCATATGCGACCCCTGTGCACGCGCCCTCCCCATGCATACATGTGCACCCTCCCCACGTGTGCTCCCATGCATGCACATGGACCTCCTGGTTGTGCCCTTCCCTCATGCCTGCACGGAAGACACCTGAAAACCAGCTCGCCAGCGCATGTGTGGTGGAGCTGAGCTGGGGTGACGACCTGTGTTCCCTCAGAGAGGGCTCTGCATGACACCTGTAGCATGAATGCCATAGGTTCACTATGCCAGATATAAATATCCTGTTTTCTGCAATTCCAGAATAGCTTGGACTTGATCAGGCACATTTTGATTTGAAGAGACACTTGCCAGTCATCTTCTGAATCCTATCCTCTTTTCATGATTAATCTTAGCATCCCAATCCACTTGTTTGAGAAAAAAGACCTTTCAAAGATTGCTGCTTTGGAACTAGTATAAAACTGGAATTGGAGCTTCATGAAAAGATCCAATTCTAGAAGAAGCTAATTTATATTGTTTATGCTTTGATCTAGAGTTCCAAAAAATATGCCTGCTTTGACTTGGGATTTGCCTAAATGTGTTGCATACCTTCAGTAAAATATGAAACAGAACCAACTTTACATTTTCCCATTTTAAGTATTATAAAGCAACATTTTTCAGAGAAAATTATTGAGTCCTCTGCATGGAGAACTTCAGAAAAAAAGTCAAACAGTGAGATCAACTCATAGTTGAATGGCCCTGTGGAGGCTTTGACCACAACCTAAAATCAGAAAGTGGCCAAAATCCTGGACACGGTTTCATCCAAGAATCCTCTCCTGGCCCATCACTCGGTAAACCCACCGCTGTAAGTGGTTGACAGAGTAAAAAAAAATATATTCCTCTGCTGTCTGTCTCTTAGTCCTGCTTTTTGGTATACTTTTGATATTTTAATCTGCATAGTCTTAACACTTGTTAAAATATTCATGACTGTCAGAGACATGGGAACAAGGTTAGCCAATGAATAGGGATAGCAGATCTGAGCCTGTGCAGAGAATTGAAACAGAAACTTAAGAAGTTAGCAGTCTGCTGCTCTGAGAAGTAACTTAGCAGTCTGTCTGGGCTTGTCTGTGAATATGAAACTAACTGCTTGTGTTTGCCTGTATCTCCTGCCTTGTGTTTACTTGGAAGAACCATCTACCAAGTATTCATCTATTCTTATGTATATAAAAAAGCTAATGAATCCAGCTGAATCAGTTATCAGTGTGTGCTTCTGGATTTGAATTTATGCAACAAACTCTGACAACACTTTACTTTTCTATTTACTTTTAATATCATGTGAGCAGCCCAGATTCAGATTTAACAGATTAACAGAGTTCGAAGGGACTTTGTAGGTCATCTAATCCAACCTCCCACCCAGGAGACCCTACACCCGTGATGGCGAACCTATGGCACGCGTGCCACAAGTGGCACGCGGAGCCATTTGTCAGGGCATGCGAGGCGCTGCCCTGTCAGCTGAGTTCACCTTTTTAAAAGCTATTTTTCACCTTCCCCAGGCTCCAGAGGCTTTATAGGAGCCTGGGGAGGGCGAAAAGAGCCTCCCCGCCCCCCCCGGAGGCTTCAGGGACCGTCCCTGAAGCCTTCAGAACGCTTAAAACCACCCTCCAAGCAAACCGGAAGTCACTTCCGGTTTGCTCAGAGGGTGGTTTTAAGTGCTCCGAAGGCTTCAGGGACCGTCCGAGGCTTCCCTGATGCCTTCGGAGTGCTTAAAACGACCCTCCGAGCAACCCGGAAGTCACTTCCGGTTTGCTCGGAGGGTGGTTTTAAGCGCTCCGAAGGCTTCAGGGAAGCCTCTGGACAGTCCCTGAAGCCTCCAGAGGGCCTCCGGGGGGTCGGGGGAGGCTCTTTTCGCCCTCCCCAGGCTCCTATAAAGCCCCTGGAGCCTGGGGAGGGCAAAAAAATCATGTAAAAATGGGGGTGGTCGCGCGTTTTGCGCGCATGCGCACTGGGGTGGTCGCGCGTTGCATTATGGGTGCGGCACGCCTGTACTCAACCCCCCTGCGCTCCCCCCACTTGTGGCACGCGAGCCAAAAAAGGTTCGCCATCACTGCCCTACACCATTTGTGACAAATGGCAATCCAATCTCTTCTTGAAAGCCTCCAGTGATGAAGCTCCCACAACTTCCAGAGGCAAGCTGTTCCAATGGGTGATTGTTCTCACTGACAAAAAAAGTCTCCTTATTTCTAGGTTGAAACTGTCCTTGATCAGTTTCCATCCATCATTCCTTATCTGGCCTTTGGGTGCCTTGGAAAATAGCTTGACCCCTTCCTCTCTGTGGAAGCCGCTCAAATATTGGAACACTGCTATCATGTCTCCCCTGGTCCTTCTCTTCACTAGACTATCCATCCCAGTTCCTTTAACAGTTCTTCATATGTTTTAGTCTGCAGTTACATTTAATAGGGGAGATGGGCAGCATAAAAAATTAATAAATAATAATATTTCATTAAGAAATTAAGTCAAAAATGTCAAGATGTATAGTTGTTAGTACTATTTAATCTAGAAATGTAGTTTTCTTTATACATACTCTAATGAGGCAGATCTTGACTTTGTAAATAAGGAGTGCTGCTATGTGTGCTCTTTGTTCCATGGAAAAAATTTAGACTGGAAAAATGGTATTGTGTAATATTACCATATTTTTCTAACTGATTTTTGGGTTACTGTGACATTTTCTCACATAACCAACAAATTAACTCCAGAGTAGGGCTTTACATGTAGGGCTTCATAGTCTCCTCTTGCGGTAATGGATTGTATTATGAAAACAGCATCTTTTCCATAGATTCAGGTGGAAAGTCGTGCAAAAGAAAATCTGACAAATGTTGAAAACTGCGTCCCTGCTGAAGTCGTCTTCATCATAATTTTGATGTAACTTTGAAAATAATAGTAAGAACAACAAAAAGAGCAACATTCTTGGGACAAATAGGCAATGTTTGATTTACTCGAACTGGAATTAGAGAAGAAAAATGACACCGCTTTTTCCAAGCAATGTAAAAATAAAAATAAATGTAAGTTTATAGGAATGGATCCTTCATTGTCCTTCTGAATACCATTTTTATAGTACAAAGAAAAACTGAAGTGAGAAAGAAAAGAGAGTAATAGAAAGAAGATTTCCTCTGTAGCAAATATGATTACAAAGCATCTCTCACCCTATGGTTACAAAAAAGAAAGGGTCACTTTTTTCTGTTATCTGTTTTGTTTTTCTAATCTTCAAAAATTTTGCAGGGATGAGACACCACTAGGAAATTACAGGAAGGTTCTTTTTTAAAAAAAAATCCCTGGCATGGCCAACCAAACTACATAGGCAAGTCTACAAAATCACTGGAGCTTAATGCAAAAAAGGCTTTATCTTTATAAAACATGGATTAGTTTCAAAATAGAGGATGACAGTGCCTGGTTCTGTTTATATGCAGGACTAGTTTGCATGGCTCCAGGACTCTGCTAAACTCTGAAAGTGTCAGATTTCTTTATAAGCTAGTATGACGATGGTTCCTACTATTGATTGAGGTAAGGAAGATGGCTATTGTTAAAGTCAGCCATAGTTGATTAGAGTTCTCTAGTTAATTAAAACTGGAACTCTTTAACTGTTGTGAAATGAAAAACCAGATCACTGGTGGTCCTGATACCATAGTTTACAAAATATTCTCCCAAGGTACTACTTGATGGGGTAGTTTGCATCTTTGATCAAGCCACTTAGAAACTTCAAGGAGCTTCATAAAAGTGCTTACAACCACATTTAGTTAAGCCATGTGTGCATCTGGAGTTGATCTTCAAACCCTTTTCTAATTAACCATATAATGTTAAATGAAGGACCAGATTTAAAAATATACACACATATTTGGGGGGAATGCCTTTGATGAAAGGCCAGCATTCTGAGGAGTAGAAAGTGACAGTTATGTCACTTATGGTCCAAACGTGGTCATAAGATGTGGGATCTGTTGTCAGCAGTGATGGAAGATTGTGTGCAGTGATGCTGGTTTTAATAAGAGTTGATGGGTCACAGGGAGAAGACTTTCTATAGCACTCATAATTGGATTATGAAAACTGCTTTACCAGATTTTTATACAAGGAAAGTCTGTTTAAAACCATGCATTAGAATTATTTAAAGTCTTTGCCTTGTCTCCTCCTATCAGTTAAATCAGACTGAATGGTGAGGCTCATTTCTCATCCAACAATCAAAAATCAAGTATGAATTTTAGCATTAACTTTAGATTAAATTGATGTAAGCATTTCCTTTCTAGGCAGAAGAAGAACATCATGGCTTCAAAACCCAAGGGACTGGTTTGGAGAAAACTCAGCAGCACTTTTTCATGTGGCTGTTGACAAAAATTTGATTGCCAACATGATCGCCAATGTCCGATGACGGCTATGGCACAAGAAGAAGAAGAAACATTTCCTTTCTGTTTTCTGAATGCATCTGAATAGACAAATGCTTCATGCAACCATTTTCATGTGTCAAACTGGTGAGCCAGTTTGGTATAATGGTTAAGGCAGCAGGCTAGAAACCAAGAAACTGAGTTTCAGTCCCATATTAACCATTAAAGCCAGCTCAGTGACTTTGGACCAGTCACTTGCTTTCAGCTCAATGTACCTTACAGGGTTGTGCAGGGAAAATAGGTTTTAAGGGGGGGAAAAATTCCTTAAAAAGTTTAGAGGTTAAAATCACGATAAACAGGAAGCATCTTTCACAGACAATCTTTCTTCACAAATTTAACTGCTTGTGTGTATCTCTTATCTTCTGGAACATTCTTAGTTGAAATCTTAGTACATTGGCATGTATTGTTATATGAAGCCCTTTCACTATTTAATCACAGTATGTTCTCAGCATTGTAAACCTGTGGGAAAAACTTTTTTTGTTGAGGTTTCCAGAATTTCCTGTTAAAATACCACAAGAGGACCATTTATTACAGTCTTTTCTCACTTCTCCTTATAGACGCATCTGGAATGCAGAAGTGAAGAGGCAACATGGAAATTAAAAAAGAAAATAGTTGGAAAGCTGAAAAGTTCACCAAACATTTCAAAGTCACTGAAATGGAAAAAAAGGATGGGTTGAGGCTTTCTGATTTCTTTTCCAACTTCAAACTTAATGCAAGCATATGACTAAGCTTATTTTGCTTAACCTTTTAAAAGAATACTCTTCACCTGCTTTTCAAGGATCATTTTAGACCAACATCTAATGTAATAAATTTAATGAAATAAATAAGAAACATACATGACAAGGATATTAAATACACATTTAAGAAAGAAGAATTGACTAATCATTTTTAGAGCAAAGACCAATTTGTCTGAAGTGGTCTGCCCAAATTTAGCATTTAGCAGGACAAAAAAGAGGAACAGAACTAGAATAAACATGAGGCTTTATTTGATTAATTACTGCTTACACATTACCCATGTCAACCTGTGCTCTCATTTTTTTAAAAATCAATCCAATTGCAATATTTGGGTGGGCTCAAATATTGGCAAGTGGTTCAAAGTACTCTTTTTTTCTCCAAAGTATGTCTACTGGCCAATCACTTCATCTCTGCCCTAGAAAGTAGGCAATGACAACCGAATTCTAAAATCCTGCCAAGAAAATTTCAGGGATTTGAAGTCAATGATAACTGGAAGGCACCAAAAAAGGTGGGATTTTTTCCCCCAAGAATGGCATGGTGGGGAAAAAAGAGTAGTTAAGAATATTAGGTAATGATTTTTCTATAGAGTACAATGCCAAAAGCCCATTTAGTTGCTTCTCTCCTTGATTAGTTTCCACCCATTGCTTCTTGTTCTACCCTCAGGTGCCTTGGAGAATAGTTTGACTCCCTCTTCTTTGCAGCAACTCCTGAGATATTGGAACATTGCTATCGTGTCTCCCCTAGTCCTTCTTTTAATTAAACTAGACATACCCAGTTCCTGCAACCTTCTTCATATGTTTTAGCCTCCAGTCCCCTAATCATATTTGTTGCTCTTCTCTGCACTGTATAGGAATGGGACATTAAAATATCTGTTACAAAAGAACTTTACATAATGATGTCTATATAACTTTTATGAAACTTTCATCTCTTTACAAGTTTGGTGGATTTCTTATTTACCATAGTATATTTGCCTCAATTCTGCTTGGAGCAGCAGAAGAATTTAATCTGGAGTAATGTTACACTGGAAATTCACATCAGAGGTGGTATTCAGTAGGCTCTGACCAGTTCTGAACCAGTGGAAATTTTGAGTACTTTGGAGAACTGGTAAATGCCACCTCTGACTGGCCCCGCTCCCATCTAATCTCTGCCTCCCAAATCCCAAGTTCCTGATCGAGAGGAAATGGGGATTTTGCAGTAACCTTCCCTTGGAGTTGAGAGGGAATGGAGATTTTACAGCATCCTTTCCCTGCCACTCCCACTAAGCCACTTCCATCAAGCAATGCCATGCCCCCCAAGCCATGTCCACAGAACCAGTAGTAATTTTTTTTGAATCCCACCACAGATTCATGTGACTTGTAGACAAAGTAGTGACACACAGAAAATGGGGGAGGGGGGAACCCACCACAAAAATCACATGACTAATATATTTGGATTTCTGTAAGAGATACCCAACTGAGCTGTAAACAAGTTTTCCTGTGGTTTTCTAATTTTCTCTTCCTTCCCTGTTTAAAATCTGGGACTGAGCATAATTTGGTAACCATAATGCTTGTCTCATATTTAAGATAAGCATTGACATACATTCAAGAACTGAAATTCAAGAATTGATATTCTAAGTCTAAAAATTTCTACAAACATTGGCTGAAATTAAAAGTGCTTAACTGTGGCCAGTATTTATAAATAATTCCTTTTCCCCTCACATAGTCGGTAGGGTAGAGCATTCAGTCATGTAAGCCCTCAACTGTCATCTGAAATGATAGACACAGATTGAAGCTAACCATTTCATAAGAAAGAAAACAACAACAATGATAAAACCAAGCATATTCTTAACTATGCGACAAGACACAATTTAAAACTTTTAAACTCTTAAAAACTATATCCACTTCATTTGATATTTTATTGAATCCTAAACTATTAGACATATAGACTAAATTCATAATTAGATAATTGTATTCTGTTTATGAAAACCAGACACTAATTTTAGTAATGCTTTGGATTTTGGCATTGTTTATTATCCTCCCTTCCTCCCTCCCTCCCTTCCTTCCTAATATCTTTATGTTATATATGTGTGTGTGTGTGTACGTATGTGTATACACACACACACACACACACACACACACACACACACACACACACACACACACACACACACACACACACACACACACACACACACACACATATATATATATATATATATATATATATATATATATATATATATATATATATTGTTTTCGTAGATTTTCACGGGTGTAGGTATGCTGGTTTTGTTGCATTCGGGTCTTTTCACGTGTAAGGTTGAGATTGTCTATGCAACGTTTCGGCAGGATCTCACCTGCCATCTTCAAGCAATGTGGGCTTAAAATGGGAACGGAGCTGCCGTCTTTCTGTAAGTCTTGGTGGGAGGGGATGGGGTGCTGGCTTTTTTTCAGTAAGTGGAATGATTGGTTGTGTGGTTGTATCATGATTGGTAGATTGGTGCTGATTGGTGCAGGCTGTGTGTGCATTGTTGTTTTGTATTTTAACGGCTTGGGTGGTGGGTGGTGTTCGTTTTTTGGCTAGGGCTGGTTTCCAGATGTTTGGTAGGCGGGAGGTATCATCACGTTTGTTCATGCTGTGGGGGTGTTTCTCTATTTCGATGGCTTCCATGATTATTCTCTTGTGGAGGTGTTCTGTTTTGGAGATTAGCCTGGCTCCTTCAAAGTTGATTTCATGTCCTGTAGCTTTAAGGTGCTGGAAAAGGGAGGAAGTTTTTTCTTTTTTTTCTTACTGCGTTCTTGTGTTCTGTGATGCGTGCATTTATCCTTCTGTTTGTTTGTCCTATGTATATTGCTGGGCAGATTTTGCATGGTATTTTGTAGACTCCTTGGTTTTCTAGTTGGATTTTATCTTTGGGGTTTCTTAAGATGTTGGCTATTTTTTGGTCAGTGGTGAAAGCTGTCCTGATATTGTGCTTGTGGAGAATTTTGCTGATTTTATCTGTGGTGCCTTTGATATAAGGGAGGAGGGCGATGCCATTGTCCTGTTCTGTGTCTTGGTTTTTTGGGGGAGTCTCTTTTTGGATTAGGTTGGTGATTGTTTTTCTTTGGAATCCATTGGAGATTAATACATTTGTGAGTTTGTGTAATTCAGTTTTCAGGTGGTCTTTGTCGGCTAGGCATTTGGTTCTGGAGATGAGGGTCTTGGCTACAGAGTTGATCTGTGCAGGGTGGTGATGGGATTGTGCATTTAAGTAGCGGTTGGTGTGTGTTTTTTCCAGATAGAAGGAGCACCCATGGGATCACCCCTCTCACCTGTCATTGCAAACTTATACATGGAACATTTTGAAACCAACGCCTTAGACAAATCTGAACACAAACCCAAACTCTGGCTTAGATACGTTGATGACACTTTTGTGATTTGGCCACACGGAAAAGAAAAACTGGACAACTTCCTCACACATCTCAACAGCATACACCCCAAAATACAATTCACCATGGAAATAGAAGCAAACAACCAACTTCCCTTTCTGGATGTCCTAATCTACAAAAAACCTAATGGCTCCCTAGGACACACCATCTACCAGAAAAAAACACACATCAACCAGCACCTTAAAGCTACAGGACATGAAATCAACTTTGAAGGAGCCAGGCTAATCTCCAAAACAGAACACCTCCACAAGAGAATAATCATGGAAGCCATCGAAATAGAGAAACACCCCCACAGCATGAACAAACGTGATGATACCTCCCGCCTACAAAACATCTGGAAACCAGCCCTAGCCAAAAAACGAACACCACCCACCACCCAAGCTGTTAAAATACAAAACAACAATGCACACACAGCCTGCACCAATCAGCACCAATCTACCAATCATGATACAACCACACAACCAATCCTCCATGAATTTGCCCACTCCTCTTTAAAGCTATCTAAATTGATAACCATTGCATTGGATGGCACCAAATTCTATGGCTTAACTATGCATTGTAATGATTGATCCACAGTGGCACAGTGGTTAGTGTGTAGTACTGCAGGCTACTTCTGCTGTCTGCCAGCTGCCTGCAATTTGGCAGTTCAAATCTCACCAGGCTCAAAGTTGATTCAGCCTTCCATCCTTCCGAGGTCAGTAAAATGTTGGGGGCAATATGCTGACTCTGTAAACCACTTGCAGAGGGCTGTAAAGCACTGTAAAGTGTTTTATGTCTAAGCGCTATTGCTGTTGCTATTTTAGTCTTACTGTATATTATTTGTGAGAAAAAAGACGTAAATCTATTTCAGTGAGAGAAGGACTTGTATATAATGCTGCAGTGCAATATAGCACTGACAAAAGTAGAAAAGAAATGCAGATGCTGCAGAAATTATGATTATATGATGGAACTACGGAAGGAAGCTTGTTTTTCCAATTATTGGCTTCCCTTTATGCTAGCCAATAATCCTTAAACTTGATTTTTAGGGTCAAGCACTGAAGTACAAATTCATAAGATTGAACAAAGGTTGTCTCCCATATAAATTAGGCCCATTCCAAATTTTCGTATGCAGGCAGCATGATACAAAGCTGTTGCAGCTCATCAATTCTATATTTTTTAAACATTTGTGATAGTTAAAATTATTGCAGTTCATCAGTTCCATATTTTGTAGAGTTTAATGTACAGGAAAAATATCTAAGCAATACATAAAGTCTAATCAGTGTAGTTCCTTTCAAAACAACTAAAATTATCTGAATGTCAGGGGGAAAAGTCAGGAGACTCGATCCAGATTCCAGTTTTCCTCCTGAACAATTCATCAGTGACATGTTAGGATTCTTGAAAGGTATTGCTGTTATTGGATTAATTGGCAAGATTACTTGGCTTATTAAGGAAAATACAGCCTTGATAAGAAAATGGAAATTTTAACAATTTATCCATTTATCATATGATTGATCATTTTATCGAATTGTTTCTTAAACATTGCAAATTTAAGCTAAGCAAACTTAACTTAGAAGTAATCTTAGTTTTGGAGGAAGGTAAAAAACCTGTAATTCATGCCAGGAATAAATGGGAGAGAAAGTCTGAGACCTAATCTAGTGGCACGTAGATGACTATGGGACTTTCTGCAAGATTATTAGTAATTTTGTGAAGCAGGTAGATTATTCCTTCAAGCAGAAAGTCATTGCTCCATTGAGATTGAGGATTCTTAGGTAGAAATGCTGTCTTTATTAACCTATGATTTGCACTTCCATGGGAAATAAATGAATGTGATTTATTTATGCGTAGACATGAATAAAACTGCATGGTAAAAGAGTTTATTTTAATTTATTATATGTTATCAGTTAATGAAGAATTCTTTAATTATAATTGCCATCCCATTTTTTCTTTGGAACCTCTATACCAGGGGTGTCAAACTCGCGGCTAGTGGGCTGGATGCATCACACACTGGCCATGCCCACCCCTGGTTTAGTGAAGGTGGGGGGAAGTCATGATACATCACATGATGATGACATGATGATGTGAGTTTGACACCCCTATTCTATACAGTCTACATTCCCTTAAATTCTTTGAGCAGAAATAGATAATATATTATGTCATGTTTCTCATCTATGAGCCTTTACATTACTTCTACCTCACCTTTCACTGTATATTCTGGGTAGTATTTCATTCATTTATGTCTGAAAACACTCATAGGATATACATTGTTTTCCTCTCCTGAAATACTGATTGCATTATAGCTACAACAAGAAGCAGTAAAATATACTGAAAATTATATATGCTTTATGAGTAATAATTTGTGCAACCTGCTATAACATATCTGAAGAATCCTCTGTAGAATATTGCAAATAACACAATTTCCCAAATTCAGGTTAAAGAAAAAAACTCAGTACAAATTCATACAGTATAGAGGTAGTCTTCAACTTATGACCACAATTGAGCCCAAAATTTATGTTGTTAAGTGAGACATTTATTAAATGAGTTTTGCCCCATTTTACTATCTTTCTAGCCATAGTTGTTAAGTGAATCATTGCAGTTGTTAAGTCAGTAACATAGTTGTTAAGTGAATCTTGCTTCTCCATTGACTTTGCTTGTCACAAGGTTGCAAAAGGGGATCTAACGACCTTGGGACATAGCAATGGTCATAAGTATGAACCGGTTGACAAGCATCCAAATTTTGATCACATGACTAAGGGATTGCTACAATGGTCATAAGGGTAAAATGGTCATAAGTCATTTGTTCAGTGTCATTGTAGTAACTAAACTGAAGTCACTAAATGAACTGCTGTAAGCTGAGGATTGTGTCCTATGCCATGTGGGAAAAATATTCCAGAAAATAATATCAGACAGAAAGATTGTTGTCAGGGCAGCCTCCATCAGTAACCAAGAAAGAAACCACTCAACTCCATATTTCAGAATTAAGAGTACTTTTACTGGTTATGAGTAGATAGCAGCTAAACAAAGCAAGATCTGAGGCAAAGCGCGCGTGATCATAGATATCAATATGTGACCCACTCCCTCCCCCTAGTAGCCCCATCCCCCAGGCCAATCCGCACACCCCACAGGTGTCATGTGGGCTGCAGCTTCTAAACCCATCATCAGGTTGGTATGCCGGACGGTTGGCCTTGGCGGCAATTCCACTATCTGCAGCATGCGCAGTGATGGTGAGAAATTACTCCCTTCTTCATTCACGCCTGTGCTTAAGCTTCCCCTCCCAAATACCATGTTATCTCTCCCCCCTCCCCGTTTCAATGGCAGCTGAAAGCAAGCAGCAAAACAGAGGCTGACAATTGTAATGTGACTGAATCTGAACTAAGAGTTATGCTTGGTTAAATTTGGGGTTTGTAAAATACTCTCTTTTACATTAATCCCTTCTACAAATTTGGAATTGAATAAAAAGCTGGTTTTGTTAATCAAGTTTCATCATGAAGATCAAGAAACTCAAGAAACTATGGCTAAACAGCTTAGCATCACACATGAACTCTGTCATTCACTTTCTCCAAAACTGTGACTTTAAATAATTCTTAAAGTCTCCCAAGAAATTAGGATCAAAAAAGGCCCAGGGACTTCCTGAAGATGAGATTAATGATGAATGAGATGCATAAATAAAATAGATGCATGAATTAAAATCTCACTTCAATAGACACGGAGATAAGAAAAAGGTGATGGGTGAGCAAATACAACAGAAGCTCTGTCACAGTCCTGCATGACTGTGTCACTTACCTTATGCAAATCTCAACATTCAATGGAGCTGTTTCCTCTCTAGCTCTCTGCCACAATTTTTCCTTAAGCAAAGGCTTATAAGCTTCAGTCGTGCACTCCCTCCTGAGCTCCATTCTTGTCAGCAAAGAACTTGAGGCAAGGCCTTTGCTGACAAGAATGGAGGCCAAGAGGGATGCACACACCCATCTGGGCCTCTGTTCTTGGCAGAACTGGTGTTTTGCAAAGATGGCAAAAGGCTTTGAAAATGGAGGGAAGGTTTTGGTGCTTCAGATCTCATCCAAGCTTCCGTTTGCAGAGAACAGACATCTAAAGTACCCTGAGATCACACAAGATCCCATATGGTCAACCTGCTCCTAACATTCAAGCTAATGTTCCTCTTGATTCTGACACCAAAACTTTGGCAACTTCATCAATTAGTTAGCGGGGCTATTATTGTCATAGTATAATCCTTGGTTTAGAACTGTAGGGACCCTTCTGTCATGCTTTACATAAGCACAACTGTATATTTTGTTTTTTCAGGCATTAGATTTTTATTAGGTGCATTTACATAGACTCAACCTGGATGGATTAGTTTCTTTTTTCACCCGTAAAAAGGAAATTTTAAACAGCAATGATTTGTCTACTATAGTACATAGCAATTAAAGCCGATATACTGTATAAATCTATACTCCAGGATTTATATCCAGGTTTTTATTCTCATGCTTTTTTGAGTCAGTGGATATATGGTCATTCTCTAAAAGAACATGGGAAACAGTTTGATTATGTATTATGGTTCTTTGAAGCCCATAACAGCTGAATCCTATCCAATTCCCTCATTCCTAAAGCCTTATCAGTATCATTTAACATAAATGATAACATAAAAGTAGAAAGAATGCTTTATCTTTCTTTTTTGTTATATAATAAATTTGGAAGAAATTATTCAAACAGTTCAAGAGAAGTCACATGTCATCCTAGGCAGCGATTGCTGCTTAAAATTAAGAATGATTTCCCTTTTAAATGGCTCCATGACCAACAGTTCTAAAATACAGTCAGCTGAAGTATCTACAGGCTTATTTGTGAGTGAAATATGCATCTGTTCAAGCCTGTGAGAAGCCACCCATGAGTATGGGCATCCCTGGAAGGGCAGGGGAATGGGAAATGACATAACCTAATACAAATACTGTGAACATTTTTTATTAGATATAGTACTTAATTGCAGCATTTACATGATTTATCATCAAGATATGTAATTATTTTGGTATCACTGGGATGTGCTGTCCATAAGTACTACTTTATGCTTAAGAGGCCTACATAATTTAATTAGACAGTTCCATTGAGTAGGACTTGTTTACAGCATAAAGCACTTTCCCATTTCCATAAGCTGTAGTGATTTTGGTTCTAAAATGAGAATAAATATACCACATGTTTTGTTGTGCAAGTATGGAAAGTTATCTTGCTTCTAATAAAATTAATTTGAAGAGTTTAAAAAAATAAATATTCTATATTTTGTCTTAATGGAAACAGCTATAAAAATCAAGTTGCAAATCTCACAATTCCCTAGCCAATTTCATAAATTCAAGGAAATAATTTCAAAGAAGGAAAACACTTTTCACAAAGTATTAAAAGTTTAACAGTTCTCCTTGTTTAAAAAGGACTATTATTGCCTTCTCCTAGCAGCAGATATGTACCTTCCCAAATGGTTGAAAAAAGATTGCCTTTGTGACAAGATACTGTAAAATACCATCATTTTGTTCTGCTAAGAAAAATAGGCAATTTAAAAAAAAATTGTTAAAGGATGATATTTTTCTTTAGCGAAGGGAGAAGAAGAAAGCAAAGGAAATCAGCACAATAAATGTACAAAGAATAAGGTAAAAAGTAGGAAGCAAATCTCTTTTGCCTAAAGTTCAGTCTAAGATGTCTCACAATCATGGCACATACCAGACAACCTAACTAGACTTTTGATAAAGTCTATTAAATTGTTTCTTCTGTTTACAGTTGGATAATTTGAAATAACTTTTTTTTCTTTTTGAAACAACCTAAGGTAGAATCATATAGGATTTGTTCCAAATGTTTTTTAGAAGGACAGAAAGGAAAGAATGAGCAGCAAATTACTGAAAGCATTAGCCTTGCAATTCCCAGTAATATGATATTTTCTGTATTTAGTTGCTCGCAGAAGGATCATATTCCTGAATGCTGACCCTAGATCACTGTGATGCATTTAGATAAACCATGATTTATCTAAATAGATAATAGATTTAGAAAAATCTATTTAGAAAATAGATTTAGTTTTCACTTTCCCCAATATACTAGTTTTGCATACTCTCCTTCTCTGAGATAATCATGACAAGGAATTCAGCACTTATATAATTCTAAAATTATGCTGCCTATTGATCTCCTAAAATTTGCCATTATCATCATATTTATAAACATTATTTCTTCTTTTCAGATGCCATAGATACCTATCCACCCAGTTATGATATCTCACAGGTAGAGTAACTTGAGAATTGTGCAGAAATGTTTTTTGAGGTAAAGGAAGAATTCAGGTCTAGCCTTCATGTGGTTGGTTCATCCCTCAAGCACCTGCAGTTTATTAGGCATAATGTTTATATCTTGCCTATTATCCAGTTGTCCATATTGCTGCATGCATCATAAATGGAATTAATTTAAAAATATTATAATCTTTGAGGAAAAATCTTTCATTCATCAAAAGGATGCATTTGCACTTTGTGTTAAGCTGAAACATGGTTTGTTTGATCTTAGCATCTTGAATCCAGCTATTTTGGTATATTCAGTAATTGATAGATCGGCTCCCCATCTTAAACAGTTCTGGGCAGCTCATAACAATAAAACAAACATAAAACAGTAAAAGAAATAAATGGATGCATTCTCACAAATCCAAACTCTGAAGTTCAAGAATTCTCCCTTGAGCAAATCAATTAAAGAAAAGAGTGGGAAAATGTGTCTGGTTTTGAAAGTGGTAACACCACATGACTCTGTAACGTTTTGGGTCAGTCACTACTGAACGTCGTACTTGGTGCTGTCAGCATTCCAAATAGCATCCAAAAGTAAATCAGAGTCCAAGCTTCCCAGTTTTCCCCACCCAGTTGAAAGTTCAAGATCTTGCCCCACACCCACAAGTCCATCACATGGTCCAGTCTCCCACCACCATGCTGGCAGTTCCACCTATCCAATTCCAGTCAGGTGCAGAGGTGCAGAGACAAAGGATGATCTTGGCTTCCTGGAAAGAATTTTGTTATGACTACATCGTATGTAACTCCTTACAATCCCCACTCCCAATTTTCCACAATAGAAAATGCATAGTAGAATAATAGAAAGTGTGGCAGGCCAAAGATCCAAAAGAAAAGATGGCTTCAGGCCTGAGAGGTGCACTTGCAGTGGTGGGTTTCTGCTGGTTTGTACTGGCTCAGGAGAACTGGTTGGTGAAATTTACCAATCTGGTGAGAGAAGGTTCAACCGGTGGACCCGGAAGTAACTTTCGGAACACCTGCCCCGGCCCTGTCGCTCACTCGCCCTGGACGTCCCATTGCAGCTCGCTCGCTCCCCACCCATCTGCACTAAACTAGCCCAGCCAGCCGCTCACTGATTGGCTGGAGTCCAGCCAATCAGTAAGAGGGCTGGAGGCGACCCATTTAAGAGCCAGAATCTTTCTCATTCCCGAGCAGCTGTCACATTGCGCTTGCTGATCGGTCCTCCCTTTGCTTCGATTTGCCTTCCAGCAGCTTGCTGCTTCCATCAGTGGTGGGATTCAAAATTTTTACTATGGGTATGATTTTGTGGGTGTGATTTTGTGGGCATGGCAGGGGAAGGATACTGCAAAATCTCCATTCCTTCCCCACTCCTGGGAGAAGATTACTGCAAAATCCCCATTCCCTCCTCACCTCACTAACCTGCTTTCCAGCTCCATTCTCCTGTTCAGGGCAACGAAAGAAGATCACTGGGAGGCTGGGAGACAGTCGAGGCGAGGCCAGCCTATTTGCCAGTTCTCCAAACTATACAAAATTTCCATTACCAGTTCTCCAGAACCTGTCAGAACTGGCTGAAGAGGTACACAACCTTAATAACCTTCAACAATTCCCAGTGATTAGGTGCATTTTTTAAAAGTATAATTGTGTATTTTAAATGCAAAATATGTTCAGTTTCTGCAGCAATTTGACTCCAATGGTTTTTTCTGATTGTCCCAATACACATGCGTGTGCGCGCGCACACACACACACACACACACACACATACACACCTCTTTCTCTGCTTCATATTGTTTTCCAGAAGTGCTTTTTTTTTGCTTTGGGTGATATTTCACCTGTGTTCTGTATCGTGTCTTCATATATTTTCCAGTCTCCTATTTCTCAACATAATATCTTGTGCTGTGGAACTCTTAATATTTTTGGGGAAATTCCATTGTTTGCCTGTATCTGTTTATTGTTAGGCATTCTCATATACTGCCTGGAGGTTTTTATAAACAACAAAAAAAGTTATTAGAAATAGATTGGGGAACAAATTTTGATGGCCGGTAAACTGAATTCTTTCTGTGTATTTAACTGATTTGAGCACCATTATTAGGGCCCCTACAAAATGTCTCTTCAATTCAATGCCCAGAGAGAAAGTTTACTGGCCATCCCAGGACTGTATCTGAAAGTGAGGAAGTGAAAACTCTTGTCAAGCATTTGGGATTTCAGAGAAATTTTCTAAGAACTAAAACTTTATCTGCTGGACAGAAGGTATGTTTACTAGTCAAGAATGTCATGCAAGTTTAATCTGTCCTTCCTTCCTTTCTGCTTCTCTGCCTCCTCCCATTCCATCTGTTTTCTGCCACTTCTGGGGAGGCATTAATGTGTCCTGAATGAGAATTCATCAAATTCTTGGAGCAAAAATAGTAGAAACTTCATGGGTCAATTATGTTATTTGTTTTGCCACTGTCAACACAACAGTGATCCACAGTTGCATTATAGAAGAACAATGCGTTGATCAAAAGCATGCTATAGTTTATACAAAGGCCAGAGATATGCAACTCATATGCATGATACAAAGTGTTGGCCAAAAAGGGAAGGAGGGGACGACAAAAAAGCATCTTTTTGATGGGTCAATGGTCTCTTCTATTACTTCAGATATTTCTTGGGTAAGACAGACTCTTATATGTGAATAGAATGTATTCAGACCTTTGAATTAACATGCTGAAATTGCAATTAATTCTGACCACCATCCTCTACGGAGTCTGATAGTAAGAGATTCGGAATTTCCAAATTTAAAAAGGATTGTGTAGTTACACAGTATCACTCATAGGAAAGGACAGCTCACATGTGTAGGTGCCTTTAATAGTACAGACATTCAAGAATGATTTTGGACTAGAGGTGATGGTTGCATAACAGGACCAAGGACATATATAAATTAAGCTTCATCTGGATTTGTAATAACATTGATTCTGAACACAGTATTGACTCTGTTTGAAGGAAGCACAACATTTAGCAGATGGCACAGTCGCCTCTTAATATTATGGACGCATCATTGGAGAAAACCAGAGTTTGTGAACTGCTCTTGTTGTATGTTTGGGATCTTTGTGATGTGGCAGAACATTCTCAGAAATGGTCACCACACCACAAATGTTTATTCTTCCCCTCTGATTCATTTCCTAGAGAAACAATTGGTCACAGACAGCAATCTCTTCCCACGTAAACACTACTCTGTTGAACTAGAAAAAAAAGGAAGACAGCTGGTAGGAAGTAGTTCTGAGAAGTGGGGGAAATGTAAATGCTTAGCTTTAGAAATGGATGGGAATTGCAAGATGTGGTGAGAATTGGCTTGTAATATGTATTATACACTGATTTTTGTAGGACAAACTCCATATTACATAAGAGGTGGGTGGGTGGAATTTCACTGTTTGATTGTCTTAATTAAATGCAGTTACACTGGGCTGCAAGTTGAGAACAGCATCACAAAAGGGAGGAATGTTTCAAACTCTATTGAACTTTCCTATCAAGATACTCCAATGCTCAGTGCTGGTTTTTTGTTTTTGTTTTTTGTTGTGCTTCATTGAAAAAAAAAGAAAACAACATTCAGCTTCACTGGGGAAAAATAATGCATCAAATGTGCACATTTTCATAAATAAGGCAAATAAGAATGTTCATTGGGGAAATACGATGGGACAGTTAGGAATCTAGAAGGGTGAGCAGAGCATCTTACTGCAACTCTTTAATACAGTCAAATCTCTTTCCAGGAAGGTGTCATGAGTGGCAACAAAATAAACAGCTGCTTGAAAGATTTTCAGGAAAATATTGTGTTCATGTCCCTAGACACTCTGAAATATTTCTTTGGAATGGAATCTAATACACTGCATAACTCTATCAGATGATCCAACAAAATCTAGTTTCTTAATTAGCTACAACACAGTGAAACATATAAACATGTGCTGTCAGATTTTTGAAACTCTTCCTTTGTGATATCAAGAAGCATAATATATCACCTTTGTTTTCAGATATGATCAGTGGTTTAATAAATTGTTCTAAATGATCAACGCATGACTTGATCATAGTTATAGTCATAAATCAGTCATGCTAAAGCAATAATGGTAGTCCTCGCTTAGCAACACAATTAAGGCCAGCAACTCTGTTGCCAAGTATGTAATTGCTAAGTGGGAAATCAGATCACTGAAATGAATTGGTGTCACTTCCTGTTCAGTTAAAAGGTGAATCAGTGTGGTTGTTAAGCAAAATATCACATAACCGTGATTTGTGATTTTACTTCTATGTCCTCTTTTAAATATATACTTGTGAGCTGACCAGGAAATATGTAAATGGAACATATGGACAGCAATTAGTTGCAAATCTTTTTTAAAAAAAACTCTTTGGATGTCCCAAAGGTGCTTTTTCAGGAGGCAACTGAACTTTCTTGTTTTTCTTTGAAGACATTTCACTTTTCATCCAAGAAGCTTCTTCAGCTCTGACTGGAACTGTCCAGTCAGAATCCAGTCAGGGCTGAAGAAGCTTCTTGGATGAGAAATGAAATGTCTTCAAAGAAAAACAAGAAAGTCCAGTTGCTTCCTGAAAAAGCATCTTTGGGACAACCAAGACCTGGATGACTGAAAATCTCCATAGACATTTAGCTATGCACTTTGGGATAAATATCCTTCGAATGGTGCAGGAATGGTTTTCCAGTAAAAGTGCAGACTACAGGAACTATTTGTGCTTCAGTTTGAGATGCAGACAACACAGATTCATCCCCAACAGCCTGTGCCTGTCTTTGACAGTGACGGGGCATAGGGCAGAAAACATCTTATAGCTAAGAAGGCTCCACACACATTTGCACACTCAGGTGACCCTGATGACACAGATAAACCTACAAGGGGCCTCAATGACTTTCTGAAAGAATGCAAATTACCAGCTGACTGCAAGGAATACATCCTTCCATTCCCCACCATCCAGTCAGAGCTGATTAAGCTTCTTGGATGAGAAGCGAAACATCTTCAAAGAAAAAACGAGGAAATCCAGTTGCCTACTGAAAAAGCATATCTGGGGCAACCATGATATGGATGACTGAGAATCTCCATAGACAAACTCTTTGAATGGTTACTAAATAAGGTATTTGGTAACGGAGGACTACTTCTATATTAACACTATCAAATCATTTAAATACAGAAACTGAAAATGTAGGTTATACATTGAGTAACCTATGAGATCTTCTAATCTTTTCTTTTAAATTTCAAATGACCTATCTGTAGTATTCCTGCTACCCATGGCATTCCAATGGGGCAGGCTCATGATTTTTTTTCAGGGAAATAGCACTTCCTAATATTTAAGATCCTTCCAATTATATGAAACATGCTTAATCCTCAGTTTGAGAACTATTTTGACTGTTGCTGTTCAATTTTCTGTAATATCTTTTCACTTTCTATTAAAATTTCAAATGACAACACAATACAGATAGTCCAAAGGGAAACCATGTAAATACATGAATAAATGAACAAAGTATTTGCCCCTAAATTGGCTACTAGCTATATAACATGGCATGTGCAACTAACACCATTTTTTTCACCACTTTATTCCTTTATGGAATTCCAAAACAAGTCATTAAAAAAACAGCATCCAAGTCAAAAGCCACATAATTTCTTGAATCCTGAATCAGGTAGCCCTATTCCAATGGCCAACTATATTGGCAATATTTTCAGAATTTCCAAACATATGCAAAAGATGAGTCTTGGTTGCATCTTAGGAATCTTCAAAAGAGAAAAGTGTCATTCTTGTTAGAATTGCCTTTTTTTGCATCATCAGAACTTTGATAATTGTTTCTGGATAGCATCTACACTGTTTTCTAATGCACTGGAGAAAGCAGCTGGTATGTGTACATATATACACATATTTTTAATTACTTCACTCTCAGGAAAAAATAAAGCTCTAGGGGCAACCTATGCCATAGTAGAAAAATAAATCTAAAAAAAGTAGCTTACTGCTTTATTACTGAAGCTTGTGGATTGGATGAACAATCATTGATTGGAACTGAGCAAGATTTTAAACTCTTCTTTCCATGTTTGTCACTTTTTAGGCAGACAATTTGTGTAGCAGTTAAAGGCACTAGATTAGGAGTAGAAAAATATGATTCTAGTCCTCCCTCAAAAGAACAGCTAGCTGGGTGACTTTGAGCCAGTTACATTTTTTAATCGCAGAACTCCTCAATCAGAACTGACCAAGAGAATCTTCACAACAGCATACTACCCTTTTCACTCAAATCCCATCATAAGACATTCAAAAGTCCAAGCACATGTTCTCCAAAAGTATACATGATTCCTTCTCCATAACTCTTTCTCCATCCCTATCCTGCTACAGTACACTAGGAACTACACGGAGTTGAATTTTTGTTTTTTCCTTGGATTTTTATTCTGGCATAAGAATAAGATTTGTAAATAAAATACTTTTGAGGGATAAGCAGTGCTGCTAATATGAGTACTTCAACAGTTTTGATAATAAAATATTGTTTGGATTAAGGGAAGTGCTTGACTGCAGCACTTAGGAAGAGTTTTAAAATTACATACTGTTTTCTATAAAGAAAGGAGAAAATCTTACCTGGAGCACTTAAGAAGATATGAAAATGAAGAAAAACCTTTTCTAGATAAAAAGGAGGTGGGGGCTGAATTGAGCCAGTAAGGATTTTTCAATAATAAAACCCTATTTGAGATAAGTGAAGTTGACTGAAGTACTGAAGCTATTTTGGTAAATAAAATACAGTTCTGAAAATTAAGAGCCTTTATTTAAGAGCTTATACTTCTTAAAAACTAGTCTAAGAGCATACCACACATTTTGGTGCAGACAACACCTGTAGGCACTTTGTAGAGTGTACTATTAGACTTTTGGCCATTCTCATTCCCTCTTCCCTTAATGACTCCATCAGTGGTGGGTTGCAGATTTCGTTCCAACTGGTATGGTTGGAACAGGCTTGCCGGCATCCAAGTGGACGTGAGCAGCGCATGCATGCATCTTGCCGCTTCTGCAAGCCTTTGTGACACTCCAGCTGCTTACCGGAGCATCATGCAGGCGCTGTACGCACTGTGCACATGCACAGACGCGCTGAAGATGTAAAAGGATGGTAAGAAGAGAGGACAGGCGGGTGGGCCCTCCGGAGCACCGTACTGGAACTGTATCTGATGCTCCTGGCTGGCTCCGGTATGCCCGTACCAGCTCAAACCGCCTGCAACCCACCACTGGACTCCATCCAATATAATAAGGGAGCTTCTTGCCATATATGTACATGTTCACAGGGACATGCTCTTTGGTGCGTCATTGCTCTCAGATGCATTCTAAGCTTGCAAAATGGTCTGAACATATAAATTGATTTTTTTCCTCTACCCTGATAGCATTCACTGTCTTTGGCAACCACTATCCAGGATTAAGACAAAGGTCTCCATGTTGGCTGTGTTTGCAGGTGACACAAGCCCACAAATCAGCCAAGTATTAGTTTATATAGTTAGATAAGTCTAGATAGCTATCTACCTAGCACTGATGATGTTACCTAGTTAGGGTGATGAAATGTCTGCAAGAAAACAAGCAAGCTCAGAGAGCATCAAGGAAACTCATCTCCACCCTGAGCTACAAACATTCACCTTTATTAGATAACTCTGCCTGTGTAGTTTACTTCTAGTTCAAACTGAGAAAACTTTCATTACTTTCATTAAGTAATTTCATTAAGTGTCTCATGTGAACCTCAATTTTCCAGATGTCTGACAAAAGGAGGACATGTCTTCCATTTTGTCATTATATTCTTTGTCCAGCAGGTATAGCCTTAATATCAAATATTGTCCTGCTTTTGGGTGTAGCCCTCTTTAACAACTGTTTTCACAACAGTAGTCATTCATAGTGTCATGTATTGTAACTTTTTAAATTGCCTGCTACTTTCTTTTCCTCATCTGCTGACAGACCTGAAAACCTAAAGTTACATTATTTAATGTATTTCCCGATCCCAGCAACTGACTCCAATCCAGGATCTTCAAATTTATGATCACTATAGTCTGTAGAAACCATGACACATCATACATTGCTATGGTAAAATTTGAAAAGTGTATTATCACTAATGTGTATTCTTGAAAATAACGATTTGGAAAAAAAAATTGCAATGGAAAAAACAGTCTTTCTGGGACAGCCATGGAATAAACCTTGCTACAAAGCTCAAAGTCTACCGAGCAGTAGTGCTAACTACCCTGATGTATGCGAGTGAGACCTGGACTGTATACAGGAGGCACACTAGGCAATTAAACCACTTCTACATGACCTGCCTCTGCAGACTTCCGAGGATCCGGTGCAGGACAAGGTGCCAGACACAGAAGTACTCTCCAGAGCAGTACTCTCCAGAGCAGTCCTGCCATCACTTTACACCCTGCTGATTAAAGCCCAGACACGCTGGGCAGGCCATGTTGCAAGGATGCCAGACCATTGCATCCCCAAACATCTCCTCTATGGTGAGCTGTCTCAACGAAAGCAATCACACAGGGGACAAAGGAAGCAATACAAAGGCATGCTAAAAGCCTCTCTCAAATCCCTGGATATGGACACCACCTCCTAGGAAACCCTGGCACAGGATCAATTGACATGGCACATGTTGACCCACCAAGGCTGCCAGGCATTTGAAGACAGAAGGACAACCATAGCATAAGAGAAGCGAGCACTCCGCAAAGCCAGAGCTGCAAATACTGCAATAGTGATGCCCACATGTGTCTGCCTGACATGTGGCAGGACATTCTGCGCCCATATGGGCCTTTCCAGCCAACTACGGACACACTGTGACAGCCCAGAACCCGTTAGATGTCAAGGTCCTCTTCAAAAACGATGGACAAACATCATCATCATCATAATCAACATCTTGAAAATATGGATTTGGGGAAAAAATTGCAATGGAAAAAAACATCTTTTTGCTGCTGAAAAAGTAATTTCATAAACACATAGGTCTAAGAATATTTTTTGCAGTTTTTTGCTGCAACTATTGTCACAAACACCAACAATTGATGTGATTAAACAGTTAAGAGCCCCCCCTTCTTTTCCAGTTGTCTGTATTTTCCTTTGTATGTTCAGATATTTGGTAACCCTAGTGTGAAGTGTTACCTGTTACCTTTTTAAGCAGGAGGTGCTATAAATTGGACCCAGCACTGAACAATGAACCTCTTCCAATTGTTAGCCAAATCTGAGGATGGGCATCAGTTGTCATTTGTTGCAGCTTAGGTATTGTTTATTGGGCTGTTGTTGGTCATGGAATGGAATCAGCAACATATGAAAACAAACTGGCTCACTCCACTGAGGGCACTTCAAACTTTGGCTCTTCCTCTCTATCAGTGCTATAGGCAGCTGTTAACTCTCAATAGCAGCTGGTTAGTATTAAGAGTACTAACTAAGCTTGCTCCAGAACTAAAGTGACCGATTCTTGAAGCTGGCACTGCTTCAAGGTCAATATGTACTAATGACTTTTTAAGTTTATATAAAATTGACTTTAGGATAGATGAGGGAAGAACTCAAGCTGTTTTGTAGAGAAGGGAAAATAGCATGGAAAATAGTTTTCTTCCTGATGTACTACAAGCACAATGAAGGGCTTTCTTTCCATGTTCTTATGGTTAAGAATATTTTGATTCTCCTTGATAACTTTTACTTAAAATGAATGGTGACTGTTAGTGCTGGCAGGGTTCGATCAGAAATTCTTCTCTGACTGGGGTTTTAGTTTTTGAAAATTGCAAGGGACTCATAATGCTAATCTCTTCTTGGATCCAGATGTGGCAAGCATTGCCCAGATTTCTGCTAATCACTTCAACTTCTCTGATGAAAAATTTCCATGTATTTGCTATGGCTTCTATAGCTTAGCAGAGGATTATATTTAGAGGCATATAGGTTTATTCACTTCAGACAGTACAATGGAGAATTTTGCTAGTTTTCCTCAGTCCTGCATGGATTGAAAATATGTCCTCAAAAATACCCACTCTAATCCTTGCACACTGGTTGGGAGGATTGATTTTTCATGAACTAGGCATTTGGGGGATAAATTTTCAGCTTACAAAGCTCATAAAAGTCTTCCCAGAGGCAGTTTTGTATAGTGGTTAAGGCACTGGGCTAGAAACCAGGTGACAGTGAGTTCTAGTTCCACCTTAAATATGAAGACAGGTTGGTGACCTTGGCCAATTGCCTCTCTCTTATTTCTTGGGAAGCAGGCAAGGGCAAATCACTTTAGAAAATCTTACTGCAGGACTGGCCTAGCGAATCACCAGGAGTCAACACTCACTTGAAAGCACATAGAAATAGGCACTTTTAGAAATTCAAATAACTACTATCCAATTGAATATATTAGATAAATTAATTAACAACAGGCCTTTCACATTTTTTAAAGCACTAATATATGTATGCTATTATTCTTAAATTGCTATTCAGCCCAAGCCCCCAAAGAAGCATACAATTTACAGCTTCAAAATATGTACAGATTTTTTTTAAAAAAAGTTTAATTTGCATCCATCTGAGGTTTAGCATTCCAGCAACCTCTATCTAGGCGGACACTAAGTCTGCTTTCCAAAAAGTGTTCTTATTACCAAAGCATTCTGAATGCAAAATGCTTCCTTTATTCTCTGCTCAGTAGAGCTTCCTGTACAGTACAATGAAGTAGAATTGCTGGCAAAAGAAAACTGGTGTTTCATGTCCAGTCCTGTGCCTAGTTTCCTTGCTGTCACACGTGCATAACTTGCCACATCTCACTGCATTTCATTAACTGTGTTCCTGGAACTAGAAACAGTTAAGCTTCAGGAACACACTCCTTGGTGTTTCTTTGATGTAATCTATTTATTTACGGCATCTGTTCAAGCACTCTTTGAAAACTCAGTTTCACAACACAATTCTGCTCCCATATAAAATTCTTGGATGACATAGCAAATAACATTGGACTGTTCCGGTAGGCCACAGACAAAAGAATAAAAACAGCTGTCCATTTTGTATTATCTTCCTGTTGCTCTACATTCTCTTTGAAGACTGGCTATGCATGGTTAACACAAATAAAAGCTTTTCCAATGTTGTAGATTGTTTACACTGACTGCAAGAGCAAAAGTATATGATTTACATTTTGGAGTACATACATCCTTGTCATGCTCTTGCCTTTTCAGGAAAGCACTTATTATATTGATATATAGAACTTAGAAAAGGAGTAAGAAACAATAAATTAAGGAAAGGTAGCAATAGCAATATTACTTCTATACTGCTCCACAGTCCTTTATAACACTCTCTTAGTGGTTTACAGTGTTAGCATATTGCCCCCAACAATCTGGGTCCTCATTTTACTGACCTCGGAAAGATGGAAGGCTGAGTCAACCTTGAGCCGGTGAGATTCAAACTGCCAAATTGCTGGCAGCCGGTAATCAGCAGAATTGTCCTGCAATACTGCATTGTAACCACTGCGTAACTACGCCAAGATGAAAGAAAGGTGATTAAGCAGACCAACACTATTCACTATTCACTTCTCCATACCTTTCCCTGTGTTGAAATCATAGATAACTTTTCTTCTACTACATCCATAATTGCTCTTTATTCTTTTCATTCGACTTTTTTGAGAATCTCATCAAATCCATCCATGACTTTTTTAGTCTTCCCCCTTCCTTTAGACCCCTTCCATCTTCCTCAAATGTTTTCTAATGATTCAATCCTCCTTTGTTCTCTTGTTCTTATTTGGTCATATACTTTTATTTTCTAACCACTTTCATTTAATAGTCATTCATTCTTGACCCTATCCTTGTTTTAAAACATATGATCTACTTAAGTATCCCTTTCTCACTTCATCTTATTTTCATGTTTCTCCTGAATTCTCAGCTCCTATATAACAAAGTGGGTACTAGGAACTTGGCAATTTTCACTTCTTTAGACAGAAATACCCAATCATCCCTTGCAGTTTTCCATGTTGGTTCTCAGCCAATTATATATGGTAGTCCTATGGATTAAAAGAAAACATTCTGCTGTGCACTTCATCTGTGGGCATGGAGGTAGCTCTGCAGTCCCAGTCTAGAATAAAGTCTATTGTACAAAATCTAGCACCGGGGGCGGGGGGGGGGCGGACAGTGGAAGTCCACTGTTGTATGGTAACTGTGTGTATTGCAGCTGAGGTAGTGCAGTGGTTAAAATGCAGTGCTGCAATTTGGCAGTTTGAATCTCACCAGGCTCAAAGTTGACTCATCCTCCCATCCTTCTGAGGTCAGTAAAATGAGGACCTAGGTTGTTGGGGGTAATATGCTGACTCTGTAAACTGCTTGGAGAGGGCTGCAAAAGCACTAAGAAGTGGTATATAAGTCTAAGCTCTATTGCTATTATACTGTGATGCACACATGATTTTCTATAGTTTTTTGGCAATGCCAGTGAACACTTCATAGCACAGGGCTTGCTAGCAGGTTCAGTCACCTGCTGCATCTTCTAGTTCCCTTGGTATGGGATTTCTTTCACAGCATTTTTGTAGTCCTTGCGTGATTGACCTCAAGGTCTCTTCCCAGATTCCAGGAAACTCTATAGGTGCCTGTAGAGCAACTGGTGAAACATATGGTGGTCACCCATTGACATGTTCCATCCATGTCATCTGAACTCTGATAATCAGGAACTCAATGCTGGTGACTCTGCACAATCCAAGATTCAATTATTATTTTTCTCTGAAGATATAAGACTTTATATTTCTTCCTGCTAAATTTCATACTGTTAATCATAAGTTATTTTCAACACTGCAGATATTTTAAAATCTTTCCCCCCCTAAAATATTAGCCACACTTCTTGGGTTTCTGACATCAGTAAATTTGATAATCATACCTGCACACCTTTATCCTGGTTGCTAATAAAAATGCTGAACAGTGTAAGGCCCTGTTCAAAGCCTTGAGGCATTCCACCTGATGTGCTATTCTCCAATCTGATGTGGAGCTATTTATGAGCTTTAAATGCAGCCAATTATGAATCCATGTAATAGTTGTATTATCTAGCATATTTTACCATGTTATTAATGAAGAGATCACAGAGACTTTGTAAAATGCTTTGCTGAGGTCAAAGTACATTATGTCCATGGCATTTCTCTAATCCCGTAAATTAATAGATCAGGTTAGCCTGGGATAAGTTGTTTATGACAAACTCACACTGGTGCTTGTTGATTGTTGCATACCTATCCTAATACTCACAGACATCTGTTTAATAATGTACATTGCCCAGTGTAAATGTCCATTTGATGGACAGTAACTTCCCAGATCATCTTCCCTACCCCTTGCTTCTTTTCTTTTCTTTTCATTTCATTTCATTTCTTTTCTTTTCATTTCTTGAAGAGTGGTACATTTGCTGTCCTCTATTCTTTTGGATTATGCCATTCCTCCAGGAGTTCTCAAATAGTACTGTTAGTGGTTCCACAATCACGTCTGCTATAGTATTTAGGATATAATTCATCTGGCCTTCACTTTATGTGAATTAACTTGCATCCATTAAATGAACTAGGTGGGTATTTTTTTGCCCTATCCTTCCCTGTTCAGAAGTGTTTGTTCTCTTTCCATTAAAGGCAGAACCATGGCCACTAAGAATTCATTTCCTCAGCTACCTTCCTCAGCTGCTATGTATTTTACTTTTTAAAATTTGTGATTGTAATTGCTTTTTCCACTTTTACCACTCAGTCACTTGATGAGATGAGGGCAATACAAATTGAAGATAAACAAATGGATTATTTTCACCTTTTAGACGTGACATGACAATACACTTGTTGTCACAATACATAACTATTGTCACCTTCTATAATTTTGTCTTCTTGCACCAGACCTCTTTGCCTTTCCTTTTGTTTTTAACATGCATGTTTGTTGCATGTGTTTGGGGGGGGGGGGGGGGTTCTTGCAAGCCTCAATTCATTCTGAAATGTAGCTTTTATGTTAATGGTCCTTACAGTTTCCTATGGCTCCTTTGTATGTTTTGCTTATATTCTCTTCTTCCATATTTTATACATGTCTTTTTTTCCTCAGCATTTTAGTAAGCTGTAAATTTAGAAAGCTGATTGAATCTGAGACCTTCAATGTGCAATTCATATATATTTTCTCTGAAGTATACAGCTTCCAGATCCTTGGAAATAGGATCTGGAAAGAAAACATCCAAGTAAAATAAATTAGATCTCTTCAAAAAATTCTCAGAATTTCTGAAGGGTTTTTTTCCCCACAACTCCAGAAAATTTTATGTACTGTACCTCGACCCCAAGAAGTATATTTGTGATGGTTATGCTAATATGAGGTAATTCTTTATAACTGAAAATATGCCTTTCTTTTGCAAAATTATGACCATTTTAGTATTAAAATGGTATATATTGTTAGTCTGCATAACCATTCAAGCCTCAAGGCACATAGTTTAGATTATAAATGTAGAAGGTCATTGCAATTTCTACTAGCAATCATGAAACTGCTATTTTTATTTGTTACAAACAATGTACCTACTAAGATATATTACCTACTAAGAACTGGAAATATGTTTCCCTGATGAAATACAGGGAGCTGAAAACAAAATGCTGCACATTTGAAGATAAATTGTGAATATGGTGCAGTCATTGTTTTAATCTCTATGCAGCACACTTTTTTTCTTTTCTTTTTATAACCTTGTAATCTCTTTTATCAAGCTGGATTTGGGGTGGCTGAATGGAGCTGAGAATTTAATGGCTGGACACCCTTCCTGATGCCTACATGGAGTTTGCAGCAGGTATTTTCTCTTTGTGCCCGATAGAGAAACATGTGTCACTGCCTAGGATTGAACTCCCAACCTTCTGATTGGGAGGCAAACATCTTTACTTCTAAGCCACCCCGCTGCTCTATACAGTGCCCATATAAATCATTTAAATAAATAAATATATTTTCTTCTACTATCCATATGATGTACTAAAATTTTCTGTACAAGGATATCAAATATTACCATTGGTGATATTGATTTGTTAATATGTGGAAAAACATTTGCAGACTTCTAGTTTTAACTCATTAATTAGAATTAGAATGAACAGTATGATGCTGGCGGTGATTTATTAAGCATAGAATAAGTTGGAGGGTGAATAAGAGTATCTCATCATTAACCTAAAAATGCAATAAAATGCAATATACATAATTCAAATGTGCGCAGTGCTCTTAATAATAGTAGAAAATAGATTATAAAGACAAACAACCTGATAGAAGGAGTATGTATCAAAGGGATTTGTCTCATCAAAATAAAATTTGAGATTTAAAGCATAGTACCTACTTACAAGGAAATATAAAAAAATATTTACATATACCATGATGCATCAAAAGCATAATGTGTCTCATTTTACAGTAAGGTTGCAGATGTCTTTACATAGGAATTTCTCCTTTCCATATACAAGACTGCTTTTTAAAATTACATCAATCCATTTTACTACATCCTTCATGAAATGAATGTATGTTTGTATCAGTATCATGAACCAAGTATTTGAGCCAAATGGACTGACAAATGTAGAGCAATCAAGATACTGAACTACTTTGAATTCCCTGGGGTTTGATTACAGCCTGGTTCTTCGATGGGTTATCTCTATTCAGATGGTTTCCAGTGGGTATCTAATCCTTTAGGAGATATGAAAAGTGACAGAACATGGTTTTGGCTACATCAGGTTCATTTCTTGCCTAGCCTTTTTTTTTCTTAAACATACAACAAAATATTAGATCCCTCCATTTTGATGTAGTTGTGTGACATTTATGAATATTGGAGAATTAGGATTAATAACAGATGTTTCTTGTTGTGGCAGGTGGATAGCAGCAATATTCATGTATTCATCAGGTATTGGATAATATCTCAGAGAAGCACTTTTCTCTTTCCTGAATATACATGTGTGAAGGGAACCGCAAATCATGGAAGATGGGTATGAACTGGATGGGGCCTACAAAATATACTTCTTACATACTGTATATTTAAAAGCTTCATAAAAGTTAAGTAACATTTTTGCAATCTTTTTTCCCAATGGAAAAAGAGGTGCAACTGAAATATTGTTTAGAAATCATGGAGGAATTTGGTAACATAATTTTTGAGATTTGGTTCTACACTCTGTTGTATATGAATGATCTTAAGCTTTGTTAAGAACATTTTATAGCTTTACACAGTGGGATTCAAATAATTAACAACCGGTTCTCTGCCCTAATGACCATATGGGTAGATGTGGCTCAGTGGTCATGCGACCATGTGGGTGTGGTCAACTCAACATCACTCAGGTCGATGGGTGCTTTGCTTTAGCTGTTACAGTGTAATAAGGGTTAACCAGAGAGGCAGTTTCTGTAAGCAGGGCAATAAAGATTAGGCTAGAAACAACACCTGAATGTTTCCTTCCTGTCTTCCATACAGGATTAGCTCTGTAAAGTGGAGAAAAACAAAATAAGATTTCTTCCAACAACTGTTTCTCCGAACAGCTTAGAAAGTTAACAACCGATTCTCCCAAATAGGTGCGAACTGGCTGAATCCCACCACTGGCTTTACAGTTTCTGCGTTGCCAAAATGAATGACTACCCAAAATAAATGGTCATATCCTTCCTTTCTTCTGGACCAAGTTAATCAAATAAAGACTAAGGTCTATGGGCACCACCTGCAAGATTCAAGAAAGCTATTGTGGTTTTAGTACATTCATTCTCCCATGTATTTCATATTCACAGGTGGAACGAATGCAGACACCAACTGAATGCTTCATCATGCATGATACGAAGAGAGACGATGCAGTTCAGTTGAACTAAAGCTGAGCAGAACTGGTTGTATAACCTGACCGGATGGGAGATTGCCATGGACAGATGATTCTGCAATGTGTAAGGAATATATACTTTTTAAAAGTTCTCTTTTTTGTGATTCTGTCATGGCATTCTATTTTTGCATTTATTTACGAGTGTTTTGTAACAACAAGGAATTCCTGCTCCTTATGGATTGATGAGAAACTGGCATTGGACTTACATTCCTTTCAGAATCACATCACACTGTTGCTGTGGTTACGCTTGTGATGCCACAAACAAAGGATTAAGAGAATAACATAATACTCCCTCCCTGTTGAACAAAGGTTCTGCCTCCTAATAGTATGTCAAGATGGACAAGTGGCCCGATTCTTTTAAAAATAACTTTCGGTGATTGGCAATTCTATTATCTTTTAGTTCTAATTAATTTTGCCTTATCTAAAATGGTCAATGTGATTTTGTGAAATGCTGTTTTCAGATTCCTATTATTTTAGGGACATTCGTAGATTTGCAATGTGAAAATAAAGGGGCAGTACTAGATAGTAAAAATAAATTAGAATATTCAGATATATGAGGGATCTACATTGTCATACATATTTCCAATGAAAACTTCAAAGGGAAACATACATGCCTATGTTGTGGTGACAGCAATAAAGAGGAGAATCCATTTTATATGATTTGAAAGAATCACATACATTAGTTCTACGGGAAATAAAATCACATAACTAAACCAAACTTTTTTTAAAGTTTACAGTTATTTTGTTAATTTATACAGAATGTTAATGTACATTGGCTAAGAGTGCATGACTTCTATCATGTGAGAGTTATCATCCTAAATTGCAGATTACCTGGCAGTATGTAATGTGTAAATTATCCAGGAGTCAAACATGGCAAGTCTATCTCATCTGTTAATATTAATAACTGCATTGGACACATATGTTCCAAAGCTCAGTAAAGAACATGCTTGACCTAGTTTGGATATGCCACTGGTATAAAAGACTACAGCAATAACTCACTGCTTTGGTATAAAACAAGAATATGTTATGAGTACTTTTGTAGAAAGAGGGCCATCCTTGGCCTTTCTACGACATATCAGGATTCACACTCACATTCGGGGTCAATCTGGATAACATTAACATTTGATTTTTCAATATGTTAAAAATTGCACTAATTGAATATTACCCATAGCATAGCAGGAAAAGACACAGGGGGTTTTCCTCCCATATCCCCATTCACTGTGTTAAAGAATTACAAAGTTGGTTTTATGGGAGTTCTGTTTTGATGTTTCTGTCAGCAATTTATCAGCCTTCCTGTTTTCTTGAAGGATAACCCTACATAAACTAAATTCCAGTAATCTGAATAAGATCGTATTCAAGGTTACTACTGTGGAAAAGCTATCGCTGTATAATTGTAACAGGCCAACCAGCTGACAAAAATGATAAAAAGCACTCCAAGACATAAGGCTTCCCATGTCAAGGCAAACATAGTTCCAAGGTACATGCTGACCCCTTCAAGTTGATCCAAGTTGATGTCAAGACGAACATAGTTCCAAGGTACATACTGACCCCTTCAAGTTGATCCAAGTAGACAACCAAAACTGAGTATCTTGAGCTTTCTGGTGACAAAGGTATTCCACTGCTGGTCCTGAATGATACAGCATTGCCCCAGACCCAATGCATAATCTAGGGGTCCCCTAGGACTCATGTCTCCAACTAGAAGAACAGGTGTCAGCTGTGGACAGGAGGATCTTTGAACATCTTATAGATATGTGCCAGTTGCATCCTTCCCTGAATTGGGGGGCTTTGCTCAGAGTCATTCATGCTCTCATAACTTGTCTGTATTATTTCAAGGCAGTCTACATAGGGTTGCCTTTAAGCATATTCCAAAGTTTCAACAGAATGTGGCTGCATGAATAGTAAATGGTGTTGGATATTAAAGTTATATAGCACTATTGCTACTTGAGCTTCATTGGCTGCCAGTGTACTTCTGGGTGTAAGTTTAAGTGCTGGTTTTCACCTTTAAAGATCTTCATGGCTTAGGGATGGGTTATCTAAGGGACTATCTTCTACCTGTTGTTTCTACCCATTCAATTTAAAGTTGGGCATCTTATGGGTCCTGTCTTATGGGTTGCTGCTGGCATTGCTGCCAGTTTGCTTTGCATGTGCGCTGTGAAGTTGACTGCAAATTGTTCTGCGTATGCACAGAACAAGAAAAAGTGACTAAAAAAACAAGCCGACAATGGCAGCCGGGACCGGGAAACCGGTTCAAGGACATGGCCAGTCTGTCATCCCTACTTATTCGGCAACTCAGTCCTAATTTCCACTACTGGTTCGCTTGAACTGGTGCAAACCGATAGCAACCCATCTCTGGTCCTGTCATCCAAAGCATGTCAGGAATGAGGACCACATGATGTGACATCTTTGCCATAGCTCTTGCCCTCTGGAACATTCTCCATTCAAAGATTACCCAGAATGACCCTGACCATGTTGGCCTTCCAACCTGCTTATGTGTCCAGGCCTAGAACCACAAGTGTGTTATGTGCCTATTTCTTAGCTATATTAATATCCATGGTGATACTCAGTAAATACATATTTATTTTGTGTTGTTTTGTTTGAATGATCTACATCACCCAGAATCACTTTTTTCATATGGGATGCTATAGAAATCAAATCCCTCTTGTTCCCTCCTTCCCTCCTGCCCTTTCTCTTTTTCTCTCCATCTTTTCCTTCCTTGTTTGGATTTTTATTCTGTCTTTTGTACAGTGGCTCACACATTCTTCTTCTATTTCTTCCTACAACAACAATCCTATGAGGATGGGATGATAAAGGATGCTTGGTCCAAAATCAACTGTGGCTGGCTGGGGACAAGAAGCTGGATTTCATCATTTCTAGTTTACCAGCTTAACTGCGACACCACAATGTCATGATTCGTTCCATTCCTTAACCATGGATTCACCTATCCACTGACTGTCTGTCCTCCCTTTAAAACTTTAGTTTTAAAGTTTATTATCCTTTATCTTACTCCTTATGCCATGTAGTAGATAAACCTGTATGGGCCACAGCTAACTCTGATGACAGGAAGACATCCTCAAACTTATGGCAAATACACAGAAACAAAAAAATGTGCAACACCCCCAAATTTAACAGTCACAGCACTGAACCCAATTCCACAATGCTTTTTTCTGAAACCTGCCTTGTAGATAAGAGTAGAATCACATACTCATGAAATTCCCACCTCACTGTCAGTTCAGTTACATATAAAATGCATCAGAAGTATCAGCATATATTCTTTCATCTTTCCTGGAACATATCCTCTGTCACGTTTCTATATCTAGTTATAATTCCAAAATTTGTGTCAGAAATACAATATGTTGCCAGTTTCAGTGTCACAAGTTTCTTAAACACCCTGTGCCAATCAGTCATCTGACAAATCCTCTGTGATGTCAAAACAGAGACCATGAGTTAAAAGATTTTCAGCTGGATAAATTGGGATATTATGAAGTATATATCAGGCAATTTGGTATTACTGATGGAACAATTTATGTTACTAATTATTCTACATACAAGGCTAATAAAAGCTCATTATAGTGAACCAATCTGAGACAATAATATTTCAGCATTATTTAATAAAAACTTAGCTTATATCTTGTAATCAAAAACAGTGCAGCTCGGGCAAGAGAATGTAAGATTAGATGGAAAGTCCAGAAATACTCATGGCCTGCTAAAGTAAAAAAGATAAGAAGACTTCGGGTGATTAAGATCAAAGGCTGATTTAGTCCTATATCACAGTTTAATGGTTGTCAATAGCGAACCCATAAGCAAACTGTTAACTACATCAAACATCAGGTTCAAAGGCATGAAAAAAACCGAGTGCCAAAACTGGAGCGTGCGTATGCCAAACCACCAGAACCCAGAAGAGAGCAGCTGGCTGGCATGCATGCATGTGGCAGCCAGCTGCTCTTCCGGGTTCCATCGTGTGCATGTGCGCCGGCCATGTGTGCGCTAGAACCTGGAAGCAAGCAACTGTCCATGTACATGAACGCCATACCAGATGTCTGGCGTGCATGAATGCAACAGAACCTGGGAGAGCAGCTGGTGATGGCACGCGTACTCACAAAGGGCTCTCCATGCCACCTCTGACATGTGTCCCATAGGTTCCTCATCACAGCCCTATACCAATAGACTCTTTTCTCAGGATTGCATTGTAGCTGTGAAAGGCAGTTTTGCAATCCCAGGAAGAATGCTTTAAAATGTTTTAAAGGGTTGCCAAAAGATGCTACATGAGCAGCCTCCTGGTATTCTTAAACACATTTCTTTTAATCTGAAGGGTACAACCTTCTACCTTGTAATTTATATTTAAACACGTAATCCTTTTTGCTAAATCTTACACACAATAAATATTAAGAGAATGATTATGCTGTGGGATATATGACTGAAGTGACTTAGTTCTGTGCCAGCAGATATAATATTGTTATGTATTACTTTGCACTATATCCTTTGGCATGCTACATTTGGTTGATCCTGCTGAATAGAGATCCATTACAAGGTGACTAAGTGTTTTAAACATTTATAAGATTAAAAAAAGGAACTTCATGATTCTTAGGCAAAGTGGGTTGTCTTGTGCCTCATTAGCTAAAAAATCAGGGGCAAGTATATTGGTTGAATGCCTGCAGTGTTACAAGCTATATTCTAACCATTTATTTCACTGTACATTACTCTAGTATTTTTATGCATTTTAAAAACTTTATGTATTTTTCTATATTAAAAGCATTTTGCCACAAGGAAATTATTTTTAAACACAACTATTTTTTTTTAATTGTGCTCATAAACTGGCCAGTTTGGAGGGATAGAATTTGGCTTTGACAACTATTACAAATGACTGGAAGAGATGTCAGTCCCCCCCCCCCAATTTGGAAGTCCATATTTGGTCCCAGGCCCATCCTGTTCATTGGAAAATTCGGATAAACTTTTCACCTCAATGCTCACTCAGCATCTTAGAAAATCCCTCTTTCCTATGCCAACTTTAACATCTGTTTAAACTTTTGAACCCAATGCCAGCTCAGCATCTACAAAACATATACAATACTGTGTAAATTAACATTAGGGACTTTCTCTTTGAGGTCTTTAGTGACTTGTTATTCATGCATAGACAAAAAAAACCACTAGATCTTTTAAAAAAAACAACGACTGGAAAACACACAACCAATTCCATTCTTAATACAATTCTTAAATTGCAACCACAGGTGAGACTTACTTGTCTGTTTTAAGCATTGAATACTTTGAAATTTATAGAAGCTTTGTCATTCCAGAAGATAGGCTTAAGATACAGAAGGATCTTGACAAACTTGAACATTGGGCACTATCTAATAAAATGAAATTCAATGGTGAAAAGAGTAAGGTTCTACATTTAGGCAACAAAAATGGAATGCACAGGTACAGCATAGGTGATACCTTGCTCAGTAGTAGTAACTGTGAAAGGGATATTGGAGTCCTAGTGGACAACCATTTAAATATGAGCCAGCAGTGTGCAGCAGCTGCCAAAAAAGCCAACAGTCCTAGGCTGCATCAACAGAGGGATAGAATCAAGATCACGTGAAGTGTTAATACCACTTTATAATGCCTTGGTAAGGCCACACTTGGAATACTGCATTCAGTTCTGGTCGCCACGATGTAAAAAAGATGTGGAGACTCTAGAAAGAGTGCAGAGAAGAGCAACAAAGATGATTAGGGGACTGGAGACTAAAACATATGAAGAACGGTTGCAGGAACTGGGTATGTTTAGCTTAAGAGAAAGAAGGACTAGGGGAGACATGATAGCATTGTTCCAATATCTCAGGGGTTGCCACAAAGAAGAGGGAGTCAAACTATTCTCCAAGGCACCTGGGGGTAGAACAAGAAGCAATGGGTGGAAACTAATGAAGGAGAGAAGCAACTTAGAACTGAGGAGAAATTTCCTGACAGTTAGAACAATTAATCAGTGGAACAGCTTGCCTCCAGAAGTTGTGAATGCCCCAACACTGAAAGTCTTTAAGAAGATGTTGGATAGCCATTTGTCTGAAACGGTATAGGGTTTCCTGCCTAGGCAGGGGGTTGGACTAGAAGACCTCCAAGGTCCCTTCCAACTCTACTATTGTATCGTGTTGTATTATTGCTTGTTCAAAATCGCTGTTATTAATGTCGTATGTTTAGTGTGTAATAACTTGCAGTTTTGAGCAAAATGACATTGGCAACTCAAAAAAAAAAGGCATTCTAATCTTAAAGAAAGACAACCTGTTCAAAAGAGATCTGGACATGACCTGGCAGTTGCATAGCCATGACTGGATTTCAGGCATAACACTGTATTAGATTCTTCTGCCAAACATTAAAATAGATCCCACGATGTTTTCGTGAATAAAGCTTGTGATATGAGTCAGTCATTGTTGTAATTTTACTGTTATTTATCTTAACTTTGTGGCTTTTATTTCTATTTGAATTGTTAAATGATTATGTATTTACCTCCTCCATGCCACACGTCTATATATTTGATTGTACGTCGCCCCGAGTCCCTTTGCGGAGAGGGCGCGACTGATAAATCGAATAAAGTAAGTAAGTAAGTAAGTCTGTTCAGCATCCATGACTATTTCTAATGAACTGCTCAGCCAAACGATGTTAGGAAATCTTCAGAGGAAATACTATGGACCTGTTTTCATGACACGAAAGTCCCACTCATCACCTTCCTCAGTCCATTAACTTACGATCATATAGTAGCAGCAGCACATGATTCAGGATGGCATTTACAAGTGTTTTGGTGGCCATTTTTAGTATAGGTATCACAAAGGAATGTGTCACTTCATGCCTCACTTCATTTTTCTTGCTAGTTGGAGTGAATAAACAAAGTTAGTGGCAAAACAGGATTGGCACCATTGCCAATTCTTACCTATTCCCTCTCTTTTTCTGCTTATTTTTTTAATTACTCTGCACGCTTGGGCACAGAACAAAAAACAAAACAATTGGAAAAAAAGACTAAGCAACTAAAGAGACCCTATTATCATGGATCCTTTTTATAACTTCAGTTTGATAATTAATTCAAGATTCAACAGTTCCCATAATATGACTGGGGGTCTGATCCTATGCAAAACTGGGTTAACCTAGGGTTAAATCTAACCATTTCTGATGTATTTGTCCATGTCAAATTAATCTTGCCTTGAAATTTTGATGAAACACAATTCCTCTTTATCCACTTGTATATCTATGTAGGTCTATATGCTTGTTAAACATTTTCCCTTTAATGCATTTTTTTCAGTATCAATTTTAAGAGGGCACTGGCAGATTTAGAGACAGAAGCAAGATTAATTTCCTGATGATTAAAGCAACATCACTATCCTATTCATGTTCCTCAACAATTGATATTATTGCCATCATGATTAATATGTACTGAGACTCATAACCATTGATAAATTGGGTTACTCTTATAAGATTGTGTAGGTTGGAGGGTATCCTATCTTTTGTGATAGTGAATTATCCCAAATGTAAAAGTAATTCTTTCCTGAATCATCCATTTTTGTCTTAACTGGATGATTTGCTATTATTTTAGCAAGAAAAATTATGAAGTTTTCTATTAATACCCCATGCCCACCCCATTGGAAATTATAACATTTTTATTGGGGAAAAACCATGATCTAATCATTTGATCATTCTGGTTGCCATCTTTACTATTCTTTTTTCAAATCTACATGATGAATTGAGAGTTTGTGACTATAAATCTGCATTACAGTATATTCCAGGTGTGATGGCAATAAAGCCATTTAAAAATTGGCAATTTTGTTTTCAACGCAATTACTTATAATGTCCAAAATGAAACTTGCTGTTTTCACATTCATGTTCAGTCACCTTTGTACTAAATGAACTATCAAAATTTGAAGACCTGAAAACCAATTCAGCTATGTCTCCAGTGGCAGTACTTCTATACAGTTTTAAGTGTCTGGAAAGCATTTGGGGTTGCAAGGGAATGGGGACATTTATAGTTGGAAACAAATTGCTAAAATCTGCTGCTAAAAGTCTCGTTTCCATAACAGGTTCATGAACTCCTTGAAATAATCTGAGCTTTATGGGATCAAAACCAGATGAGGTTCAAAAAGTACTAAAGGAACATACTGTCCATAAGATCAAGACCTTGAATTACGTTCCAGTCTCCTGATTTTATCCTGCTGAGAAATCCAAAGGCTGACTTTTTAATGGCATTTAATTGTGTTGACTTCTGTTCCTTACAGAAATGTCACAAAAGAAAGAAAAAATGTTTCTGAAATGTTAGAACCCTGAGAGAGGTCAGTGTTCTTTCCTAATTACATGACATTTGAGAGGAAGGGGAACATGGGTCTTTTCAAACGTTTATCCAGCTGCTGAATTTGATTCTTTAATTTTCACCAACAATGATCTATTTAGTATTAGACTACAGAATTTTCAATTATTGATTAGGGGTCATAGATGATGACTAATCACTTCTGAATTTCAAGACTATGAATACTATTTTTATATCACCAAAAATATTTAAATGTATTTCCATGAAGAGATTTAACAAATGTTCATTTACCAATTTAAAATATTGGAGCAGATTAAATTGTATTTCAGCTCATCTATAGAACTGAGAATGCTGTGACTCAGTGGTGGGATTCAAATTTTTTACTACCGGTTCTGTGGTATTACTGGTTCTTGGTGGGCATGGGCTTGGTGGGTGTGGCTTGGTGGGCGTGGCAGGGGAAGGATACTGTAAAATTGCCATTCCCTCCCCACTCCAAGGGAAGGTTACTGCAAAATCCCCATTTCCTCCTGATTAGCTGGGACTCGGGAGGCAGAGAATAGATGGGGGCGAGGCCAGTCAGAGGTGGTATTTACCAGTCTTACTCAAAATTTCCGCTACCGGTTCTCCAGAACTGATCAGAACCTGCTGAATACCACCTCTGCTGTGACTGCACCATTGGATTAACTATGTGAAAACACTGAAGGAAAAAAGGGAATTAAATACAGTAATTATTTTGGATCTCTTGGCATCGTTTAATAATATTAGCAACAATAAAAGAAAATGGAAAAATAATCAATGATGAGGTGTTTTTTTGTCCAAAACTGGTTTCATTATTTTGATTAATGAAACAGATTCTTGATTAAGGAAATGAATTCTTCAAAGTAATAGGTTCTTATTTTTAACTCACATTTTAAAATATAGAGACCTTTTACAAGTATGGAATCTTATAGTTGTGATTCTTACAAGTCTGGAGTTTTTCTTAAATGTTTACTGAATAGCTATAGTTCCTCTTGCATTTCACTGCCTCTCCTAATCATTGGGGGAAAAAACCTGCATAAAAGAAGGAAAGAAAAAATAAAGGATTCTTTTTGCTATTTTTGGAACCCTATATAGGACAACCTATATAGGATGGTAATCCATTGCACAGTTATGATACCTTTTCTAGCTTGGTACTTTTCAGAAGTGTTGTTGGAATTTATAGTCAGGGTGTCAAAGCATGTAAGCTGTCGAGATGTCAACTGTCAACATTTATAGCCAACATGAGTCTTAGAATTCTGTGATTTCTAGTTCAGCACATCTAGTGGATGCTATGCTGAAGAAAGTTGACCAGAACCCAACACTTTTCTCAATTGATGGTAATAAGAGTCAATATCCACAAAGGTCTATATAGGAAATGCTATATTATGGAGAAAACCCATTGAGTGCCCGTTTCAACTTAATGAACATATATGGAAATGAATTGGTTGAGTCATTTCCATATTGTGGAAGTAGTTTTGTAGACGTAATTCATTTTTTGAAAAGCAATTCAGGAAGTATATCTTAGATGTTTCATTTATATGCTGATGAATTTAAGGATCCATGCTTCAGATTTCAATGGATTATTTGAAAGTCGGCAAACCAAAAAATGTAAGATACCAATAGAGTGGTAAAATACATATTTGATTATGTTCTCCTGGAGAATGCAAAAGGAAAAAGTTGCAGAAATCTTACCCTGCCTTTGAAACATTTTAATTTGCCTCAATCAAACCATCATGGATAAGGAAATACAAATTTAAATGCTTGAATTATCTTGTTGCATGAAGAATAACTATAAATCCATCTCAATCCAACTCAGTCCAAATGGTTATGATATGCCTTGGTGGTTATCTACATCATAAACCAAAAGACCAAGAAAATATATCTCTATTGGTTCTATTGGACATTTCATCAATTTTTTATTACTACAATTATATCCTGGATTGTGAGTTTCGACACAATAAATTTGATGCTTTGAGCCTTCCTGGTAGGAAGGTAGGATATCTTCAGGTGGTGGTGATGGGAAGGTAACATTCAATGCTTCAACCATTGATATCACATAGGAGTTTATTTTTTCGTTAATTTGTTGAGCATTTTCATAAAACTGCTTGAATAGTCTGGGGTTCTGGTATTCCCTGTTAGTAGCATATAAATCCTGATCACTTATATTTTGCTTTTCTGTCTCAGTTAAAGAAAATTTAAATTTCTGGACCAGCATTTGTTTTTGAAAAGTGAAGAGCCTAAGCTTAATCCAGACAAAACAAAAGTATTGCCAAGTCAGTACTACAAAAGATTAGAGTGGCAAGATCTATTCTTGTCTTCTCCTCTTGATTTTTTGCTAGATCCTGTCTTAAGTCTGACTATCCAGATCTTAGCAACACATAAGGTTCCTTAATTATCTAATAGGTGGTTAAATTAAATTATTGTTACCTAATAAATCTGGCCAGGGTTACTGTCACAGGTTCTTTTTCAAACTGTATCCAATTTGACTGATGCAGACTCAAATGATCCAGAAAAACACTGGACTTTGGGCAGCTGCATTTTTATACCTCCCTATAAGGGTTGAGGTGGTGTTTTATTTTGAAAAAAAAAAAAAAAAACAAGATACAAAAATGAAATATATAAACATATATGAGTATTTTTGATTGCTTTTATCTCATCCTATACCGTATTCCTCGACTTACAACATTCATTTAATGACTGGAAAAAAGAGACTTATGACCTATTTTTATACTTATGACTATTGTACCATCCCCATTATGTTATGTAATCAAAATTCTGGTGCTTGACAACTGGAGTGTGTTTATGACAGTTGCACTGTCCCAGGGTCATGTGGTCAACATTTGTAATCTTCTCAGCTGGCTTCTGACAAACAATCTTAGCATGCTTAAAACAGACAAGTAAGTCTCACCTGTGGTTGCAATTTAAGAATTGTATTAAGAATGGAATTGGTTGTGTGTTTTCCAGTTGTTGTTGTTTTTTAAAAAGATCTAGTGGTTTTTTTGTCTATGCATGAATAACAAGTCACTAAAGACCTCAAAGAGAAAGTCACTAATGTTAATTTACACAGTATTGTATATGTTTTGTAGATGCTAAGCTGGCAATGGTAGAAGCTAGATTTACTTACTGACTACGATTCACTTAGCAACTATGGCAAAAATGTGATAAAATGAGGTACAACTCATGTAACAATTGTTTTGCTCAGCGAAAGAAATTTTGGGCTCCATTGTGGTCATAAACCAAGGACCATCTGTACATTATTATTATTGCATCTACATAATTACATTTTTTTTTACTCTGTGCTCTACTATTCTATAGTATTATTTTTATACTGTTATTATTGTTCCATAGAGACATACTGGTCTGTCTTTAATCCCCTTTTCTCTGTGATTCCTTCTACTTTTTCCCTTCTTTATTAATGGGCAGCATATAAAGTACTTGCATTTTTTACATTGTGCTCAGCTTTGTGGTTCTTCTTCTTTTTCTTATAGATTATTCAGTCCAGTGATGGATTCAAATTTTTTTACTACCGGTTCTGTGGGCATGGCTTTGTGGGCATGGTATGGCTTTGTGAGCATAGCTTTGTGGGTGTTGCAGGGGAAGGAGACTGCCAAATCCATATTCCCTTCCCACTCCTGGGGGAAGGTTAGTGCAAAATCCCCATTCCATGCCCACCCCACCAACCTACTTTCCAGCTCCGTTCTCCTGTTCAGGGCAACAAAAGAAGATCAGCTGGGAGGCTGGGAGGCAGCGGGGGTGGGGCCAGCCTATTTTCTTGTTCTCCAAACTACTCAAAATTTCTGCTACCAGTTCTCCAGAACCTGTCAGAACTGACTGAATACCACCTCTGATTCAGTTTTTGTGAGGAAAACCACCATCTTTTACTTAGCTGTTCTCTGTTGCTGGCTGCACAGCTTCCAAACTCCATCTCCTTCCATACTTTTGTTTTTCAAGGTTGCAGCTTTTATAGTGAACTCTGCTGTGCTGGTGAGATGGTTAAGATAGCATGGAAGGAAGGCAGCACAGGTGCCAGCAATTTTCTCTGCAGCGTGCTTTTCCACACAGACACATTAATTTAATTTAATTTAATTAGCACTTCTAGACCGCCCCCTCTCCCAAAAGGGACTCGGGGCGGTGTACAGTCCATATCAAAAACATCATACATAAAAACAATTAAAATTATTAGATGGATAAATACATAAATAAGAGGAGGATAAAATAGACAGAACTGTAATTGCTAAATAATAATTTAAAATATACAAAATTTAAAACCCCAGTGTCCTATAAAATTAAGTCCCCTAAAAAACCAGTAGGAAATATATATGCCAGGAGGTGACGTTAAGAATTATGCCAGGCCAGCCAGTCGGAACAGGTGTGTCTTCAGTTTCTGCCGGAAGGAGCGGAACATGCTTAAGTTGCTTCTTATTTTAATCATCCTAATCCGATTCTACAAAGGGATGCCTTTGAAATGCATTCACAAACTTTCTCCAATTCAGAATGGTGCAAGTATAGTACTGTTCATGATATAAGACACGTGAACTCCATATTTCATAAATTATAAACTGGCCTCTTAACTGAACACAATACAAAGTGATGGTTCAAGCTAAAAAAGTCCTAGACAAATATCTATCTGTAGCATTGACTGTTTTTTGGACTGACTTTTCCCCCCTTAAGCCCTTTGAATAATCAAGCTGCCCTGAATTTTTTAAAATTATTTATAGCTAGGATTAAAATGTTATAGAAAGATTTAACATGATATCTTTGCCTGGAATCAGATGCTCTCTTTGTATCTGACTGATTATTGACTAAAAATATTACCACTTTTTAAACAGTACTTTATTATATAACTGTTGTCTTTATTGTTGCTAGCTGCCTTGGGAATTATATAAATTGAAAGAACAAGCCACACATTCTTGACCACACAAGATCCATGTGAATGAATTTAACAGATGGAATACTGAGACTGGAAAATTATAAAACATAAGCTAGACTATTTAACATACGTAACTACAGTATGTTGGAACCATCCACAGATATTGGAGTTCTGTTCTGTTCCCTGGCTATAAACAAAACATTTGAGGAGCATAACTGAATGATGGCTACTTATTCAATATGTAGAAGGCTCCCATTTCTGTTCTTGCGCTTGAAATTTATTATCATCTGCAAGTCAAACCAGATCTAGAAGAGATTAAATGTTGTGGGTTCCATCATCTAGGGATCTAGAAAAGGTTGCAGGCCTTTTCGGGTGTGGCCCCCTCCCTTCTGAGATGAGGATGGCCTCATTGCTTCTAGGTTTCCAAAGGTCTCTCAAGACCTACTTATGTCAGCAGGCATCGTGACCTGAGGAACACCTGAACTATTGAGTTGGCTCCATTACCATTGACATCCATATACACATACATACATACCGTATTTTTCTGACTATAAGACGCACTGGAGTATAAGACGCACCATGATTTTGAAGAGGTAAATTAAAAAGAAAAAGTGTTTGCACTCTGCAGGCGTCCCTCTGCACGCCTCATTTTTTGCAAAAAAAAAAAAAAAGCTTTGGGAGGCTTGTAAAGTGCTCCTGGGGGCTCAGCGGGGCAAAAACAAGCAAGAACAGCTCATTTTTGCTCCTTTTTGCACTCCCCAGCCCCCAGGAACACTTTGCAAGGCTCCCAAATCCTCTGCATGTCCATTTTTGCAAAGGGGCGGGGTTTTGATAGGCCAAAGATGCTGTATTCAGTGTATAAGACACAGCCAGATTTTCATCCTCTTTTGGGGGGGAAAAGGTGCGTCTTATACTCCAAAAAATAAGGTAGGTAGGTAGGTAGGTAGGTAGGTACGTACGTACATACATACATACATACATACATACATACAAATTTGATATATAAATTATAAGCATACGGATTAGGTAAATAAATTTCAGGAAATAGATTCAGGAACAACTTTAGTTAATGTCTAGGATAGCTATGGCTGTTCAGAGAAAACCTTATTAGGCTCATTTTTATCCCTGGTCTTAGTAGAAAAACTTTGAATATCTGTGACTGTAATATAGATTGGTAGTGGAGAACCTCTCTATATTTCCAGTTCACCTCTCAAAATCTTCATGCACGCTTTCAAACCTTGGAATTTATATAACATAGCACTTTAGGAAAGGAGTCCAAACTGAAGCATATCTAACAAAAGTTCCATTCTCTATCTGAATATATCAGTAATATGGAACCTATCACTTCCTTTGATACTTGATTTTACTGGCAACTTTCCTTATTAGATTGTTTTCCTTAACTTTTAGCCAGAATTTGCTTTTCTGTAACTTAAATCCATTAAACTGAATCTTGATCTCTAGGGTAACACAAAATAGGTCAAGTTTTTCTTTTGTCTGACAATCCTGAATTGCTCTCATACCTCACTTCAGGATTTAATTTTCAGGCTCCTTTAATCTATTTTTGAATGTCTAAAAAGGATTCTTTTTATTTAAAACAGGTTCACATATGTCACCAGAAGCTGCAAACAGAAGTTTTGCCAAACATGTTTTGGTTGACAGAAAAAGAGGGAGAGAGGAAATTTGACCTTTTGATCTATCATTTGTAAGGAATTCGTGAAAGGCCTTGCTCTTTACGCCTGTTCTTTTACTTCTGTGTATGCCATTTTATTGTGCTATAAATAAAAGTAATACTATGTCCCACTTGGGCATAATCTTTACAGTGGAATATTTGGAATAAATGATGCAGTTTTAAAAATTATTTTTCATACTTTTCATTATTCAATCCAGAACTGTTAAAGATGTACTTTCATCTGTCAGGCTAATTATGCCACTCCTGAAAGATTTCTGTGCCCACATACATCTTTGATTCTCAGGACGTCCTTATTGTTCAGTCATTTAAATCAAAGATGTTTTTGCCATTCAGGAGTGGCATATAATATTCTAATGTAGAAATAGTACATTCCAGCATTTTTTTTAAAAAAAAATCAACCTTGGAGGCTAAGTTGAATATACCATTTATAGTATACAACATAGCATAGCATAGCACAGATGGTAAGGAACCAGATTAGAAACAGGGAGACTATGTGTTCTAGTTCTACTTTAGGCACCAAGCCAGATGGGTGACCTTGAGCCAGTCTCTTTTTCTCAGCCCTACAAAAAAAAAATCAATGTCAAACCACTTCTGAAAAATCTTGCTGAGAAAACTGCATGGTGACACCATATGTCAACATTCACTTGCCCTGATGTTACAATAATAAATTCTGTAGCAAGGAAGAACTGTTGATTCGGTTTCATGGAAAAAACTAGCAATTTAAGCCTTTTTTTGAAGGGAAGGGAAGCTTTGAAATTCTGTGGGCACAGATTGTGAAAACAAGGATAACATATTTCATTCAGCTTGGGATAAACCAAAAAGGTGCCTACTGGGAGATGTAACAGTTGAAAGGAGTCAACTGGAAAGAGTGAGATGAGAAAATGATTTGATGGATCATTGTTGTATCAAATCAAGGTGTTTTTGGTTTACTTTGCTAGTCAGCCACTGGCATTTAAAACAAAGAATATAGCAATCCAGTAGCTCTAGATGAAATGGCTTCATAGAACAATGACTACTTTCTAAAGGGGATGAAACATGCCAGACAAATAAGAGCTACAGCTGCCACTAGAGTGGAACTAAATACTAGAAAGATCTGAAGATGTTATGACAGAAAATAGTAGTTTTGGTTTGAAACTGGAAAACACAGTTCTTCGGAGCAATTGCAATGGGAGAGTTGTTGGAAGTTGTTGGGAGCACTTGCAATGGGATAAGAATAGTAGGAAGATGACAATGATGTCAACATTTCCTGCACTGAGAAATCAATGGGTGGCTTGGGATGAGCAAGTAAAGAATGTGCTATTTATTCCTAGTGTTTATTGATTTATATGATAAGAATAATTTTTTAGCAATGTATACTAAATGATAGAATGGATGTGCTCTAAAATAGAGACAAAGTAGTATAAGTTATCAAATAATATAGCCTTTATTGTCATTGTACAAAATAAATACAACAAAATTGGTTTTAGCCTCATGGTGCAATCACATAACAATAAATACAACAACATAAATAGTAAAAAGAATAATCCCAATGCAAGTAATTAGGAGAAAAGAAAAAAAGAAAAAGAAAGAAAAAGAAAAAACTAGTCATACATTTATCACAATAGCATATTAAAGCATAAACTATTAAATCTGCTGTCTTGTAACAAGATATAATTTCTTTAACTATTTTACCTTTCCTTGGCTTTTTCAAAAGTCCCTTTTCCATCCACATTACAAAGAGACTAAGGAAAAGGCATCTGCATAGGCTTCAGATCTGTAGATCTATGGTACATCATTCATTTATAGGTTTCATAAGCCTATGTAGAAAAAATTAATTTAGCTTGTCATACTAGTTGCTGACTTGGCAATAGGGAAATATATTTGAATAGATTTTTAGGCAAAAAGTGCTTGCTATAATCCAAGTGGCCAAAATTGCTCTGGTACCTTTTTATGTTTGAATTTGCCAATAACATGATCTGGAAGACCCAGAATGACTAAAGACATTCTGTCCTAACTAGGGTGTCCAGCTGGCCTCCCTCAGCAACCAAGAAAGAAGCCACAACTTCATTTTGCAGAATTAAGAGTACTTTTACTGGTTATGAAAAGATAGCAGCTAAGCAAAGCAAGATCTGAGGCAAAAGCACGCAAAATCATACATATCAATATGTGATCCATCTCCTCCCCCTAGTAACCCTCATCCCACTGTCCAATCTGCAAATCCCTTAGGTGTCATGTGAGTTTCATCTTCAAGGAGCATCATCAGGTTGGTATGCAGGACGGTTGGTCTTGACCAACACCAAGCACTAGTATCCAGCATGCGCAATAGACGGTAAGAACAAAACTCGGGAGATCCAGAATAGGCTGGCCAAAGTCTAAGAAAACACAATATTCTTGCTCTACATACTTTACTTTTCCGGTCAGACGTTGACTGTTGGGCTCCAAGACATAATATTGACTGAACAGGTACAATAAAGAGCTTTCCTTTAAAATGTATTCTAAATACATTCTTATAATTAAAGACTGTGCTAAGTGCAGGGGGGAGTCATCCATTGTTAAATGTCCAGTTCGCCTTTTCTTGAGGAAATAGAGCAGGAATTTACTACTATGAAACTAAGGCTAACCAAGCTGTATTACTGCCGAATAGTCAGATAAGACCTTGGACACATTATATTCGGGATATGTTTGCATTGTGATCTCAGAATAGCTTTTATGGATTTATATTGTTTTATCAGTGGATTTGTCAGCCTTCCTTTTGCCATCAAATGGCATAATCTCAGAACTTCTCTTTCAGCCCTTTCACAACTGTCAATAAAAGCTGATGCAGTGACACAAACTCATTTCATTCTGCTGTGATGCCTTCTGTATGTGCACAATCCCAAACAAAACCATAAATAACATATTACAAGAGCCTGCATTTTTTATCTTTCTTTTCAATTTTTCTTAAACATTTCTCTTTTTTTGCACTTTTGCCTTTTTCTTTGATTTCTTTTCCTTCCTTTTGCCTATTTTATATTATTTTGTGTTGTTTTTTTATCTAGTTTAAATGTTTCAATAGAAGCTGTATTTGAAAAAAAGCTAAGAGATGATATATAAATATTCTTCTAAACAAATCTATTGGTTAATGTCAAGTTCCCTTCGGATATTTATTGAATATATGTGGAGGAAAGGACAGCTGCATTATTCCCTTTAATTATAATAAGGACGGGCAGGAGTTTACAATGTCATCATATAAAATCAATAAAAACATCAACATAAAATAATTAAAAGAGTATCTATTCCCACCACCCAACATCTATTAGCCCCACAGCTATCTTCCATATTAATGGCTTCACAAAAGAGGTTTGTTTTTACTGCCTTTCTGATCATAATCAAGAATATTATTCAGACTTTCATCCCCATGGGTTAAAACAAAGATTTTAAATATTGTCTCCTTCCCTCTCCCTCCATATCTAAGCCTCATATAAGCAATGATTCTTCACTTCCCACAGTGGGAGAATGAACCAGATGGATTGGTTCTATCTACCTGAGGAAGTGGTCTGAAACTATTTGCACTTAATCTGTACTACCTGTACCTTCCAGGCAGGTACAAAACTTCAAAAAGTTTTACTACTGGTTCTGTGGGTGTGGCTTGGTGGGCGTGGCCAGTTCCCACCCCACGCCAGGAAAAGGTTACCGCAAAATCCCCATTCCCTCCCTATCAGCTGGGACTCGGTAGGCAGAGAATAGATGGGGGCAGGGACAGTCAGAGATGGTATTTATCGGTTCTCCAAACTACTCAATATTTCTGCTACCAGTTCTCCAGAACTGGTCAGAACCTGCTGAATACCACCTCTGCTTCCAGGTAATTTTGAAAGATGATCCCATGTATGGCACAAAGCACTAGTCAATCTAGACATCGTATTGGTCTTGTCTGCTACTGCAATCCTATTCCATGCATGCATATTCTTTAAAATGTCAATTTTGCTATTATCAGATTTTATCCAGGTGACTTAACCATAACCAACTAAGCAAGCTCAAAATAAATGAGAACTTCTAATGATGAATTGTCATTGAAGAAAAAGTATGTAAGTAATAATGAAACAATTCTAGGAAATGCTGTGTTTGAAGAACATTTTTTTCTTTTTGTGTCTCTTGTGTTTCATTTAACAGTACCCATGCCCAACTCTTTGTATTAAAAAATAAATAAATAAATTTTACAATTATCACCCCCCTTACCCTTCCCTCTTCCCACCATCCCTCCCTCCGACCTCCCAGAGCAAAATACAGGGTATAAACATTTAACAACCATACGCTAACATAAGCTAACTAATTTTAACATGTTACTATTCTTGTGCTTTAACTCCCCCTTTATTAAGCTAACTTTGAATAAATTGTAACATTCCTTATGACTTCATTCATAAGCTAACTGAAAGTTTTTAGTCCGGTATTTGTTTTGAATATAGTCAATCCATCTTCTCCAGTCCATCTTGTACTTCTCATCTAAGTGGTCCTTCAAATACACTGAAATTTTGGCCATCTCTGCTAAGTTTACTACTTTTAACGTCCATTCTTGGATAGTGGGCAACTCTACCTTCTTCCAGTATTGCGCCACCAACAATCTTGCTGCCGTCGTTAGATCAAATTAGTCTCTATAACGGTACAATCTGAAACTATGCCTAACAAAAACAACTGGGGTGTGAACTTTATCCTCTTTTTCAAAATATTTTGAATAACCCACCATATTTTTACCCAAAATGCTTTAACTTTTTTACAAGTCCACCAAATATGGTAGTACGTGGCACCAACACAGTCACATCTCCAACATTTAGATTGTAGATTCGGATACATACAGGCTAGCCTTTTTGGATCTAAATGGTATCTGTACAACATCTTGTAGAAATTCTCTCTCAAGTTCTGAGCTTGTGTAAACTTTACATTTCTTATCCAAATCTCTTCCCATGTTTCCATCACTATTGGCTCTTCAAAATTTTGTGCCCATTTTATCATACAATCTTTAACTAATTCTGTTTCTGAGTCTATTTCTATCAATACATTATACAACCTTTTTATGTGCATTTGATCCTGGTCCCTGATTTGTTTTATCAAGTTATCCTCATTTTGGATAATACTGCATTTCTGGTCTTTTTTCCATCTTGCCTGTAACTGACCATACTGAAACCAGATTTGAATTACCCTTTCGTCTCTTAATGCATTCAAAGATTTTAACTGTAGTGCACCTCTATCCAAACTCTTGAACAAAAGTGTTGGTTTCATCTGTAGGATTGTAGAATCTACATGAATTCCTGACTGTGAATAAGATTACACCAGACAGGTTGGAATTTTGCTCTATCATATTTTTTACATAGGAATAAGTATTGTTGAATAAAGACAGGTTTCTGAGTAAACAGATATAGTGCTATGAATTTGATTTAATCATACCAGTAGTTCACAGTACTTTAATTATGTTAGAGAGTCACCAGTTAACTGACCTGTGACTTAAAGAAACAATTCTAATGCACAATAAGTGATTCTACAAAGGTCATAATTAAGAATGACCAAAGAGCTCCACCATTCAGTCTATGAACTAGCTTTGTTCCTAATTATTCAGTGTAAAAATAGTGCTGAGTTACATGAAGTGGATTTTGGATTGATTGTTATAAAAAGCTTTAACCACAAAATCTACTATCTATTAGTTAGCTCTTTTAACTAGCAGTATGCGATCAGCTATTGGTCAAGATAATTTATTCTATTTTCTGCATTAACTATGGGTTAGTGTTAATAGTCTCAACTCTTCCAGATCTTTGATGGTATGATTTGTACCTTTCTGTTAACTAAGTTACTGGTATCCACAAGTGCATAGTGAAATGTAATATACTTCATTTACCTTGTGCATTTTGATGATCTCCTTTCCCCTTTTTTTATTAAAGTTAAAGTTCCTTGGAAATTAAAGTTCCCTAGAAATGCTTTTAAGCAGAACAAAGAAACATGCAGGACTTTGTTAATACAAAGTGCACAGACTTTATGAATTTTGTTTATGATTGAAACAGAATTCCAATGGCCAAACAAGAGAAGAAAAAATCCAAATAATTCCAGAATGTTCAACCTAATGATCAGTCTAAATAATCAGCAGTCTAAATATTCTAGCCTCGAGATGGTGAACCTATGGCGTGCCTGTCAGAAGTGGTACACACAGTCATTTCTATGGACACCCCAGCCATCATTTGTTGCTCTTCTGGGTTCCAGTGCACATATGTGCACCGGCCAGCTGGTCTTTGCATGTGCATGCATGCCAGAAACCAAAAGTTGAGCTTCTCAGTGCACGCATGCACACCAGGGAACTTCTCTTCTGGTTTCTTTTTTAAGGCACAAACATTTTAGGGCTGAGTGTTTCTTGGGGCAAATGTTGTTCCAGAGGACAGGTGTGACACTAGAGAAGCCATGCCTGTTGGCTCCTGTAAGTTGATACTACTTAACAGACAAGAGCTGAGTCACACCCAGTTTGTCAGATCTTTTCTTATAGGCAGATCCAATTGGAGATTTAATGGTTTTACTAACATCCAGATCCCATACCATGTTGGGCTTTACATATGACAATCAGCACCTGAAGTTGCATCTATAAGTCAACATGTAACCAATACAGATTGCACAGCAGCAATATTGTATGGGCATACTGAAACTTACTCCTAACTGCTTGTGCTGCTGCAAATTTTGGATCAGTTGCAATTGAGGATCAGCCTTTAAGGTCAGCTCTTTGTGGAGTGCAGGCAACAATCCACATGTGTGGTGACTAAGGCACGAATAGTCACGAATAGAGAGAGAGCACCTCTAGATCCAAAAAGGCATAATTGCTACTAACTCTTCAAAATGGGAGATCTAAGTCTAGAAAAATTCAAAAATATTCCTGCTAGCTCTATGTAGAGAAGTGGCAGTCCCCACAGCTAAAGTTGGTAAATGCTCAGAAACCAGATTATCAATGTACCTAAGCCATTTGGTTGCCTGACTTGAATTTCATTTCATTGCTCCCCTTCCTGTTATTCAAGTGTTGATAACACTTTGATGATGTTGCTTGACAGCTTACTAATTTCTGAATCAATGCCATTGAATGACCTCACCGATCAGTTTTATATAAAGATTAAAGAAGAGAGATTAGAGGGATTCAAACCAGAGGTCTTGGACTGAATCTCTCACTTCCACTAATACCATTTGAAAAGGCCCACAATGAAAAAAGGAGAATCCGTGCAACACTGTGCTTCCCAGTTCCTATCTGGTTAGCTGGTCCAGAAGAGTACCATGATTGATGGTATTGAATGCAGAACCAAAATATTACACCATCCTCAACCTCCAGCAGAAAGTATCATCAAGAGTGATCAATGCTATCTCTATACGAGGCCCAAACCTGAATCCAAATATATGGAACGGAGGAGAACATAACATAGTATTGCAGTGAGATGGAATAAAAGCAGCCCAATTTCTAATCTGAGGCAATTTCACATGTATTCAACATAAAAACAAAATTATAAAGGAATTCTGTATTATTACTGAACAAAATTCCCACCATGTAGATATTTTTCATTCAGTTAAAAGGTATGCGACTTTTAATAATATATGCATGTTTTGTAGTTAATTTTGAACTGAAAATTGAACCAGAAACTTCAAAAAAACTGCAGTATCTGAAATAACTGTTCTGAGTTGCTTATTACCAAATTACAGATCCTCATATACACCTTCTATACTTGTGTATTTGATTTTGATTGAAAATGAGAAATCCATTTCTCATTTTATTATTGTCAGTTGATATTTATTACCTGCAAACAACATGTTAACTTTTCTTCCTTCTACCAGCTTATTAGCTATTCCATCCAATTTCACATCAGCTGATAATAAACCTTTCTTCTAACCTCCATATTGAATTAATTAATAAAACTGCTGAAGACAATTGAAGTTTAGAGCAGCCCACTTGATAATGACTTTCCAGTCTGATGAAGACTTTTTGCAAACTTTTTGAGTATGATTTTCAAGTAAGCTGTGTAGTCATTTTATTGTCAAAGCATCCACACTTAACTACCTTGCTAATCAAAATGTCATGGGACACATTGTCAAATGTTTTGTTGAAATTAAAATATCTTATACTCATAGCATTCCCAACAAGCTGATAAGGAGGCTCTCCAATTAAGAGAAATAGCTATGATTTGACATGTCTTGTCCTTGACAAATTGATTCTGGCAAATACTGTATTGTTTACTATCAATGTTTTTTTAAATAATTTGCTTTAAAATCTTCCCAAGTATTGATGTGGCTTTTATTTCTCCGGATTCTCCTCTTTCGTCTTTTTTGAAAATATGATATTCAATTTCAGCCCCTTCCCATCTGGCATTTCCCTGAATTTCCAAGATTTCTCATACATAATACATACATGCCTAGCCAGACAATCAGCATGGTCCTTTTTTATCCTAGATGTAATAAAAGAGGTCCCAGACATTTAAATTCATCCAAAGTTAAATTTCCCCCCGAGTAAGAGTAATGTTTTGAATTCTTACCATTCAATGTTACCTGATGCTCAAGGTTTTTTAGTACGAAAGAACAAGAAAATCATGCTTCATTTTATAAATTCTTATTATGTCATCCCTATCTTATTTTTCCAGACACTCATATTATATCTTAACTGCAAATATGCAGCTGGCATTTCCAAATAAGTGATACAAAACCATCTGGTGGAAACTTCAGAGCTCTAGTTCAGAAAACTGTCTATTAGAAGAGTTTTGTACTGCAAACAATGTTTGTTCTACTCTTGTCTTGTGTAACCAATGCTTTGGCTCAGCTTATATAACTGGACTTCTGAACCTTAGCTTCACCCTTGACTTTGTTGTATGCCTAATCTGTTGAATTTAATATCCCTTTTCTGCTATTTTTGATCTCTGGATTTGATTTTGCCTATTTTTTGCTAGATATTTTCTTTTGTGTTTAGTGTGTTCTTGACTTTGACTGGTTGATTATATTCTACTGTCCGGATGCTCAGGGATAAGACATTTCCTGAATAGTAAATACAGTGGTACCTCAGTATCCATCATTAATTCATGTCAGGATGTGCAATGAGTACCAAAAACAATGAGTTCCCATAAAGAATAATGTAGTGAGTTACAAGACAGGCAACACCAACAAGATCTAGTTGTGCACTGAGTACCAAACAAATGATAAATACCAGGACAAAATTTTAGTGTCAACATGCAATGAGTATTGAATTCAATGGGTTTTTAACACAGTTGAGTACCAAGTGCTCAAGTTATCTTATCTAATATGAGGGAGAGTCAGTCAGTCAACCTATACTATGCTATCCTTTGCGCTGTCTCCAACTCTGAGTCACATCCATGGGAAGTGGATGTGTTCTTCTTTCCAAACATATAATGCTGCTTCCTCACTTGTTTCTATAGCCTTCACTATTTTGACAAAATAACATCTTAATTTTTCTTTGTGTTCAAGGGTGAGTAATGGTGTTGAGGGCCGTACCAAAAGATGGGATAGTCTTAGAAAAAGCGATATGAACTGTAAAAAATTAGACTCATATTGAATATAATAATCATAAAATTGTTTTTCAGACAAAGGTAAGCCCCCCAAAATCTATCCATGGTTCATCTTAGAATCATTATTATAATCATTATAAATGTGCCAATTATGCTACACACAGTAACAGATTAGTTATTTATGGATGGTTTTGGAAAGTATCAAATAAATACAATATGAATAATTATATTATAAAAATAAGAGAATGCTGGATAAGAACAATTGGTAAATCAAACAGAATAATATATATATATATATATATATATATATATATATATATATATATATATATATATATATATATATGTGTGTGTGTGTGTGTGTGTGTGTGTGTGTGTGTGTGTGTGTGTGTGTGTGTATACACACACATACACATACACATACACATACACATATACATATATACACACACACACACACATACACATACATACATACATACATATATACACACGCATATACGTACACACACACAAATATATATTTGGCACCGATAAATTTTGAGAATTTCATGGCATAAAATAGCTGTCTTGGAGGCAATTAAACATGATTGATATCATGGATCCAATTTTATTATCTTCAGTAAGATTGATCCTAAAAAGCATGCTCCAGTCTATGTATTTTGTTTTTAAAGTACATGTCTTATTTCCCAGTGTACTTCAAGGTCAACCTTTAAACATTCCTAACACCAATTCTTTCAAAAGGATCAATAAGTTAAAGAAGAAATGTTTCTCCTAAATTCAATATGCCTTTAAAAACCACAAGGCCCCATCATTTAGTTTGGATCAATTCAACATCCGTAGGTCACTACAGAGTGGTGTAGTGTTACCTAATTATTATTAGTGGTAATATTAAGTTCATTACTACTTTTTTATACCTTCCATAAAGTTCAATGATGCGGAACATTTAGCCCTTTGGTGCCCAACAGTGCAAGAAAATCATGCTGGCCTTTAAAAACAAATTGCTGCAAAAGAGTAATGGTGAAATGATTATATTTTATTACTTATTGGACGCTACATGTGAGTTCACTGCTAAAGAAACTCTCTGGCAACCACTGAGATGATTCTCAGGTTTAATTTAGTCATGTGGTTAACTTGTTTGCTGAATTGAGGCTATTTGTGTTGATGTTACTACACAGATCCAATTTTGTGTAAGGTCGGTGCCAATTTTAACTTCTTTTTCATTTGGTATGAAAATAGAGCCTATTTAGAACCATGTAATAAAAAAGTGTAAGCCTTGATGTTTTATTTTGGAATGGAAAAAAGGACTCATCTTGAATCGTAATCAGGAATAAAATTGTACAAAGTGAGATATATTTCCATCTCAAAAACTGTTGCCTGTTGAACATTTTAAGGCAAACTGTAGAAGGAAGATAAATGGGGCACTGGCAAAGGGATCCCTGCCCTGACAGGGGGGAAAAATCTGCCGCAAATTCACAGTACTGACTGCCTGCAAGATAAATTTGAGGTGGCCACTATTAACAAATTGCATAGGAACAAATTTTTCATTAGATTGGGATCCTTCCTATTAGTAGGAGGCTAGTAGCAATGGTAGCATAGTAGTAGTAAATTACTATCTTACTACTACTGGTAAGTTATTATCTTAGTTTGCACAAAGTCAACATTTTATTTATTACAATACTTATAATAATAATGGAGCAGCAAATCTAGATTACTTTGGCCTTCATAAGGTTACATCCAGTGATAAGCAATGAAAACCTTAGCAAATTATATGGTGTCTAGAAAAGTAATAGATCAGTGTATGAGCAATGTTACAATAATTGCAATACTGTATGTTCTTAAAATTAATTTGTGTAAGCAAATCCAACACAATCATTGTTTCATTTTAGTTGATTGCTGCCTCAAGCTAGTAAAGACAATACACCTTAAGTCTCATTCAATTCCGTGTGACTGCATCAATGTTGTTTGGCAATGTTACAAAATTGATTTGCCGTTGTCTTCTTCTAGTGTAACTTTTCTTATGGCCCCCTATCCAAATATTAAGCTGCATAGCTTTTCAGATCAATCAATCTAGGTAAGGGTTACCATTTCAGGAGGCATACCAGAGGCTGTTAAATATTCTTATATTGTTCCTGTTAATGGAGTCCATAAGTTTTCAATTGAACAGATCTTTTTCCCTTCCTAAAATAGTATCAAAACCATTACCTAACCAGTAAAATTATCTCAAGCCTGACGATCAGTTTTCTTTTTCAGTTATATGTAATCCCTGTTTCTTTGTAGTAACTCTATATAGTGGGGGATTTAAAAAATAAAATAAAACGTTTTTGGGTTTTACAGCAAAAAATATTTCTGAAGTATACAATAGGAAAAACAGGACATTTATAAAGATCAATTTCACATAGTTTCCTCTTGTTACTCATAGTTTACTAACATTTGTTAAGTTCTGTGTTTTTAACTATATTAAATGTATCTGTGCACCAGAAGGCACATCATTAGTGAAACAGTTTTCCTTTACCCCAAAACACCTATGCAATTTCCTGTGTTTGTCCAGAGAATAAGTGATTGCTTAGGAAAAATTGGAGAGGTAAAGGAGTGCAAAAGAGGAAAAATTAGGGATTATGATTAGTGAGAAATTAGTAATACTGTAGATATCTCTTTGGTTGCTCATTTGAGAGAACCAACAGACATTTAGAGTATTCTGAAGAGTATCTTCTCTTCCATGATTTTCAAAGATAAGTCATAGTCATGTATATTGCCAAAACAAATTTCCATTGCAATTGTTCTAATGTTAGTTTAAACTTCTTATTCCATTTGGACTAAATACACTCTAAGTATATCACAGACCTTTTCAGAAAATTTGGTTTATGAAGTGTCATAAAGGTGGGATGAACCAAAATATGTCTGGAGAATTTGTTGAACTAGGTGTGTTGGGGTCATATATAGAGGTTGTATGGATCTTTAACTGTATGCATTAAAATATGGCTAAGAATGATAGATCAGATTCATAGTGAAGGATTGATGTATTGTTCTATGACCATAGGGCTGGATGAAGAATGTTAGATTAGTCTTCCAAAGGTAGACTCTGTAGACAGTTATAGGGAAGTTTCTCATCAAGCCATTCCACTATGCTCCAATTAAGACTATTACCACATTTTGTATCATGCCAGCTTTGAAGTCCAGACAAATGCTAGATCATCAAATAGGGCACCTCATAATGCTGTTGTCAGCGTTCTAAATACCATGCATGAAATCAATCAGAGACCAAGGCAGAATCATCCTTAAAGGTCCAATTTATTCATACAGGCAAGTTAGCACGTCTATGGAATTCCAACTCTAACGTTCTTCCTGGAATTCCTCCCAGTTGAAAGTTCATGATCTTATCCCCACACCCACAAATTCATCACATGTTCCAATCATCATCTTCCACGCTGGCATCTACACCCCTCTGCTTCCGGTCAGGTGTTGAGGTATGGAGACAAAAGATGACCTTGAGCTTCTAGAAAAGAATGACAACAATATATTCCACAAATCCTACTCCTTTCTATTCCCCCCTCCCAACTACTACACTAATGAAACACATAGAAAATTATAAGAAAGTGTGGCAGGCCAAAGATCCTAAAAGAAACATAACTACAGGCCTGACAGCTGTCTTGCTACTGGTGTTTGTTTTTGTCCATGACTTAAATATTGCATTATATCTAAGAAAGTAGGGAAAACACAGAGAACATTGCTTCTGGGATATTTGTCTCCCCCTGCCAGCTTCTTTATTAGTAGTAGTGGCCAAAGGAGTGTCTTATTCTTCTTATGTTCAATTATCCAGTATATCCGATTATCCAAGTGTATCCAATTATCCAAGTATATTTGTACAGTATATCAAAGGATATCTTCTGTAAGTGTAAGGATGCTGCCTCTGTAAGTGTGTGCCTATCTATCTCAGGGAGAGCCTAACTAGGGTGGGTGCGTATGCATTGCCGCTATGTGCATTTCTGCCTTGTGTTGCGTCTGGGTTTTTCTGAATTGGGAAGTACAGAGCAAGCTGCATATACTCAGTGTTGGATCAGGTGATGAAAACAAAGGAGGGGCAGCTTAGATTGGATCAGTCAGCAGGATTCTGAACTGCTGTCCAACTGCCTCTTCCAAAGAAATGTTTTGAGAGATTTTTTTTCCTAGAAATGTTTTTCTTTTGGACATTTTTGGATTCAAGTTTTCTTTCAGCAGCTTCTCCCCTAGCACCACATCTGGCCCTATTTTGTTCTGCTTTCAGAGCATTATCTTGCTGATGGACAGAGCCCCTTTATATAATTTCTTTACAATGTTCCATTCAGTTGGAATGAATAAAAATATATTAATCAAAATATCCTAATTTTACAGGTAGGTGTACCTTGGAAAACAAATTATATGCTCTTGCTTCCCTGAAGATTCCAAATTGGAATAGGCATAATTGAATAAATAATAAACTACAGAGAGATGAAAATTAAGCATTAATTCAAATGGTTTTCCATACACAGGTCAACAAGGATACTATACTGATCTACAGGTAGTCCTCGATTTACAACAGTCATTTAATGAGTCTTCAAAGTTACAATGGCACTGAAAAAATATGACTTATGACCGTTTTCCACAAACATTTACAACCTTTGCAGCATCCTATGATCAGATGATCAAAATTCAGATGCTTTACAACCGGTTTATATTTATGACCATTGCTGCATCCCAAGGTCATGTGGACACCTTCTGCAACCTTCTCACATGCAAAATCAATGAGGAAGCCAGATTCACTTTATAACTGGGTTACTAACTTGTCAACTGCGTTGATTCACTTAACAATTGTGGTAAGAAAGATTATAAAAGGGGGCAAAACGTACTTAACAAATGTCTCACTTAACAACATAAATTTTGGGCTCAATTGTGGTCATAAGTTGAGGACTACCTGTATAGCATGTTTCTTCCCCAATGACATATTGCTAAAATTAAGATGTTGGATTAACTCAGACTGAGCAGGCACCAGAAACCCGCCTTTGTTGCTTAGGCAATTGTAGGCAATTGTATGCCAAATAATTTAGTGGGAGGCAGGTAATTTAGCAATGAAGCAAGACTACTATGTTGATTTCACAAGGGTGACAATTCAGCTATCTTGTATTCTAGACTGGCCTGCATATGTTGATCTCCATGATGAATCCACCTGGTGGACCACACCCCATGTGTTCATAAATTATGCAACTGATCCAAGCAATAGATAACATGTTATGATTTCAAAGGTGTTCCACCAGATTTCTTCAGAATACATGTCCATCCCAGTGAGCTACTGAAATTAATCTCCTCCTTGGGATCACTCCTCTGACCACAATTGGCATTGAAGTTGATGTTCTCAAATCATCTGTGGAGCAGGCAGATTATTATCCCAACCCAGCCTTGTCATTCTTACCTTACCTCACTTAACCACAAGGACTGTAAAATGAACACAAACTCTACCTTAGGGGTTTTTTAGCAAAATGTTTTTTAAAATTTTTAAGGGGTTCCAGGGAGGGGGGGAGGGTTATTCAACCTGGGGGTATGGATACAGCCAGGTCAACAGGTGGGATCAGGACGGAGGGGAGCGGAGTGGGGGAGGTGAGAGGATACAGCATTCCTATAGGGGGGATTCCTATAGCGACGGTCGTAGGGAGGGGCGGGCGCGAGGACATCAGAAGAACGCATGGTCGGTTGGGAGACCGGGGTTGTTGGACACGCCCGGTCGCTTGTACCAACCCCCGCAGTCTAGGTGGACAGGACCGGCAGAGCCTGGGCCTTAGGCTGATGTTATGTAATGCTAGGTCCATGGTTAACAAGGCCCCCCTCATCAGGGACTTGATCTCAGAGGGGGAGCCGGACCTCGCAGGAATAATGGAAACCTGGTTGGGCCCGGAGGGGGGGTTGCCCCTCGGGGAAATGTGCCCTCCAGGTTACCGGGTATTCCATCAGCCACGGGCCCAGGGTAGGGGCGGTGGGGTAGCGACAATCATCCGGGAAGATTTGGCTCCGAGAGAATTCACTGTGTCGCAGACATCTGGTTGTGAGGCTCTGGGCGTGAAATGGGGCTCAGGGAGACAGTTGGGTCTGTTGATAGTATACCTGGCTCCCCACCATACATCAACGGCCCTGCCCGGACTCCTCGAGCTGATCGCGGAGATGGCGGTTGAGACCCCCAAGCTTTTAGTGATGGGGGATTTCAATCTGCCGTCGACGGGAGAGGCATCCGAGGCAGCCCGGGAATTCATGGCTTCCATGACAGCCATGGATCTGACTCAAGTAGTTCGGGACCCCACACACGAGAGAGGCCACATACTGGATCTTGTGTTTGTCTCCGACCAGTGGACGAGTGATCTGGGAAGAGGGAATGTAGTCATCACGCCCCTGTCATGGTCAGATCACTCACTTCTCCAACTGGACTTCCCTGGCGCTACTCCCCGCCGTGGGGAGGCGGAACCGGATTGTCCCAGATGGTTCCGCCCCAGGCGTCTGATGGAACCAGATAGGTTCCAGGCGGAGCTTGGGCCACCTCCTGCAGACCTGTCCCGCTCCCGGGCAGAGGACCTGGTAGCCGCGTGGAACAGTGCAGCCACCGGAGCCTTGGACCGGCTTGCGCCTTTGCGGCCTCTCCGATGGCAACGATCGACCCGGGCCCCCTGGTTTAACGGGGAGCTAAGGGCGATGAAACGCCACAGGAGATGCCTAGAGAACAAATGGAGATCCTCCCGCTCCGAATCCGATCGAACACAGGTAAGAGCCTACTTAAGGACCTACCTTGTGGCAATAAGGGTGGCCAAACGTCAATATTGTGCCACCCTTATAGCGTCCGCAGAGAACCGCCCTGCTGCCCTGTTTCGGGTGACCCGCTCCCTGCTGGCGCAGGGACGGCGGGATCCCCCATTGCAGGGCAGGGCAGAGGAGTTTGGGGAATACCTGCAGGATAAAATTGATCAGATCCGGAGGGGGTGGACCCACTCCAGTGCTCCAGAGGGGGCGTCCGAGGCTAGCCTTGAGATTCCACGCTGGGAGGAGTTTGACCCTGTTGTCACCGAAGATTTGGACAGGTTGTGCGGACGACTGCGAGCCACCACATGTTTATTGGACCCGTGTCCCTCTTGGCTGGTACTGGCTTCCTGGGAGGTTTCACGAGGCTGGCTACTGGGACTGGTGAACGCTTCGTTGGGTGAGGGCCTTTTACCAGCCGCCTTGAAAGAGGCGGTGGTGAGACCCCTGCTCAAGAAGCCTTCTCTGGACCCAATGGAGCTAGCAAATTATCGTCCTGTTTCCAACCTTCCTTTTTTAGCGAAAGTTGTTGAGAGTGTGGTGGCTCAGCAGTTCCCACGTCACCTGGAGGAAGATGATTATCTAGACCCGCGCCAGTCCGGCTTCCGGCCCAGTCACAGCACGGAGATGGCCTTGGTCGCGTTGGTGGACGATCTCTGGAGGGCAAAGGATGGGGGTTGTTCCTCCATCCTTGTCCTATTAGACCTCTCGGCGGCTTTCGATACCATCGACCATGGTATCCTATTGCGCCGTCTGGAGGGGTTGGGGATCGGAGGCACCGTATTGCGGTGGTTCCGCTCCTACCTCTCTGGCCGGACGCAATGTGTGTTGACAGGGGAGCAGAGGTCGACCCCGAGGCCCCTTACATGTGGGGTCCCACAGGGGTCGATCCTCTCGCCTCTCCTGTTCAACACATATATGAAACCGCTGGGTGAGATCATCCGTGGTTTCGGGGTGGGATACCATCTGTACGCTGATGACACTCAGCTGTATATTTCCACCCCAAACCACCCCAACGAGGCAGTCGAAGTGATGTCCCGTTGTCTGGAAGCCGTGCGGGTCTGGATGGGTGACAACAGGCTCAGGCTCAACCCCTCCAAGACAGAGTGGCTGTGGCTCCCGGCTACCCAGTACAACCAGCACATTCCATCGCTGGCCATCGGGGATGAACAATTAGCCCCGGTGGAACGGGCACGTAATTTGGGCGTCTTCCTTGATGCCCGGCTGGCTATGGAAGATCATGTGGCAGCCGTGGCGAGGGGGACGTTCCACAGGTTCGCCTGGTGCGCCAATTGCGACCCCTTTTGGACCGGGAGGCCCTGCGCACAGTCACTCACGCGCTGGTGACGTCTCGCCTGGACTACTGTAATGCTCTCTACATGGGGCTCCCCTTGAGGTGCACCCGGAGACTGCAGTTGGTCCAGAATGCAGCTGCGTGGGTAATTATGGGGAGATCAAGGTTCTCCCATATAACACCTCTCCTGCGCGAGCTGCACTGGCTTCCTGTGGCCTACCGGGTGCGCTTCAAGGTGTTAGTTACCATCTTCAAAGCGCTCCATGGCATAGGGCCTAGTTACCTGCGGGATCGTGTCCTGCCCCATACATCCCTGCGGCCCATTCGCTCACACAGAGAGGGTCTCCTCCGGGTGCCGTCCTCTAGAGATTGTCAGAGGGCAGTGCCCAGGAGTAGGTCCTTCTCTGTGGCGGGCCCTACCCTTTGGAACGACCTCCCCCCAGACATTAGGACAACAACCGATCTCCGCTCCTTCCGCAGTAAACTGAAGACCCACCTGTTTCGGCTAGCTGGCCTGGCAGAACTCGACAACTTTTCCACCCCTTGGTCATTTTAATTGTTAACTTTAGTTTTTAAACTTTTAATGTTATTGGGGTTTTAACCTTTTTGAGTATTGTAATTTATTTATTTATTTTTTACCTCCTCTGTATGACACTGTGCTGACTGTTGCTTGTGTACGTCGCCCCGAGTCCCTGGGGGGAGAGGGGGCGACTAATAAGTTCAAATAAATAAATAAATAATAAATACCTTTTCATTAATTGCAAATACAAAACTTCTTCAAATTGTAAATTTCAATTTCTATCACTTTTTTGTTCTTTTTCTTGGGTTACATTTTTAAATATCTGTTACAAGAAAAGAAAAAAGAAAGGGAAGGCTTTATGTTGTGATGACCCAATTAGGCAATTCATTAAAAAAATATCCATGTGGATAGCTATGAACATTAATTTGTTTAATTTATTTGCTGCCTATCTCACCATGGGGCTACTCTATTACAGGAATTTTACAGGAAGTTAATTACAGAATTAACAGGAGATTATTCTTTACTATCCAAAAAATGTTGCAAAGACGTTCTGTTGAGGGGCTTGGGAAGGACTACTTTAATGATATAACCATCCAACAAAAACAGAAGAAGACCAAATGTTGTGTATTGGGGGAAGCCAGCAAAAGAACGACTGTGTTTGAAAATAATCTGGATCAAGCTGGAGGTAAAATTTTTTGAAGAAATTCATTCAGTGCCTCCCTATAGGGGAAGTCAATGAGCAGCAGCTCGGAATGTTGTTTGCTGCTCCATTCTGAATCCCCTCTCTTTGTTCTGGCCATGTGACCCAGGACAGAGCGTGTATGAAGGCATTGGAAAGAATCCCAGAAATCATGCTCCTCATATTTTCTCAACCTTGTTATGTTTTCCAATCTAATGGAATGTTGGAAAGAATATTTAAAGAGGCTTGGGCCTCCATCAGCAGGATAATTCTTTGAAAACAGAAGGGAATGGAACCAAATTTGATATGGTGAGAGAAGCTGGCAAAAGGAACTTTGAGCCTGAACTTGCTCAAGAACTGTTGACTCCTCCATTATATGCTTCTGTTCTTCCTTCTTCCTAATCACACAATCCAACATGGAAAGTGTGCAATCTCCAAGTGCATAGACGTATAAAACAAATATACAGGGACAATATGAGGAGAGATAACCATGTTATTTCATTACCCAGAAGAAAATACTATACTCTTTCAGGTTGCTTGGATGTTGACCTGAATGCTCTCATTAAGATAAACAGATTTCTACTTATGACTTTCCAAGTCTACAGTTCATGAAAAACTATCAGCCAGTCTGTACTTTCTCTTTTTGATCAATAGTAAAACACAGAGAACTGCTAACCAATCAGTGTTTATTTCTGTCCAGTTAATGAATATTGCATCCTAACCTTCCATCATGTCTAAACATACATTCCTGTCTGCTATCACAGATATAAGGAAGAATAAATTGCTAGTGTTTGCAAATGATTATCAAATCACAGTAGTCTCTATGATCAGATCCTAAAACCCAAGAATCCTTTCTGTTAAGAACATAGGCATCTGGTGCCCAGTTACGTGAAAATGGTAAAAAAGATCAAATATAAATCCTGATCTTTTGTACTTGATTCCAGTTTCTTAGTTTCTCACATGAATACATAAGCTTGCATTGTGGCTTGCATTATGACGTTATGCTTATCAATACACTGCCATTTCAGATATTTGGTGCTTTGATAAGGATTTTCTATACCATGGATTGAGTATCACAAACAAAACTGCTCATGATAACAGGCTCCCAATAATGATGTTGTGCGATCAGTGTGGGATTCATCTTATAACTGGAACTGTGGCTTTATTTGGAAGATCCCTCTGTGCCTAGTTAATCTTCAATAAAAGGCCAGTCCACTTCTGAGGAGCCAATTCACCTAGTTTTGAAATGCATCGGCCTCTAAATCTTTCATCCCACACAGAATGTTCACTCTAAAAGTTTAATCATATTTCCACAAGCAACACAATTGTCTTCACAGATAAGAGTAACCTCAGGGCTTAGATAATCTTATTCTAATTGAAATATTAGATAATCAACATGAACTGATCCTCTCTGTGACCTTCCACTATAACCCTGACTCTTTAGCTAAAGCTCAGCTAATCTGACATAAATGTCAGAAGCACCAATGACCATAACCTGTTATTTAATGTGCTTGTCTGAAAGGGGACAAAAAAAATTACTTGAGAATAATTGACAGGCAGATAAAATATCCATCTTCATCATATAAAAGAAACAGTTATAAGACATTTACCCTATAGGTGTTTGCTGATGGGCTTTTAACTGCTGCTTTCTACAACCAAAATGGATTTTATTGCATTATTGATTTCATTTGGAGATATACAATACAATACAATACAATACAATAGTAGAGTTGGAAGGGACCTTGGAGGTCTTCTAGTCCAACCCCCTGCCTAGGCAGGAAACCCTATACCGTTTCAGACAAATAGCTATCCAACATCTTCTTAAAGACTTCCAGTGTTGGGGCATTCACAACTTCTGGAGGCAAGCTGTTCCACTGATTAATTGTTCTCACTGTCAGGAAATTTCTCCTCAGTTCTAAGTTGCTTCTCTCCTTGATTAGTTTCCACCCATTGCTTCTTGTTCTACCCTCAGGTGCTTTGGAGAATAGTTTGACTCCCTCTTCTTTGTGGCAACCTCTGAGATATTGGAATAATGCTATCATGTCTCCCCTAGTCCTTCTTTCTCTTAAGCTAAACATACCCAGTTCCTGCAACCGTTCTTCATATGTTTTAGTCTCCAGTCCCCTAATCATCTTTGTTGCTCTTCTCTGCACTCTTTCTAGAGTCTCCACATCTTTTTTACATCGTGGCGACCAGAACTGAATGCAGTATTCCAAGTGTGGCCTTACCAAGGCATTATAAAGTGGTATTAACACTTCACGTGATCTTGATTCTATCCCTCTGTTGATGCAGCCTAGAACTGTGTTGGCTTTTTTGGCAGCTGCTGCACACTGCTGGCTCATATTTAAATGGTTGTCCACTAGGACTCCAAGATCCCTTTCACAGTTACTACTACTGAGTAAGGTATCACCTATACTGTACCTGTGCATTCCGTTTTTGTTGCCTAAATGTAGAACCTTACTCTTTTCACCATTGAATTTCATTTTATTATTATTTTATTTATTATATTCCCCCAGACTCCAATAATTAGAAACATACTCCCAGTTTCTGGAAGAAACTGTTTTATTTGGTCTTGTGGTTAAGGCACCAGACTAGAAACTAGTATCTGTGAATTCTAGTTCCACCTTAGACATACAAACTGGCTGGGTGACTTTGGACCATTCACACACACACACTCTCTCTCTCTCAACCCAACCCACCTCACAGGGTTCTTATGCAACAAATATGAGGAATATTATATACTGTATGTCCATCATTTTAAGTGGTTTATTTATATCCCAGTTTTATTATTTTTATAAACTGAATGACTATTGGGTTGGGCAGGATGCTTAGTTTGTGTGTTACAATATGTTCTGACTTATTGAGATGTGTTTTATTGTTTGTTTGTATTATTTTTTACTAAGATAAATGTAGTTCTTTCTACATTTTGGTGTACAGGTTAAATCATGAGACTAGAAACTGTGAGACTATGAGTTCTAGTCTCATCTTAGGTGTGAAACCAGTTGGGTGACTTTGGGCTCCGTCTCAATCTTAGGAAGCAGGCAAAGGCCAACCACTTCTTAAATCTTGCAAATAAAGCTTCAGGAACTGATCCAGGCAATCCACCAGGAGTCAAATACTGATTTGAAGGCACTTTATTAGTAGACTTATTTTGCATATAGTATGAGATCTGTCAGAGAGGAGGAATGTCCTTTGCAGCTTTTCACCTGCCACTTTCAAATGCAAATCAGCTAATGGCTTTTTATTTTTAATAAATAGATTCCAGCAATCATGATATCACTAAAATACTACTGTTTCTCTTCCATAGCAACTGATCTGGTAGAGCCGTAAGTATGGCAGATTTTTCATTCAGCATTCACCAGGAATGAAATAAATGAGCTTCAAATTCTTATTTTTTCCTTTACCTGCTCTATATAGATCATGTTTTTGCTTCTGTTTTTTTTATCTTAAGGCGCAACCGCCAAAAGTCAAGATGGCAGCCATCACCATGTAGTACTTGATCAGCCAGCATCATGTAATCAAAGTCCTGTCACTGTTTTCAGGCACCACATGGTAAACAGGGGCAGGGTTTTGGTCACATAGTCTTGGCCATTATTTTGATTTTTTTAAAATCTGCCCTTGCAAGTGCTCTTGTTTGCCTTTTAATTATGTCTGACCCAGTGGTGTGTTTCAAATTTTTTTAGAACCTATTCTGTAGGTGTGGCCTGTTTTGTGGGAGTGGCTTGGTGGTCATGTGGCCAGGTGGGAGTGGCTTGTTGATCATATGACCGGGTGAGAGTAGCTTGGCAGTCATGTGACTGAGTGGGAGTGGCCAAGTCGATGTCACTGAATTCTTTGCTCCAAAGAATGACCTACAAAGAGAAGATATAAAAAAGGAAATTTATTATTTTGTGCACTTACTACTTAAATAAGAATAAGTATACAAAACAATAAAACAACTACTTACAGAGGAAATATGGCTGTCCTTGCTGGTCTTCAACATTACTGACCACCTTACACATACACTTCCAGCCCCTCTGCCTCTTCCCTCTTCCTGGATTCAGTCAGGCATTTTTTAAAACCTACAGCCTGTGCACACACACACACTCTTCTAGTAGCCTCTCTGTCTCTTCCATCTTCCCCAGCATCCTCCCCCACCCCAGCCACTCACAAGTTCTTTCTTCTTCTGGTTCTTCTTCTGAGAACTTTTCCGCAGCATGGTGAGGTTGGGTGGGGTGAGTGAAAGAGCAAACGAGGGGAGCGAGCCTTCTGGTACGGGGCTTCCTGACCAACGGGTATGGGAAAGCACGCTAAATTTCACCATCCGGTATGCCCGTACCGATCCATATCAGTTGAAACCCACCCATGGTCTGACCTTAGTTTTAGGCTCTGAAAATAATTGTGGATTCCATTCCTTCCATCTACACTAGCTCTTCATCTAACAAGCTCTGCAGCACTTTGGGATCTGAAGGCAAAAAAAATGCTTCAGAACATGTAGGAGCCTGCACATAATTATTTCCCCAAATGTGCATTGAAGAGAAATTGCAGATAGGTGCTATTTAAACATCTGCTCCAAAGCAACCTTTTGGCCTTATTTCCAAGGCACTGTACTTTCGTAATATCTAGAGTCATAGGTTGCCTTTCTTAAACTTCTGTTCTCACATGTGACCAGGTGCCAAATTGCACCAGAATATGTAAAGCTACTCACTCTAGTCTGATGTTTTAATCTGAACAATATTGCTTGACACTCGTTTGTTTTCAGAACAGCTGTCTTGATTAGCTGTTACATCAGCAACTGGTTTTTCCCCTTTAGTATAGTGACATTGACTGAAAATAGTCTCAAAAGCATTGTTTCCATATATCTCAATTGCTCATTTTGTAGCTTTTTCTTAAACACTTATTTGTGATGCAAGCTAAGCAAAATATTAGTTTGCTTCTGCAAAATTATTTTATTCTTTCATTTTGGAACACATGTATATAAGTTGCAGCAGAGGCTCTCAGTCCTTCCTTGGGGGAAAACTCAGGCCAAATGCTTGAAGTAAGAAACTGACTGTATGATCCCCCAAAATACCAGCATTTGCTAATGATTGACACTACTTGGAATTGCTTATGCCTGGCCTGAGATACCAAGAAAATAAGGGTGAACGAATACTCTTACACGATTTCTAGCAATAGTGTCAACAATTCAAAAAATTTGCATTTGAATTGTTATAGTATTTTATAGTATTTGTGCATTTGCTTATTGATTGAAATTTTTCAATTGCAATTAACCATTATGAAAATTACATATAGTCAGCCACGACTAACAGACTAAAATCCACAGGGACTCCTTTACCTTTTTTAAAAAACTGTGATGATGCAGAGAAGTTTAATTGGCTGAAAATTTTCTGTATCTGCTTAATGCTGAACTTTAAAAGATAGTCAAACAAGACTGTTTTTTTAAAAAAAATAATATCTGAGAATAAAGGTTCTGAATTGTGTGGAAGTGACTTTGAGTGTTCATATATTCCCATGATTTGGCACAGAGATAGTAGGATATACTTAATCTCAAGAGAAAGAGAAATTATGCAACATTTGGAATACCAAGGTTGTGAAAGTCCATTCCAAGTACCACAATTCAAAAGGAGTTGTCATCTCCCCTGTTTTGATCAAGAAGATCTGCCTAATGAGTACATTGTCAACATGTCAGGCCATCACTACATTTGTACAATACTTTTCCTAGGATGCAAAATTTCTGTCTCAGAGAATTCTTGAAGATGTCATTGCTGTTGTAAGGCTTTATAAATAAAAGCTATTCCCTAATGGAATCCAAATAATATTATACAATCAGCTTTCAGTGAATCATTGACTAAGGTTGGGATTACATAGTTTCACTCTTTTAGTTTATGAGGCACTATCAAATGGGCCTTGCCTTGTTGACAGAATGCATCTTTATCTCTTGTAATTATCAACCCTTCAAGGACATTCTAGTGATCTTAATCCTCTTCATGCATTTTATCAGTTGGCTTTGTTCTCTTTCATTTCCCTGAAAGTTGCCTCACATAGTATTTTTCTCATCTATTATCCACTCACATATACACAAACTATATGAATTTCTGTTTGGTGGCCGTCACATCAGAGAGCAGTGATCTTTTATTTGGTCCATTTATTTGACCTCTTTTTGTAATCCACGGTATTCTATGAATTTCTCCAAATTCATAATTTGAATGGGTCTACTTTCTTTTTAAAGGTACTTTCTTTTTAGTAGAGATGTGGTGGCTCAGTAGCTAAGACTATAAGTTTATTGATCAGAAAGGTGGCATTTTGACAGTTCAAATCCCTAGTGCCACGTAACGGAGTGAGCTCCCGTTACTTGTCCCAGCATCTGCCAACCTAGGAATTCGAAAGCATGTAAAAATGCAAGTAGAAAAATAGGAACCATCTTTGGTGGGCAGGTAACAGTGTTCCGTGCACCTTCGGTATTTAGTCATGCTGGCCACATGACCATGGAGATTTCTTTTGACAGCGCTGGCTCTTTGACTTTGAAATGGAGATGAGCATCGCCCCTTAGAGTAGGGAACGAGGGGAATCTTTACCTTTACTATTTTTCCCAAGCCATTCATTACTACAATAGGTTTAGGTTTAGGTTTATTTGGATTTATATGCCGCCCTTCTCCAAAAGGACTCAGGGCGGCGTACAACATTAAAAACACACATCACAAAAGTTAAAAAAAGATTAAACCCATTTCCAAAAAGACCAAACCGATTTTTTAAAAAAGAAACAATACATTTAAAATAAATTAAAATTAACATTAACATTAACAGGCCAGGCTGGCTTGCTGGAAAAGCCAACTTTTTAGGGCGCGTCGGAAGGACCGGAGGTCAGGGATTATTCGGAGCTCCGGGGGCAGCTCATTCCAGAGGGAATAAAATAAAATCTAAAGGGAATAAAATAAAATCTATTTTAATGGAGTAATCAGAAGAAATGTCTTTTATTCATTGATGTCTATTTAATAACAAGAGTACATCAAATAAGAATGTTTAAGAATTTGCTTAATAATATAATTCTACAAATTATGTTATTTGAGTCAACTCACATGATTTACACAATGATGACATTCCACAAATGACACAAATCGTGCTATTTGCATACTTTTATATAATTTGCAAAATGATATCAGTACGCAAGTGACACAATTGACAGAAATGATGTAATTTGCATCATTTGCTAAATATTTTAACTAAATAAATAATTGCAGAAATCTGCTCTATTGTGTTTGAAATACATTATATCAAGTTCTGATTTCTTTCAATTATTCTGATATTTGTTGTCACAGAAATATCCTTACCCTTCATGATTTCAAATTGTCATTCCTGTCTTCGCTAGAATTAATTTCCTCTTTACTTTACACTGTCCTTCTCTTGACACCAATTATTTCCTGTTTTTATTTCTTCACTATTAAGTCTGAGTTCATCAAGAGTGATTCAGGTGCTGACCTAGAAACCAGGAAGCTGTGAATTCTAGCCATGAAAGCCAGGTGACTTTGGGCAGTTACTCTCTCTCAGTTCAACCTACTTGAAGGGTTGTTTGTAGGGTAAATAAGAGGAGGAAGGAATATTTGCTACCTTGAGTTACATATAAAGTAATAAAAGAAGGATTTAAAAAATCTGATAAAAATGCTGGTTGACATAGTCTTTGATGTCTTAATATTAACGATAACCCACATTTTACACTGTTTACACTTTGCTACTGAGTTTTTTTAAGCCTTCTTTACTTTCAGCTAACAAAGTAGCATCATCTGTACATTTCAGGTAGCTAGTTTTTCTTGCTCCAATTATGATTCAAAATGTCATTTCTTCCAGTCCTGTCATTTTTATATTACATTTGTAGGAAGTTATCACCCAGCTCTCTCCCAGAAAAATGAAATAACCTAGGAAATATTGAAAAGGCAGAATATTATATTTCCCTGGATGTGAAAAGGAAGAAACATGTTTTAAATTGAGAATAGCTCCCTGTAGCTTCCTGCCTCCACCCACTTTGTCAAAGGGCCATTAAGAAGGCCAAGCCAGTCCCTTTACATAATAAAGAGTTCTCCCTTTCAGCTCCAGGGGGTTGGGAATGAAGGCATATAAGCCTTTATTCAACTGACCAAATGGCATCTAAGAACTCTGAGAATTCAACCAAACCTGGACTCAGCCTAGAGAGTTGCCCTGCATGGGCCCATGTGAGTCTGACAACCAATCAGAATACATTTCTTATTCAGGAACAGGAAACAGAGAGGTGGGACTGAACAGGTTATAAAAAGCCTAGCAAGCCCCTCCATCGGCCCTTCTCTTCTTCTCCACCAACATTGAAGCATGTGATCACCTTTTCTGTTCAGGACTCAGGCCATGTGGTCCTGTCCACCATTAAAACCATCTTTCCAAGCAGCCTCCATGTCTCCAGTGTCTTTTTCCCCACTTGGAGCCGAACCCAGAAGGACATTTCTTCCAACACATTATCTTCACAGTTTAAACAGATGCATTCTTGTCCCATTTCCACTTTTAAACCAATGTTTTCAAACATATTTCTTATAGTAGTAGTTCCTTCTCAGTTGCAACACTTCCCAGAAAAATAATTACATATTTAATAATTACATATTCATTACATATTCTATAAGTAGATTTCCTTCTCAAGTTCTCCTACTTTCACCATTACCCATCTTGTGTTAGTTATCCAATTTGTTGTACTTTTATCTTTACTGAAACTTGCTTGCTCATATGGCATTGCTATTTTTTTATATAAAACTTTAGCCAAAAATTTGCCTGTGTGAGGAATTCCTGTGAGACAATCTCTTGCACCTGTCTTGTTTGGTATAGGCAGTTTTGCACTAATCCTTTACATACATTGATTTTATATACATTTTTATATATACCATTCTATTTATTTACATAGAACTACTAGCACTTTAACTGCTGTTTAACTGCCTCTTATCAGTATTTCTATGCCTTTGCATTACACTTTTCCCCCAAATAGTTTATCCCTACAATTGTTTATTTTGTTCTACAGTTTCATTTCAGATCGTCTTCCACTCTTATTTAACCTAATTTAGTTTTGCTAGAGCTCTTCCATGATTATTCTTGACTAGTCCTATATCATGTAACATTTCATATGATTCCTGATTTTTCTTAAAAACACCTAAGGTTACTTTTCTTGTTACTTTCTTCTGTTTGTTAATATTCTTAGCTTATATATTGTCCTTTCTTGTTTCATGTGCAAAGTCTGTGTTCAGTGGTCATATATCCTTGTTCCCCAACAATTTCGCCCCTGCTTTCTTGGCTATCATAGTAACTTGGTCTGAAAATCATTTGGATACTTCCCTCTATGAACAGTTGGGAAATATTTCCCCACTTCATTTTTCTTAATCCACTTATCTATTCCAAGAGCTTATTATTTACATTTTACAAATCTGTTTCAAATACCTAGATCTTTGCATACATTGTTTTCTGTTTACTATCGTTTTAAGAAATCAAAAATTCTGTGTTTAATAGCAGCTGGTCATTCAATAATCTAGTTTTGCCAGAAAGCCAAAGCAAGCAAAGCAGCTAACAAATTCACTTGTTAAATTTTAGTGTGCCGGATAGATTTTAAAAGGCCAGGAACTATGCCAATGTACCCAGTTTCAATGAAGCTACTGTATAGGCTTAAAATGCTTCAATGCGTATAATTATCATATACATTCTTCCATGTAACTTTCACATTCTTCATGTTAGTATTCTGTACAACTTTGTCCAAGATACAGAGCTCCCTGTATCATTAAGATTAAGCAGATGAACTTCACGTCAAATGAACAGATTTGTTTTGAGGACCCAGAAGCACAACAAATTGTCACATCTTGTTTGGCTACAGACAAGATATAAGTGATATTATAATTAGGGCCCAAATGCTTTGAATGCCTTTCTCCTTCCCAAGATTATTACAGGACAAGCAAGTTCCTGCACAAAGGCATACGAATAATATGATATGCTGGAAGCATATTCTCACACTCTTACAGTGAAATGCATGACCCCTAGAGGAGGGAGCATGCCATTGTTGGCTTCAGAGCACATTTTGCTGATAGAAGGAGAAATTGTTGTCTGCTTCTCCCCATTAGTAGAAACTAATAGGAAAAAAGCACAAAGAAATTTTCTCAGGAATATTTTGCACAGAAATATGAATTTAAGTAAAACCATGATTTTAGCTGAGGACAACACTCTTGTATGTATTATATGCCATGCTATATAAATAAAGGATATGCATATACAAGAATATTAATTTAAAAAATACATTGCCAGGCCTGTGGGCTTCAAAGCAGATGAGCTTTTTTTTATGGCAAGGAAGAAAATTATATTCCATACATGGAATGGCCCTGGTTTTGAAGACCATCTGATTAAGTTAATCCTTCCTCTTTGAAGGTTACTTTAATTAGCAGAAAGAAGAAAAGATCTTCAAGCATATTTTATAGCAATAGCACTTAGATTTATATACCACTTCAGTTCACAGTGCTTTACAGCCCTCTCTAAGCATTTTACAGAGTCAGCCTATTGCCCCCAACAATCTGGGTCCTCATTTTACCAACCTTGGAAAGATGGAAGGCTGAGTCTACCTTGAACCACTCAGAACTGACCTCCTGGAGTGAGCAATGAGTTAGCCCTGCAGTACTGAATTCTAACCACTGCGCCACCACAGTTCTTAATTTTTAAGAATAATTTGAAGAATTTAATTTTACAAGAATAAAAGCAATGTTTATGATTCTTTTGTGCTTGAGGGAAAAGTTAGCATATCATTGAGAATAATGTTAGCATTTTCTTTTTGTTGAAGTAATTTTCTAAAAAACAGAACTAATAAATAAGCCAGGTGGAATGAAGGAAAGTGCTTAGGATCTCTTCTGCTTGATGAATCACAGAGGGCAGAGTCACATAAAGCAGGCTGCCCAGGTCCGATGATTGTAATTGTAATGCAAGACAAATAATATTTATAGCAGAGATCTAGTATATACTATATTATTGTTGCATTTCATTTGCTTGTTTATTTATTTCATAGCATTAACGCTACGCTCAGCCCAAATCTTACCAGCTCCAAAAAAAACCCAACCCCCAAGTAGCAAACACAATACAATAAAACATCACAAATAAACCAGAAACATAACATAGCAGAGCAAATCCAATCTCCTCAGCAGCACAGATGGGAAGGCCCACATTTCTCAACTCTCTATTAAAACTTTGCAGAGTGAATTTTCACAGAATATGGTGTCCTTTGCGAAGGTACATTTTGTACAATGTCTCAATCTCAGGGAGTTGCTGTCTTTCCCAAAAGTAGAAGAAAAGTTCATTGTAGGTTGTATCCACTGGAATCCAGAGATTAGGTTAGTTCTCACTGGTGTTTTTGGCTCATCAAAGTCCCCTTTCTAAGTTGACAATGTTTCTGTATCCATAACACATGTGTGACCCATGCTTTCTAACCATGCATAAACACACACACAATCCTATGATGGAAAATGAACTTTATAGGCCCAGGAAAACAGAGATCTTTATTCTGTCAAGTAAATACATCTGTTTCTTCGCATACAGAAGAACTCTCATGATAGGAAGATTCAGTGCCTTACTCTTGATGCTAGTGAAGGAATTTTCCTTACATGGAACATTTCTATATTTGCTCAGGCTGCCATGCAGTCCATTACTTATCTTGTTTGCTCTATTGTACTTACCACTCACTGTGTTAATTGGTTATAAATTAAATTTGTCCATTATAAGTTTCAGACTCTTAAAAGGAGATATGGAGAAAGGTAGCCAAGTTTTGTTTAATTGGTAAAGTACAAGCACTAGCACTTAGACATATATACCGCTTCGTAGTGCTTTTACAGCCCTCTCTAAGTGGTTTACAGAGTCAGCATATTGCCTCAAACAATCTGGGTCCTCATTTTACCCACCTCAGAAGGATGGAAGGCTGAGTCAACCTTGAGCCTGGTGAGATTTGAACTGCCAAACTGCAGTTAGCAGCCAGCTGAAATAGCCTGCAGTACTGCACTCTAACCACTGGACCACCTTGGTTCTTATGTATTGCTCTTATGTATTGTCAATATGAGATTATTTGAAGCTCATAATCCAAGACAATTAAAATTAACCAATTCCATTTGTTTTTTATTGTTACTTTATATCACATTGCTATGTTTCGTAGGGGCTGGTTACAAATTAGTAAAATAAATAATATGGAAATAAAAATGGATATTCTATGATTTTGGCTTCACTGGACACTCAGTAGGAACATTTAGTGACTATATCATTTCCTTCCTTTCCTTTCTCCCTTCCTTCCGCTCTCCCAAAATCATGGCTATCCACTTGACAAAGATGTGTTGAGAAAAGATTATACATTTTAAAAAAAATTAGATTTTTAAAAGATTTTTTTATTCCTACTCTTTGATATCTTCTAACATGACTCAAAATTGACGGAATGCTTTGCAAATTAAAATGGTAGCACTTCTCACATGAGAGATGAAGAAGCTTCTTGGAGGAGAAGCAAAACCTCTTCAAAAAAAAGTCTAGTTGTCTCTTGAAATAAGCACCTTTGGGATTCTCACATTGGACTCTACAACCAGTGTAAACAGGACATGATCTGTTTTTTCTTCCTCTAAATAATTTAGGATGGGGTACATTTTTGAACCTCCACTTAGGTCTATTTCTACAAACTTCGGCAATATACTGGTCTTTCTGCATATCTATCCCCCTTGTTACAATAATCATGACTTTACTGATCCTAAGTGCTAGTACTGAAGTTCTTTCTCTCTGTTATAGCATCACCAAGAAACTGAGTATAATAGGGCTACACCCAAAAGAACATCTCTGATTCTTAATGTCAGCAGCTGGTACTATATTCTGTGCAATAAAATTAATCGGCAATTGGCAGAATTCTTTGGAGAGAGAGAAAATTATGTTAGTGAAAAATTGACAGATTTAGAATACAGGTGCAGACATTTTAAAGGGAAGAGGACCCTGGTTATTGCATTGTGTGCCTTCTGTCCCCTATAGCTTTGTACTTTAAAGTTTTTTTCTATAATAAATTGAAATATGGCAAATTAAAACTATACAATATTTAACAGTCAAATGAAGTTTTTTAAAAAATGGAGGAATTTGAAGTGACCAGATCCATTATTCATAAACCTTTTAAAGAAAAAAAATATCTTCTTTACATGATCTCTGGAGTCCTTTTTTATTGAGTTAAAGCTGCAAAACTAAAAAAATATTAAGATAGGAATTAAAAATTGCATTTTGGGTCATTTTTTCTTTTGACCCAATCAGGTGGCAGTATGAATCATGGCTGATCTTGAAAACTAAGCAGGGTAGGATGCTCGAGGATCCACCAAGATATCTTAAAACTCTAGATTAGACTGGGAATTTGAAGAAAAGAAAAAGTGGCAAGTTATTTTCATATATGACCATGATGTTGCCAGGAATCAAGTATGATTGGAAAAAGAATTAACCCTTTTACTCCTTACTTTCAGGCAGAATCTGAAGAGAAAATTGAAAGCAATTTCCCCAGGCCCACAACTGGAAGGGATCCTGTCCAAAATATGGTAAAGTATTTGAATAAGAAAGATCACTGTCATTCAAAGAAATAAAAACAATTAAAGCAAAACCCCAAGGCTTATTTCAATATTTTGGTTCTCTCTTCACATTCCTGCTTATTTGGCATGTGGATGGGAAAAAAACAAAGAATGACTGACATGGATTAAGGTAGCAAACATTCTGTTAGTCTCTCAACATCTTAAAAGCTAATCAGCTACAGTCAATCTTTCAGATGGAATCTGCTCTTAGCCTTTATTTAATACTGATTAACTGATTTGATTTAGATTGATCGATGGGTGGATTTTATATCCCAAATTGCTCAAGACATCATATATAATTTTATCTTTTCGTATGGATTATTGTCACAACAGTCTTGTAAAGTGATGTAGAGAAAGGTAGTGATTGGCACAGGGATGCCCGTAGGTTTTGAGCAGGGGTGGGCTGCTGGAGGTTCACAGGAGTTTGGGAGAACCTCTAGCTAAGATTCTGTGCAGTTCGGAAAACCCCCAAATCCCACTCCTGGCTGATCCAGCCCACCCTGCCCCTCCCAGGAGTCTCCATGTGCCCATTCTAGATGCAGGTAAGTGCAGGGCGTGCACGGAGGCTTGGGGAGAGTGAAAAATGGGCCTGCCGGAAGTTTGGGAAGGCTGGAAACGGGCCCGTGTCTGGCCTCCGGAGGGCCTCTGGAGCCTGGGGAGGCTGTTTTCACCCTCCTGGAGGCTTGAGGAAAGCCTCTGGAGCCCAGGAGGGCAAAGACACTTTCTGCTATGGTGCAGAAGGCTGACCAGGTCACGCCCACCATGGCCACGCCCACCCTGCAACCGGGCAGAGAACCCCTTGCTAAAAACTTTGAAGCCCATCCTAGTTTTGAGGCAAAGAGATATCATTTGTGCACTCTAGAGTCATTTGTCCAATGTTCTTCTGACTGAGTATCTTAACAGTACTGGAAATTAAGCATACTTGTTACTCCTTCTCTCCAATAAACATTTCCCTCATACGTTCAATTGGTCAGAATGTTTGTGGTTTGAGAGGCATATGGAGAGGCCCAGTTTAATCTGATAAAGTATGCCAAGTCTCTTTGATGTTGTTGTTTTGTTCTAGATTGCCTTTCGGTATCAGATTGAAATGATCTTTATTCAATTATAATTAAATTATGTTTATTCGAATGTAATTTTCAAGAGGAAGCATCTCACAAATACTCCTGGGAATATGCAGTGATATTTGGGGCAGGGAATGCATTTTGTATTTTATGTTTCGCATTTTGGTGAATTTGGCATTTGATTCTTATAGATATTGAGATACTGTTCTGTTTTATGAACATTTGGATGGGATGGTGCAGGAGAATGGTTGTATTGTCCATGTCATAGTTTCATAGTGAATGTACAGATCTAATTGCCTTTCAGTCTCTAGGTATCAACAGCAATCTTGTTTTAAAGTTAATTTTCTGAGAATGCTACAGGGCTACATGTGGCATAAAACTACTTGTTTAGAATATACAGAAGAAGAGTCATAAGAAAGTATAATAATATATAGATCTAAGAGATGAATGATGAAGGGGAAAATAATATTAGCCTATGCCCTTTTCAGGTGTACCACCCAGGGATGCATGGGAGAAAAAGAGAATTCATTCCACTCTTTATATATGGGCTTAGTAAAAAAAAAAAAAAAGCCATTCTATTCCTTCAGAGAAGAAGGCAATTCACTATAACAAAACCTTTGGGAAGTATGTTGGTGGAGCCAACTGTTTCCACAGCTACACTGAGGAGGATTCCGCTAACAGATTTTATCCTGATGCAAGAGAAATCCAAAATAATCTGAGTTCCGCAGGTCACTTTTCCAGAGACACTAGCTCTGTAAGTTTGTTTGTTTTTTAAGTAAAGAAGGAAATAGCCATGGTGAAGATAAATTAAAAAAATTGTAAAATAGCAGTTTTGAAGCATTTAATCTAGAAGGAATGACAATGCTGCCTTTGAAATAAAGTATTAGTCAATGCTCAGTTTAAATTTGCTCTTCTCTTTCCTGTTCTTTTATTCTCTTACTTTAACAGATGAAGTCAGACTGGGTATTTTTTGTGTTTCTTTAAATACCAAGAAGACAACAAAAGATATTTAAAACAGCTCACACTGATGTAGTTGATAGTTGTGGGAGGGAAATGCACCAAAATGTGCCCTTTTCTAGAATGTATCAGTCCTTACACCTTCCTGGAAAATACAAAGGGCAAAATAATAATGGGGGAAAGCCATAAAAGAGAAAGAGCTAGAGAGAAATGCTAGATAATAGTATACCCTTTTTCTGTGTCACTCTCTGTCATTTGAACATGCTTTCCCAAAGTTTGAAAGCATGTGTAAAAGACCGAGAAATGTGCATCTGAGGTATCTAGTTTGTGGATTTTTTTTTGAACAACAAAGCAACATTCTTCCCTCCCCCTCCCTTCTTGTTCTAAAAGAGAGGGAGGGAGGGAGGGAGGGAGAGAGAGAGAGAGAAAGAAAGAAAGAAAGTTTTGAGAATTTTACTTTTCTATTCACTGTAGTCCTGGCCAAAGTAAAGCCCTCTTTTACATTGACGTCAAGATCTTTACTAAGATTAGGGTTTCATTTCTCTATTGCAGCAATTAGCCAGGGAATGTATAAAAGGCTTGAGGGAACCAAGCGAGGACTCCAGAGGAAAAGCACTTTGTACCACAGGCAGATAGCGAGAGGCAGAGAGAGACGGAAGAGTGGCAGGGAGAGAGGCTGAGCAGAGCCAGCCCAGCTAGGGAGGGGAAGAGCAGAAAGTTTGTGTGCAAAGACTTTCCTCTAGAGCCCTCCCTTGACAGGGAAAAAAAGTATTTCACCTGGTAGCTCCGGTAATAAAAGAATGAGGAAAATTACTGAAATAGGAGAAAATTAGAGGAAAGTTAGCCTGTTTCATTTCAATTTTAGAATTACAGGCAATTGGCAGCCCAGCTGTCTCTCCCCCCACTCCCTTTCTCTCTCTCTCTCTCTGTTTAGAGGACTGCAAAGGGCTTCTGGATAAGTAAAAACAACAGTAGTTTGAGTTAGAGTTTTTTTAAAAATTAAAAGCAGCTCAGGGTGGAAAAACGTTCATGTTGGCGTGGTGCTTCCCTTTTTCTTTTAAGCAGCTCCACTGAAGTGAGAACTGAGCCAACTTTGAAAGGGAGCTAACGGAGCACTATGAATTTTTAAAAAGCCCCTTATGTTTCATTATTTTTATTATTATTATTTTTCATGAGGGCACTTAGGGTATGAAAAGGGAACTCCGAGGAACCCTTTGAAGAAGAGGAGCAAGCAAGATGGGTTTGTTGAGCATTGACCTGTTGATCACACTTCAGATCCTGCCGGTTTTTTTCTCCAACTGCCTTTTCCTCGCCCTCTATGACTCGGTGGTCCTATTGAAGCACATGGTGCTTCTTCTGAGTTGCTCCAAGGCTGCACGTGGTGAATTGCGAAGGATGCTCACATCAGAGGGCTTGCGCTGCGTCTGGAATAGCTTTCTTCTAGATGCCTACAAGCAGGTAGGTGTGTGTGGACAAGCATGGGCTGAAGACCAAACCTCTGAAGAGGTATTAAGACAGCATGTGTGTGAAGTTGATGTAACGTTTACTAAATGAAGACAAGAATTGTAAATATTACTATCCTAGGCATTTAGTGCAGAATGTATTAAGTTGCCATCTAATGTTGGTACCATCTCATTTGTTTCAGTGTTGTTTTATTAAGAGATATACATTCATATTCTAATTTACTTGCTTGGGTCTAGCTATTCTGTTTTAAAACCTTTTCTGTTGAGTTCACTTCCTGAGTAATTAATAGCACTATATTAAAATCTAAGCAGAGATTGCACTATTGCCCTTATTGGTGATTTTCTTTGTGCCCTCCAAACACTTCTTTTCTGGTGCATATAAACACACACACACACACACACACACACACACAGAGAGAGTGAGTAACAAATTCTCCTGTCTTTCCTTTGTGAATATAATGGTAAAGTTAGATGAGTCTAAAGATATGTAGAACTTCAGATTTAACAGACAAATTTCTCATACTGCCAGCTACTAAATTTAAGCAATCCTGAGAATATATGTATTGTCACTATTTAAAATGGTAGGCAGAATTAATAGGAAATCATCTTCATCTCACCTATACTTCTTCACCTCACCTATTTCCATCTGCAAAAGTAGCCATACACAGTTTTTCTGGCCCAATTTCCATTTTGCAGATGGAAACAGTGAAGTGGGTAAGGTAATTGTAAGTTTTTGAACTAATGCATACATCCCTTGCAAGAAACTGCAGGTTGTTCTTGCATTTTGCAAGAGCAGCATAAAAATTTTCAGAAGAGTACAAAGATTTTCAATACTTGTGGTTAATTAACTGATTGGCTGATCCCCCCCTCCAAATCATCATTGGGGGGAACCTGTCCTATTGACATCATTTTATGGCTTGGTATTTCCCCAGTTGCTGACAAAGCAGAAAACCTAAATTCCTAAAAAAATGATTTTCTGAAAAAGAAAAAATGACTTCTGAAAGAATAATAGCCATCTTTCAGCTAGGGTGAGCATGTGATACAGAATTTGAATACAAAACTCAACGAAGCCTTGGTTGTTACTTGAGATAGATAAATCCAACCTTTTCATTACCTTAGATCAGGGGTGTCCAAACTTGGGAACTTTAAGACTTGTGGACTTCAACTCCCAGAATTCCCCAGCCAGCATGGGTGGCTGGGGAATTCTGGGAGTTGAAGTCCACAAGTCTTAAAGTTCCCAAGTTGGGACACCCCTGCCTTAGATAGAAGACACTTGCTTTTGGTTGGTATCAAAGGTGCTTTCTATATTTGCCAAAAAAGTTTTTCAACATATTTTTTTTCCATTTTAGCCTTTTCTGTGGTATATATACTTCTGAGGGATCTCTTGCACCATGGAGAGCTCCCATGATAGTATCATCAAGAGTAAATTGGAGTCTTAGGTACCCAGGGATAACTCTCTGCATATGTTTCCCCTTAATAGGTAGAATTGTTCTTTAATAAAATAACTCTCACAATGTTCAATAAATGTTTCTAGATAAACAAAACATTTTTTACATTTCTCTAGAAATATTTTTCCGCTTCTGTATAGTCCTGTGGTAGGAAATATTTTGCCAGAATGTTATTGGTATCTTGAAGTTTGGGAATATGCATATCGAAATTCTTTCACTGCAGAATTTGTACAGAAGTGTAGACATTCTACACGGCAATAGTGTAGGGGCAGGCCTATATACTATTATATACTGTAGTGAATGTTGTGCCCAGATTTCAGTCAGTTGCTTTGTTTAACTTTCTTCCCAAGGGGGAAAAAAGGCTTGAGTCATTAATATTTGGTGAATTCACTGAGCTGACATTTTTTCCCCAAAAGACAGAAAGTATTGGTGCTAAAAAATAATCAGAGAATCATATTTTATGACTATTTAAAATTGCAAACATGAATTTATTTGGGGACGTTTAAATATCTTGACCTATATTAAAATTTTGCCTCGAGTAGTTAAAAAAAACCCCATACAGTATTTGTCTTGTTTGAAGAACTACATACCACAACACTGGTAGTATAGTGAAGTAGTATAAATCCTGACTGTTTTGATCTGTGCACTTGAATGACCCACTCCTTTGGGTATCAGGTGCTCATCATTCTGCTGAGGAGAATTATGCCATATATCATACTGGCTTTAATACAATAACCTGTAAAATATATTTTGTAATCATGAATCCCTTCCTCCAATGTAGTTTACAAGAAATGCAGCCTAGGTTTCTTAACTACTAACAGTTCCAGTAGACGGGCAAACAAGCAAATATTTCCCTTAGGCAAATAATAGCATTTTCCCTATTATGTTATTAAAACTCTTCTGTCCAGTTCTTCAGTTCTTCCTACTCCTACTCTGTAATATATTAATAAACACCTGTTCATCAATGCATTCTTTGAAGCATTTTTTTGCATCTGAATATTTCAAGCAAAAACAATTATTCATTGAATATTTTGATTAATACCCAACTTTCATACATAGATGAACATATGAAAAGTATTTTCTTTGACACTGCATATTCTAAATCAACCTCAATTTCTTCTATTTCATTTTTACCCCTACAAAGGATAACCATTTCTGCACCAGACACAAAGACTATCATTCATAGAAATACTGGAGGTGATATTTCTTTGAAGGTTATACTATTCTGCAAGATGCTTATGGGAGAACAAAACAAAGGTCTATACTAGACAAGATGAGCAAATAATTTAATTTAATAACTCCCAGTGATGTTTGTATGAAAAGAACATACATATTACAAAGGGATGTCTGTATTTTCCCTATGCAACAATAAGGAGAAAAAGGATGATGTACTATGCTTGAGTCTCATTTTCATAAAGTGATTCCATTTTTTACTCAACTGCATCACTAATGTTTTTGAGCAAAACCCAGCTAACCTATTCCATAGTCACCATAGTCAGGCTATTCCGTTGCCTGTAAGAAAAAAAATGCTTTGTCTCCACCACTAATGGCAACAGAAAACTAAGAATTTGTTTTCAGATTGTCAATAGATCGTGCCAATTAGCTGGTCAGTGGAAGAAGCCAATGGTATTTCCTCTGGCTCTGCAGAATCTTTGCATTTGATAGTTTCTTGCAGCCATATTGTAGATGTCGGTTGCTTGTCCTGCTCCAGTCTAAAAAATATATGCAGCAATCTATGTCAAAATACTATAAATTAGATATTTCATGCATCAAATGGAAACATCTTCCTTATTAAAGGACCAGGTACCCAGTCTTGAAATACTCTTGGATCTGATATTGAAATGATGATAAAAAAATTATATTAGGTTAAAGAAACTTGACTATCCTATCTAGAGAAAGCTGATTTAACTATAGTGACATACAGTATGTATTTGTAATGTCTACATAAGGTTGCTGTAATATGATACATAATGAACTGTTCTTAAAGTTAGTTTACAAGCTACAATTGGCAAGAAGAATGTTTGTGGGTGCTAGTTACTCAGATTTTATTATATCTATTCAACAGGGGTTATATCGGAGACTTGTTTGCCTCCAGACCTGATGCAAAATGCTGGTTTTCTTTAAAAAAATATTTCAGACCATGTAAATGGAAAAATGATCTGTATTTATTTCAATCCCTAGCAGCATTAAAATCAGCATCAATTATTATACTCTGATCCATCACAACATCCCTTGGTAGTAGACATCCAAGATAAGGCCTTTTCTTTGGTGGCCCTATCACCAAATAAAGATTTTCCTATCACTGTACTCTTTAAATACTTGTTCTGTTCCACATTTTAGACTTAGTATAAAAATGCTTATCTATTGCTATATTTTATTCATTTGATTATATCATCTTGTTAACTCCCTTGTGAGAGCAGGGTGCCAAGAAAGAAAGATTAAAGCTTTAAAATAAATCAATACTTTATACATCTCATTTTGCACTGGAGCATCCTAGAATGTGTATGAATATGATTTAGAATAACACAGCCAAATAACTAAAAGCAATTGAGTGGAGGTTCAGACTATATTGAAGATGGGTAATTAACATTGCACCTGTTCTGAGTTGAGCACTTGCCTCTTCCCTTCTCTTCAGCAAGCTATCTCTGCCAGGAGCAGAAAGAAGGAACTTAGTTGTGTTGTTAGAAAGCTGGCATAGTGGGCAAACTCTGTTAGAAGCCATGCTGAAATTAACATTCAAAGTACAATAAATTTGCTTACTGGCCAATATAATATGGAGCAATTTGTTGTTAAAACTGCTAGTTACAGATTATGTTTCTTTAGATAGAGTTACTGACGATTCCCTTTTATTTGCTCATTTTTTTTTCCTTTGGGTATCCAGCTTTAGCAAGTACTTTCTACATCGAACTTTGTTGAACTTTGCTTTTCAGTCTTGAACACCTGCCAGGTTCAATGGGGTTCTGTTTTGAACTGTTCCCTCCTTGTCATTTGAAAAGCAGCCCCAGGAGGCAAGCACACCCTATGTTGCATAGAACAGTTCTTTATAACAAAGCTAATTATAATAATGAGGGTTAATAGAGTTTATAGGGTTTATAACACTGGATCACTTCACACTTTAGAAGAAGAGGTCAAAGAAAGGGCTTTTTTCTGAGAGCACTTCATATACTTGCTCCAAAAGGTACTTAACTATTAGAATGGAAAAGGCAGTTGTATTTTATCATATATTATGGAAACATAATGCTTCCCACCCCCACCCCCAACTAATGTATATGTGCAAATGACTTGTTGTCATTTCTATAGGTCATCCAATACAGGCTTAGTGCCACCATGTTTGACCTGTATGTAGAATATTTGTATAGAAACTCTACAAACAATATTCAAGTCATTGCTGGACTTTTGTGGGAGCTGTAGATGAGGTAATGCCATCCTTTTCATAAGATGGTGCTTCAACCTTGCCTGGAATCTCACTTTATAAATTCCATGAATAAAGATAGGAATAATATTCAGAAAAATTTCATTTTCAGGGACGCTATCATTCCGCATAAATTGCATAAATAGTTTGGCACTTATAAATGTCCAGTTTTATAATTTTTTTAATAAGGAAGCTTTTACTTGCAAAGCAGATATCTCTGCTAAGTGGGAGGTTAGAAAATAAAAGTATAGGATGAGTTTATTATTATGGATAGGTAATGGGAAGGATGTGATTCTTATTAGAAAATGGAAGGAATCCAAAGTTTCATGCAATATACAGGACACTGAAATCTCCTTTGTTTGATCTTCAGGTCTGTATGAATTTTCCTGAACATATTTTTTTTTCTCCTTTGCAAAGAAAGGGTCATTCAGGCTTAAACTGTAATTTCATATAAATATGAATATAAAATACGATCTTTTTTATGGACCAGACCAAAGGCCTATCTATTCCAGCACCCTATTTGGTCAAGGATCTCTGGAAAATTCACCAAAGAGAAGAGAAGCCAAAGCTCTATGCCTTTCTCATCCCTGAGCAACTAGTGTTTGAGTCATAAAAGTAGAAAAATAGGACTCTGGCTATATTACTATTCTGTAAAGGTCAGCATGACCTCCAAAGCTGACTTTGTAGTTGAAAGTAGAAGTACAGTAACAGAAATCGAACACATGATTTTCTGCTTGCAAAGCATGTGCTATATACTACAACTACGCAACACATTTTAATAGATTTTAATCAATAGTATGGTCCCATGGCAATATCTGGCAGTACAGTTGCTTTATTTCTGGTTCAGTGATACTGTGGAGGGCTAAAGTAAACAAGGAATCATTGTAAATCATTGTAGAGGAAACCCAGGAACATGGGGATGGGCATTAGCACTCTCCTATCATCCAGAGATTCAAATTCTCTACTCCCTTTGGGCTTAAGGTGTCATTGCACCATATCACATATCAAGGCTTTTAAAAGAGAAAAAGCTCCACTCTATTTATTAATTTGTTGTGCTGGATTAATTGAAGATGCCACTTTTTAATGGTTCCATATTGGTCAGAGGGAGCTCTGATTAACTTAATTAGAAATTATGTTATTTGTTAAATTTATATTTTGTTCTGGCATTGTACATAAAGCTATTTCCCCCCCAACAATAGGTAGATTGAGCTGGGAAAATATGACTGACCCAAAGGTGAACTTCCATGGCTGATGGTGGAGTAGAATGTAGCTCTCTGTTAAAACTTCAACACACTAATGACTATACCAGACTAGCTCTCACATGGCAACGTTGAGGACATTTGTGGGTCAGTGCAAAGGTTTCTGAAGATTTCTGAAGTAAAAAATGGTGCCTTAAATTATAGTTTTATTTTAAGAACCAGAGCCAGAGGTCAAGAAACCTGATACAGTTGGGTGAAGAGAAAGTGCAATATATACAGTGTATGTCTTTGTTTATATATGATTAGAGGTTACTATGACTCTTCTTACAGCTTTTCATGGTTTACTGAAAGCCCTGCAATGATTGCAGATACCTCAAACAATCTTTGAGATCAGAGTCAGAAATGCTACTTGAGGGCTTGTTAACACAAGATCAAGTTGACCAAAGTGTCATCTTTATAGATCAGGAATTGAATCATTTTGCATTCTGTTCTCAAGGTACAAAGAAGCCTTTTACTGAAATTTAACCTAAAGGGCATTAAGTCAGTGAAAGGTTGCAGCAAAATTTACTTAAATGAGTGTACTTTTTTCTCTCATGGTTTGTAAGGCTTCCAGGATTTAAATAGTATTTCAGATACTACTAATACTAACCTGTATTTCAGATCAGGACGTTCTTACGAAAAAAATGTCTGAAGGTCCAAAAGACAATAATATATTTGTACACATCAGGCATGTGTGTTCTCCACATCAGGAGAAAACATTAACTCCTAGAAACAGGAGTTCTACTCTACTCTAAACTCTATTATTTTCTTTGGTGCCAATTGGCATAGCTATTCAAGGTGCTTACTCTCTATGAGCCGGAACAGAAGAAAAATCCATCAGCCAAGACAATTGCCCTGGTTTGGAACATCCCTATCAAATTGTCAAAGGGCAACTCTTGTACCAAGTGCTGCTATATGTAAAGAATTTTGTTGGAAGTGGGCAGGGGGGCAAGCCAACATGTTTTTACTATATAATTTAGCAGTCCCCTTACCTCTGTCAGTTGAACAATGCATAACTGCTGCTTTCAGAAAAGACTTGGTCTCTGGAACTTAGAAGTATTTAAGGAACTGTAAAGAAAATCAGTAAATTATTCCAACAGTGGGGGAAGGATCATTTCAGCTGTCAATGTTAACCTTGAACTTCCCCCCTGGGCAACACTTTCTATGTTTGTAAATGAAATGTAAAGCATTTCAGTGCCTTAAATTGATATATGACCATAAGCATGTATTCACATGAGATTCTGTGTAAGTTTGTACTTTTGGAAAGTTGTCAGAATGTACAAGTCTGAGAAATAGTTCTTGGTTAATGTCTATTCATGATTTGCTTCTTGGAGAAAATGTCTCTGCAATACTTTCCTAAATGACATCTCACTAAATATCACTAATATGAAATATTATAGAATCCTTGTAGAAGCAGTATGTATAAAGATAGAAGAAATATTGTAAAGAAGAGTGAATGGGGTTCTTTTTAACACGTCTGTTTGACATACTGGTCAGAAATGTTTTAGCAGGTTTTTAGGGCAGTAGAACATAGCCTTTTAGCCTATAACCATTTGATTTCATCATCTTTGCTTATTTTAGCCTGGAATTCAAGGAAGTGTCTTTCCTTGCATTTCATGTGGGAAATTTGTGAAAGAAACTCTATTTTTAAAAAAATCTTCTCCAGTAGTTCTAAGTCCAAAATAGCCATATTTGGATGCTTAATTGATAACAGTGGCTAACTTCTCCAGAGATGACATTTAGAGTCATGAACAATGTATATTGCAAGAGAATTGATCTTAGTAGAATATTCAGGCAAAAATATGCACAAACTGTTTCTGAAAAACAATACCTCAGATTGTTTTGCATGTTACTTTGATATAGAAGGGGATCAGTTTATGTCATTTCAAATAATTCACAACTTGCTTGAGTTTCTTTGATACTGTTTTTGACAAAAATATTGAATCTATGAATAAATAATCATTATATCTAAGCCAGGAATCAAAAGCCTGAAGCCCCAGTGCTTCCTAGTCTTTTAAAATCATCCATGCAATTTTCAGTCAGGTACCAAAAACAATAGAAAGGTTCCCCATCATTTGGAAGCAAAAAATAAATAAATGCAGAAACTGCTGTAAAGATTCTGTGATATGCTTAATTTTATTTAAATGTCCCTAAACTTCAAACTTCATTACCTCTTTACACTTTAGCCCTCATCCTCTACAAAAATGTTAGCTGCAGCCTCTGGCCATAAAAAAAATTCCTTTCTGATTTGAGTCAAGAAAGTTCTAAAGTCCTCATAAAACCGTTTGCTCTTCTGGATGAAGCATAAGAAACTTTAGCATTTAGGGCCACTGTGTGTTTACCATAAGGAATCATTTGAACCACTGGGAAGTGTCCGTTGTGGGTGAGGGGAAAAGAGATGTAGTAATTCCAGCCACTGGTAAGAGCAAGGAAATGCCATTTTGGAAAAAAGTATATTTCCAGCATCTGGCTCTTTAGAGGTGTGGCTTTCCAGGAACTGTATGTAATGAATAGGGCCACTGAAGAGCACAGCAAAATTGTGGGTCCTGTCAGAGAAAAACAACAACACAATAGCAGCTATGAACTGTTCTCGTGGCAGTGGCTGTGAAGATTTGGATGAATCATTGTGAAATGACAGACTACTAAGAATTTAGGATGTCTGTGAATGGAACGAAATAAAAAGAGTAAATCTTCAAATATTTCTGACTGCTCAAAGGAATTCTGAATATAACTCTAATATATTATGTCTGGGTTTAAATGACTGGTGCCTGGGCCCATTGATTATTTGGCAACATCTCTTTTCTGCAAGGCACTGAGACAGTCTGACAGTCTAACCCCTATGGAGAATTTGAAAAGACTTAAAGTTGCTCCTTAAAGAGGGAGGAAATTGTGTAAAGGGTAGAATATTTTGTCCATGAATGCTACACTGGTAATTCTAATTCCAGTCAGTGATTTATGAATCAGACTCTTGTCTCCTTGCCTTTGACACCTCATTTTTCACTTTGCCTGCATAAGCAAGCCAATCATGGTCTTGCTCCTGAATATAATATTAAAGAGGGATTCCTTAGACTTAGAGTATTAAATAAAACTGCATATTGAACTGTATTTACAAAGCAACTTTTATCTAGTAAGGTAATGACAATGATCTAGGCCAGAAGTTCCCAACTTGAACAGAGGTCAGCTGCTGCCGGTTCACACTGGTCCGGGAGAACCGGTAGTTAAGATTCAACGCAAATTCCACCACTGCCTGGTCCTACCCCCACTCATTTTTAGGACTGTTTTCTGGGCCATTTTGGGCAGTTTTTCAAGCCAAATGTAGTCCAACAAATGGCCCCCAAATGGTCCAGAAAACAGCCCCCCAAATGGCCTGGAAACCACCTGAAAACAGCCTCAAAATGGCAAAACAACAGGCTGAAAGATGGGCAGGGGCAGAGCCAGCCAGTGGTGGGATTAGCCCCAACTGGTTGAATCCTACCTCTGCCGTTGAGGCGAGTTACTGGCTGATGGGGCTAGGTATGATGAGTGACATTACCCCCCAGTACATGACCAACCAGCCACACCTACCCACCCAGAGAACCAGTTGTTAAGTTATTCAAGTCCCACCACTGAACTTGAAGACATGTGGACTTTAAACAACCAGAATTTCCGAACCAACTGGCTGGGGAATTCTGGGAGTTTAAAGTCCATGTGTCTTCAAGTTGCCAAGATTGGAAAACTCTGATTTAGGCAGGCAAATGATCCGTTTCTAATAGGTAAGATTCACTGGGTTTTGATATGAATTGAATTAGTCCCTAGACAAATAAATGATAGTGTGACTTCATTGATGTGTCATTGGCTTATGGAATTCACTGCCACTAGATCTGATGATATTTAGATGTATGAAGAAAAAAATGATCAAATTACCAGAAGTTGTCAGTATAAGCTAAATGTGTCCCAGTACAATTTTAAACTATGTGACCACAGCTCACCTTGTAGCAATAAAATCAATAAATCAATTATGCATTCATCCTTTTCACTGGACAATCTTCAGTGGACTGAAGGAGAGAAGTCAAAGAAAGCATGGATAACTTGAACTTCTGCTTTCGGTTCAACAGAGTCAGTGGTGGAAGAGCAATGTCCTATATCCCCTACAGAGGAGAACTTGGTGAGACAGAAATTCAATCCCATTTTCATAGAGCTCCATGGTAGACTATGTAACCAGCTTGTTAGAAAAGAAGTCCATGGTTATAGGAAAAGAAAGCTGGAGCCAGAAATATTGCGTGTGAGTGAAATTTCCAGGGTTTCCTTCTCAGAACTGCTCTCTTGCTGCCTTTGTCTGTAATTTCAAAAGAAGTTTGGCAGAGAAATTTTTTTTTATTTATTTATTTTGGATGACATTTCACTGCGGCGCGTTGTAGGTATTTTTCCAAGAGCTAATTCCACCCTCTTCAGTAATGAATGACAACAACAAAGAAACCAAACAGTCCCTCGAAATGGATGTCAATCCCATCTCTCAACCTGCTAGAATAAAGATGACCTTTGGGAATGTTACAGCTTCATCAAGACCAATTAGCAGGAGATGCAGCCAGTTGTGTCTAAGCATTAACTACTAGTCAGGATTGGCTTTTTGGAGTGGCTAATGCTAGCACAGAACAAGGCACCGACCTAATTACTCTGTTGCAAGAGCAGAGGAGGCCTTGTGAATGCTTGTTTGGCAAGCCTGTCTCATTAAGGACAATTTTTCCAAACAAACACAAGGACTTCTAACAGCAAAAAAAGAATTAATATGATAACCTGTGGCCACAAAATTTCTTTTGCTGATGTGGGAAACTCAGTGATGCAATCCATACTGGGGGATGTCCTGGTTTCTTTCCAGATATGTGATGACGTGAAACTGGTATTATTTAATTCCTGAGTCAGTTGTGATTCCTTGATTGGAAGGCACTTGTTAAATGTTCCTTTGTTAGAACATAATTAAACCAATGTCTCGGCATCAAGAGGGTTTGATAAATGAAAAAACAATTATAGCAAAAATCCTGGATATAGGGTTTTTCCTTCTTCCATATTTTAGGTTCCCAATTTTTAAAGAATGGCATTAAATATTGCTTAGTGAAACCTTCAACAGGGGAGTACTATCATACAAATCTTGCTTTTTATAATTTGGAAAAACAAACAGGAAGCCACAACTGACAGAACTAGTTTTATATTTAATACAAATTGAGAGTCAGTTTGTTCTACTGATTAAGGCACCAGGCTAGAAACAGGAAGACTGTGAGTTCTACTCCTGCCTGAGGCATGAAAGCTGGTTGGGTGACTTTGGACCAGTTAGTCTCTCTCAGCCAACTCATCTCACAATGTTGTTGTTGTGTAGAAAATAGGAGGAAGGAATATTAGTTATGTTTGCTGCAGGGGTTGGTTCTGGCTTCTGCTACTGCTGGTTCGCTCAGGGATGCGTTTTGCGTGCAGTTGATGTGCACCATGCGTGCATGTGCAGGAACAAAGACCAAAATGGCGGTGCCTTTGGTGCCTCCAGTAGAACTAGTTCAGGGGCATAGCAGGCCGAGTTACTACCTACTCAGCTGAACCAGTCCGAACCGGTAGCAATCCATCTCTGGTTTGCTGTCTGGCTTGCTACTAACTCAAGTTAGTAATAAAAATAATAAAGATGGGATAAAAATAAAGAAAGAAATAACTATAGAACAATTCTGGTTTTGATTGCATGGAATGGTATATTGTCTTGGATATCCATGTAGCATGGTCTAGAACCAGGGTGTCAAACTCACATCGTCCTGGTGGTGTCACTTGGTGTATTGAAACTTTCCCCCCCTAAACCGGGCATGGGGATAGCCAGCACATGATGCATGGCCAGAAATTTGACAGCCCTGGTCTAGAAGCTCACAGGATGACTTAGGTTCAATAGGTTTTCTTCAGCCACAACAAAGTTGTGGGGGGGAAATAGGAAACTACAGTACATACGGTATTTTGAGCTAAAAACTCAATAGGAATCAATGAAATAAACAAGATATGTTAAATCATCAATAGCTTTGCCAGGATATGGAACTGAATTTCATATGGATAATAGTATCTTCATTTTAGCCATATACTGTATATACTACAGAGAGAAAGAGAGAGAATACATCAATGTTCTAATTAGCATGCTAGTTAAGTATGAGCTGAATGATGCATCTATTAAGTGGATCCACAGCTGCTTTGCAAAGGATACTTTAAAATGTTTGTCATATCCTCATCAAATTAGAGGGAGGTTTTAAATGAGATGGCAAGGAGTGCAGTCCTGGACCAGATACTTTCTACCAGTTTTATTAATGACTTGAATGACAAGGTGGTGAAAATACTTATTAAATCTGGCTATGACACATAATTGGATAGGATAATTAAAACACTTGAAGAGATATGAAGTTCAAATTGATCTTGATAGAACTGAGAAAAGTAGATTTAAAAAAAATAGAACAAAAAGGGGAAGTTGTTTTTTTTTAACCTAGGAAAATGAAATCAATGGACAGCAATAAGCTCAAGGATACCTGGCCTGGCAGCAGTCCATGTCCAAATGACTTTGAGATTGTAGATTATCATAATCTAAATGTGAGTCAGCAGTGTAAAGTACCTACAAAATAAAATAAAAAAATGCATGCATACATTCCAGGCTGCATCAATAGAAGTACAATATATTAATCATGATAATCTTTCTATTTTATTTTGAATTAGTCACACCTCACCTAAGCAGTCCAGTTTTGAATATACTTTAAGAAGATTAAGACAAATTAAAATGGGACCAAAGAAAGGCAAAGAAAATAATTGGGGAGTTAGAAACTCAACCCTAGGGAGGAAATTTAAAAAATGAAAGTAGTTAGTCTTCAGAAAACTAAGGGGATTCATGATAGCAGTTGTAAATGAAAAGAGTAGGTCACACTCTGATTTCTATAATTCCATTAAAATGATTAAAGACAGATTCTATTAGGACCACATGTGAATTTTCAATATTTTTACATTCATGTGGCCCAAAATGTGTCATGTCCTCCACACAAGTCCTAAAACTAGAAAAAAGAAGACCCAATTCAGCATATGAATCAAAAACATTATACTTTATTTTTATTTACTCATTAATACCTACTATACTGTGAAATACTCAATACCATCACAATTTATTCATTGAGAAAAATGATTTGTACTTGAGCTGCCTGACAGTGGACTGGTGGAGTCCATACTGCAAATAGTTTTATGATATTATTCAGCCTGGTCAGCATCAACAGTTGATTTTTTTTTAAAGCCAAGAAATGAAATGTTCCAATTAGATGTCTTGGAAATATTAGACTTACTTTTTTTTTAAAAAAAAAGTCTGATTCTTAATCTATAATTGATATTAATATCTATGCAACAGTATAGTATAATTATTGTCAGATAACTAATGGAAGACAGGAAGTGCATGCTAGAATTTATTTCTGAATGGGCTCAGAGGTGGAGAAGCTAACAGTTTTTGTTTAATAAGGGGGACAATGCAAGGTAAATGGCAGCAAGTCATAATTGATTATATTTTTGTTTTAATTAATAGGTGAAATTGGGTGGAGATGCTCCTAATTCCAATGTCATCCATATACCTAATGGCACTGCCGAAAGCAGCAGCAACTGCAGATGGAAAAGCTCCATGGGAAAATATGGTAGTGAATGCCATCTCTTAGACTTTGCCAAATCAGAGCGTCCACTTGTAATCAACTTTGGGTCAGCTACCTGACCTCCCTTCACAAACCAGCTGTCTGCCTTTGGCAAGTTGGTGGAAGAGTTCTCTAGTGTGGCTGACTTTCTGTTAGTCTACATTGATGAGGCTCACCCATCAGATGGCTGGGCTGCTCCTGGTATCTCATCTTCATTTGAAGTCAAGAAACATAGGAACCAAGAAGACAGATGTGCTGCTGCTCACCAGCTTCTAAAGAAGTTTTCTTTGCCACCACAGTGCCAGATAGTGGCTGATTGCATGGATAATAATGCCAATGTGGCTTATGGAGTTTCCTTTGAGCGTGTATGCATTATACAAAGACAAAAAATTGCTTACCTGGGGGGGAAAGGCCCTTTTTTCTACAATCTTCAAGAGGTTCGACTTTGGCTGGAGCAAAACTTCAGGAAAAGATGAAATCCAAATGTATTAGATAAGAAGTCAAGAGGACTGTCCTTTTAAAGTAATGCAAAAAGAAAACAAGTCGCATTTTGTTTGAATAGGATTTTTCTGCCTTTCGGGACAAAACAGGCCTAGTAAAAAGTTTAAATGCACAAAGTGGTTGCAAACAACAATGAATTCTCTCAATAGCTCTCTGAAAAAGGAGCTGATATTTTTTTATATATTTTCATAGAATAAGATTTCTGAGATTTTTGTGCCATGAGATAGTAGAAGCACCCAAAACCATTATTCCCATAAGGTTTATGAATGATACATCACACCCCGAGATAAAAATCACTTTGTCCTTCCAGAAATCATCCTGTTACATTCCATCATAGCATGTTCAGAATCTAAAACTTGCCAGTTATCATGAAATAATTATTTTAGCTTGTTGTAGTGAGGTACCATTTGGTAGATATTCCAGATTCCAGCATCTTCTATAAATTGGATAGTTAATTGCCTTCTTAATTGCTGAAAATAAGAACTGGTATTCACTCTGCTTTAATGCTTTTTGTTTTTGCAATGTAGTATAGCTTGCAATTTGGAAATCTTTTACTTTGATTCTAACTCTTTCAGTGCTTCAAAGATAAAGAATTCTGCAAGAACAGGTTATACCCTAACTCTGCATTGCATGATTAAGCTGAAATATCTCCTAGCAACAGTCATCATAGAGATTACTTGGGCTGTTCTGAATCTTAGTTTATATCCCCCAAAGTGAATTTCTTAACAATTTTGAAGTAGTGAAGACTATTGTGTTTTGAACCAATTCAGAGAATCTAGCATCTAATGGATTTCTACCATTTGTTGTCTATAAAAGAAATAATTTATGTTGAAAAACTTGTCTCAATCAACTGACAGTTTCTTTTGTCTGCCCTAACCCAATTCTCAGAATTTTTGTTGTGAAAATTCACTATTAGACGTATTATGTCTGAGCCTGGATATATCCAGGAGAGTTTTGCAATCAGGTGTGCAATTGATTTCTCCTATTCAATTCCTATAACTGTTTTGTGAAAAACATGCTCCAGTAAATATCACGTATTGCAAAAAAAACAAACAAACTTGTGCTTTCTGCCAGCATAAACTAATTTTTGAAAGCAAGCTCTTCAGGTGAAAAACATTAACACTTGAAGTATTTTCTTTCAACTTAAACTTAGCCTTTAAGACTCATCTCATGGCAACCTCATTTCTCATTATCACATTATTTTGGGGGGAAAACACAAGAATTTCAGAAGGTTCAAACTACCTGTAAATCTTCATCCTTTGCTGATCCCACATGAAGCTTTCAACTGGTGGATCCTTACATGTGGGGAAAGTGGTTGGGATCTTGGAAGTGGCATGGGTTGGTACTTTGTATTGGATCACATAAGGAACAATCATGAGAACATTGCCTTGCGTTCTTTCTGCATTGAGGTAATGTCTGAGCAATGTATTGCAAGGTTATCTCTGTGTAAGAAAAAAAAATTGTGTGTATCACAATCTTTTGGGAACGTTGATGGGAGAATGCCCAGAATCATATCCAATATAGAAACAAACTTATTTTATGTTAAGCCTGGATGCATGGATGGAAACTATCAGGTTTACTTGCCTTTGTTTAAAAAACAAATTCAACAACAGTGCAGTTAATCTTAGCTGTTAGTGTGTATTTTTTTTTAAAAAAAAATAATTTATTGCATTTGAAAATAGTGCAAGTGGTGTATCGTTCTGTGAAGATAAAGAAGAGAAAATGAAAAGGGGAAGACATACTACTTCATTGGCACCGAGATTTTACTCATAAATTAATGTGGTTGGCTAGATACAATTCTTGTTGATGCATTGCTTGCCCTTCTACCCAATAACCTGAAATTAGCTTTGAATCACATTAATTTAATGTGCTTTAGGACTGATGACCTGCAGATTTCAGCTTTAGGACTGATGACCTGCAAAGCAGTAGAAAGCCAAATCCTTTGTCCAATTTCCATTTAAAAAACAAAACAAAATTCCTCTTAAATATTAATTCTGGCATCATAGCTACCATCCCTCTTCATCTGCCTGTCTCTCTACCCCACCCATTAAATGGGTGACAAAAATGGAAGGAGTTTTAATGAAATAGTTGGGATGTTTGAATTTGGAAAAAGTATACAAAGTGGAATGGTTTTGACAGAACGGCTGGATGGTATTTTCCTGAAAGATGTTCTGTACAAAATGCATTGAAACAAGTACAGTGAGTAGAGTTGCCCTGCTAGTACAATGTAACCATTTGCCCACTTTTATTCAAAGTACATAAACATTGTGAAAGAAAAGAGAAGTGGTAAAAGTCCTTTTCTGAGGACAAAACTCAGAGAAAGGCAAGAAAACATTAACAACCAATTAAATTCCACAAAGACTTAAAATTCCTTTAAGTTTTCACTGCTTCCTTATGGAACCATTTTTTCTGATATTGGTTATGACTTTTCTCATACTCAACACATATTTTAGATTATGTTCCCCCTCAATGAAAGGATACAAACTTGACAGTGGGTTATGAAAGCTATTTTTTTTTCTATATCCACTTTTTTCTTTGCTTCTCTTTTACAGGTATACAACACATGGGCACACAATTATACAGAAAGATGTCAGAGGAGTTGAGAATGAATGTACTAAAAAGCTGACAGATGGAGGGTGAGGAGGTGGCATATGTTGTTACAGTTTGAAAAATTTAAGGACTTGGTGAAGGTATAGAGGCAGACAGTTGCAGGAAAGTAGTATTTTAATTTAGGATGGGGAGCATTGATAAAATATGAAACAAGCAGTTATTAATATAAGTGAGGTGCTCATCTTTTCAAATAGTAACCTGTTGGCAGGGATGCAAAACATATTTCTTAGCAAATAATTTTGCTAACTTCTCCTTACTTTGCCATCATGACATACAGGTAGTTCTTGACTTATGACTGTAATGGAGCCTAGAATTTTTGCAATATGACATGTTGATTGTAAGTCAAGGTCACCATAGGACAGACCAAATTTTAACACCATTTTTGTGGCAGTAATTAAGTAAATGTGGTGGTCATAAAACAAACTCTGAAACCATTAAGCGCATGCTACAATTAGTATGTAGATGCCATAGTTGTTAGGTGAACCATTGTCTGTAATGGGCAGGTTTTTTTTTTTTTGCTGGAAACCAGTTGTAAATGCTGATTTCTGGCAAAAAAATGTATAAATCACAGTTGTGTGATGGTGGGACAAATGGTCACAATGCAGGCAAATTCCCCAATGCCCAAAATACAATTATGTAAATATTTTTTGGGGGGGAGGGGAGACTGTCATCAGAACTTCAGACCTAAATTGCAATGTCCTTTGTAACTTTTGTTGCTAATTGACTGGCCATAAGTCAAGGACTACCTATATAATTTATCAATTGAATTCACCTAGATTCTAGGTGAATTACACTTTGGGATTGCTATCTAATCCACTTAATACAACATTCTGCTTCAGGCAGCCTTTTTGACTTAAGATTGGATCCCATTTAAGGCTCAGTTCAGGACAATTGTTGTGCTGATGAAGACGTTTTCCCCTACTGTATGTCTGATAATAATTAACTTTTAAACCAGAATGGCAATTTAGAGCTTGAACTGAACTTATTTGTTAGTCATCCAGGTGCCATAAGATTCCTGGTTGCTTCTGAGATCCCATTCTCTGCATATATACTATGTGTATTGACCCTGCATTTACACATCTCAAAATGGCAAGTACCTCTCAGATTAATTGATACAGTAGTCTGAGAAAACCCAAATTATGTATTTGATTACATCTATATTACCTATGTTATAGAATGTTGCCATCTTTTTAAGAAAAAGAAGACATTTAGTGCACATGTCATTTTTCCACGGATTTATACATTTAAACCTTATTGTTCGTGTAAATCATTCTGTTTTTGAATAATGATTCAAATTATTCATATATATATATATATATATATATATATATATATATATATATATATATATATATATATATATATATATATATATATATATATATATATATATATATATATATATATATATATATATATATATGAATGTTTTCGTAGATTTTCACGGGTGTAGGTATGCTGGTCTTGTATTCGGGTCTTTTCCCGTGGGCCCAAAACCCAGCCTGAAGATGGCGAGTGAGACTAAAACGTTGCCAAGACAATCTCAATCTTACACGGGAAAAGACCTGAATACAACAAGACCAGCATATGCATGTATGTATGTGTGTGTGTGCGTGTGTGTATGTTTGTGTGTATTTATTTTTCTTTTTGAGCACTGCAAACTTTCATCTTCCTCCCCATTAACTCTCTTTTATATGAGAGTTTTATAAGATAGAAAGACCAAAAAATTTTGTTTGATTCCTGGAATATGCCTTAACTTAAAAGGGCTGAAAATGACTAACCTTTAATACAATTTAGCACATTTAAAAGCATTCAGAAATTATGATCTGGTGTATCAATCAGTACCATAATTGTGATAAAGATACAGAATAACAGCGATGGAAGAGACCTTGGAGGGCTTCTGATCCAACCCCCTGCTCAGGCAGGAAACCATATACCATTTAGACAAATAGTTGTTCACTCTCTTCTTTAAAACTTCCAGTTTTGCAGCACTCATGGTTTCGGGAGGCAAGTTGTTCCACTGATTAATTGTTCTAACTGTCAGAAAATTTATCTCCTTAGTTCTAGGTTGCTTCTCTCCTTAATTAGCAACCTAGAACTAATATTTTAAAGCTCTTTGTTTTCTAGCACTTTCTTTTCTTCCCTTCCCTGTGAAAAAGAAAGGGGAAAAAATCTAGAGGAAAATGTATTTCTATCCCAGATAAAGCTATTAATGAATGAAATACTGAGGGGTTTAGACCCACATTGAAAAAAAGCAGCCCTTGGATTATCATGACTTTAAAATAAAATATACAGCTCTCAAATTTTAGACAGTTAAACTTTAACATGTGCTTTAAATATTTCACAAACAACATATGTATAAGCAGGGTAGGCATAGAGTGGTGTTCTTGCATTCCATTCCATTATTCAATTGGGTTCAAAGAACTTCCCAGACATCAGTATGGGACTTACCTTCACCTCATCAAAAACTTGCAAAGCTACAAGTTTGTATTCAAAGTTGGCACTGAGCCTGGCCAATCTTTAAAAGATCAATGTAGTCCAAGGAGATTTACTTCTTTTCCCCACCCTACAGTGATGTGTTTTCCTCTGGCCACAGGAAGAGAGGAACACATGTCTCTTTGCAAAAATCACTTCCTCCATGCTTCCAAAATGAGTGGCTGCCTTCACATGTGGCTGTGGGCGCTGCTATGGGAAAAATATGGTGATAGGAGTAAGTCCAGGAAAGAGGGAAGGCAAAAGGATCTCTGTCTCCTGAGATTTTTTTTCCTTTCCAGAAAGTGAAAAATATAGGTAGGAATTCCGACCTTCTGGGGTGCCTTCCAGATCGCTATACTGATCCAAGCTAGGAAAAAAGAAAAAAACAAGTGGGGGCTGATCGGAGGTTATTTTGCCTCCATAGCTACAGTACACATGGCCAATGAAGCACAAGGCTCTGTGTTTGGATAGGACGGGGGCTCTCCTGGAGTGGACCTGTTAGAGCCATGCAGGTTGTCAAACTTTCTCAGGCTCCTCCTGCTAAAATCAGAATGTTCACTTGGGAAATTGCATTGCATTTTCCAGTGGAAAAGATGTCTTTTCTGTCAGATCACTGATCCAATTTCAGTCTGCCTCAGTCTCAGTCTGACACCAAGATGGAGATTCCTTTGGGAGGACACGTCCTCAATATATAGTTAACAGGCCATCTCAATGTTGAGACAGGGAAAGTGTGTAGATGAGACCCCAGTTTCATCCAGAACAGTCTGACTTGAAATCAAGTATGATCAGAGCTAGATTCAAACCATTCTACACAATGGCAGATCTAGTACTTAGTTTTAGATGCTACGTAGGAAACCAGCTCTGTTTTGTCTTGTATTTTGAGCTCTGTGAAAATATGAACTCTGCAAAACAGATTTCATGCATCTTAACATTAAACTAGCAGTATACTTTGCTTATATTTTTACATTTACAACAAGGCACATCAGTGAATCAGATTCATACTATTTTTAAAAATAAAATATACTATAAATCTGTGAGAAGGCTTAAGGTGAGATCACTTGTATGAAGGGTATTTGGTAAAGTATATTTTTGTGAGCTTATTTGGTGTTCTGTGTGATCTTTTGTGTTGGCAGATGTTGGCTTTAGATCTTTAAAATCTACATTCAATAATATAACCAAAGCAATAAAAGATGTATCAGGTAGGGAACACAGGCCAGTCATATTCATTTCTTTACCATAATCAATTCAGAATCCATATTGACCAAATTTTACCTGGACCCAAGACTTGGTTTGCAAAGTGCAGAAGTTTGGATGAAACAGAGATGCTGGTGTTTTCATGAAGACCACTAACAAAAGAGCATCATGCTCAGTTGGTGATCAGATGCTTTCTATACTGGCATTTCTTTTTTCTTCTTATATTTCTGGGTTTAGAAATGTGGATGTGTTTGAAATCCATTTGATATGAGTCCTGGGTCAATATGGTGGAGAACATTTGTTTATGAGTATGCTTGTTTTATTCTTAAATGTCATAAATACTCTTTGTAGAAAAATGAGCAAAACATGTTACAATATTGGTTCTGTGTGGACCATATACTTTATATAACTGTTTTTTCTCCTTGTATTTTAATAAAAGTGGAAGAAAAATAATACATGTTGTGTCTCTCCTTTTTAAAATTATTGTAGGAGTTGTGTTTCTGAAGGCAAGATGAAAAGTTTTGCAGTAACCTGATTTGGGATGATCCAAAAGTGACATTATAGATTCATTTAATGTAAAAGAAGGCCAATTCGTTCAGATTTAATAATCAAGATCGGAGCCATAGTGGGTAAATTGATGTGAGTAGAGGGGGGCAGGGCTTTAAATGTCAATATCAAGGGCTAGATGTAGTGTTTCTCAACCTTGGTGACTTTAAGTCCTGTGGACTTCAACTCCCAGAATTCCCCAGGAATTGGTTGGGGGATTCTGGGAGTTGAAGTCCACAGGACTTAAAGTCGCCAAGGTTGAGAAACACTGGCTAGAAGGACAAGAAGGCAGCAGAGGAGATTGGTGACCTTTCTAACAATAATATAAAATTGGCTACTCAATCTTTCCTTAGTTTAGTATTATGAGTCTAGGAGTATCAGTAACAACCACTATTGTTTATATCTTTAATGCATTTGGGTTTGATCCCTAAGGCAACATGAATGACCCCAAGGCCTGGGATCATAATGGGAGCAACTACCTAGGCCAGTGATGGCTAACTTTTTTCTCCTTGTGTGCCAAAATCACGTGCATGCCAGCCCACCCCCATAATGCCATAGTGCGGGGAGATCATGCATGCATGCTCCCCCTGAGCATGCATGCATGATCTCCCCACACTCCCCCAACCCCTCATACATGTGCACAACCCATGCACATTCCCGCCCACATGTGTGTGACACTCCCTGGAGCCCATTTAGGGTCTAGCAGTCCTCCCTAAAGCCTCCTGAAACTAAAAACGGGGCACAGGGGGCGTGCCACACCCACGTGCTCCCCCCCACCATCCATGCATGCACATGCATCTCCCGTATGCAGGGCAGAGACCTGAAAATCAATTGGCTGGTGGAAGGCATGTGCGCATGCATGGTGGAGTTGAACTGTGTGACCGCTCATGTGTTCACAGAGAGGGCTCCACGTGCCACCTGTGGCACCCGTGCCATGGGTTCGCCATCACGGACCTAAACTAAAATTCTCTGTGATACCAGAGCATAAAATGTTGTTGTTGTTATTAAATAGGAAGTTCAGTATCAAATGCTTGGGCTTTCCATGATGCATACTGACACCAAGCCCATTACATTTTCAGTATCACTGATTTTGCTGGGAGAGATTTAAGCACATGTTTAATACTCCAATTGCAACCAATAAAGCATAAAATGTTTTAAATTGATTGAACCATGATATCCAGCACAAGTGACTTTTAAAAAACCATGCAGTTTAATCTAATGGCTTATATGTAATATAGCTATGCTGCACTTTGAATATACTATTCCACCTCCTTTGCCTCCCTGAAATGAAACAGGTACCAGATTTCTTAATTCAATTAGAAGTACTTAACAATGCGATCCTATACAAAAATAAATTCCACTGAACTTCCTTACCTTGCCACAAAGACAGAAAATCAAAGGAAGCTTAATGCTGAGTACCATCATTCATTATTACTGGAGATCAAGGGTCATGCAAATGAATAAGGAGCAAATAAGAGGATATAAATGCTGCCAACATACATTAGATGTTCATTAGGATTTTTGTTTTCCTGTCAGCTAAATACTTTTGAGAAATCAGGTAGTGATCCTGTTGGCCACTGGCTCATTCAGTGAATTTAAGTATGGATCAAATTGATCTTAATATTTTATTCATTGATACATTAATGAATAAAGGAGTAATAGATGAATAAGTGTCATCTCTTGCTCTCTTAATAAAACAAATTCAAATAGAAGGGGATGGTTAAAAATATTTTCTCTGGCTTCTTCAAAAGATTCATTTAGTTGCTGGTAGGATTAATCATTTTGCTGCTTGAATTGAAGAAATAAATGATGTCCCTCTCCATTTCTATTTGTACATTATATATTAAAATTGTATCCCATTGAGTCCTGACAGACTTGGTTGTTTGTTCCATGAGTTTACAAAAACACATAGAACAAATAGAATTTCCATTATACAAAACTCATAATGTATAAAAATAGCATCCAAATATCAGTATTGATGACAATAAATAAGTGCAGTATAACAATACAAAAGCAGAACGGCCACATTGAACAATCTTTCTTCAGCAGCCATCCAAAAGAGTTCAGTTTTTATCACATGCTGGAAGGCCACTACTAAGGCTAGCCATGTGGAGGGAAGATTGTTCCAGAAATAGGCAATACAATGGGAAAAAAACATCACTTAAAGTTTCATTCCCCCTCATTTCACAGAACTGGAGCACTAATAGCAGCTTCTCTTGGGAGGATCTCCTTAGACAGCTTAACCCAGAATGGAGTGGGCCATAGAGATGATGTTCTTCAATACCCCAGAAGCAACAGGAAATTTTATGTGATTCAACAGAGATTGTTGATATTTAATATGCCATTAGAATTTTGTGCAATTGATTTTTTTTCATTTCCATTTTTACAATTTAATGCTTCCATAGACCACTTTGAGGGAACCTGAAATTATAAGTTTGATGGTCAAGTCAGTCAGATTTCACAGACATATTTATTTCTGCTATCATAAGAGATAAGAATTGAATTCTGTTATCATTCTGGTCCTCTCTTGGGATACCATAGCAAAATGGGCTTGCAGAATAAAATAGCAATATAGATAACTTATAGGGACGAGGTGGCTCGGTGGCTAAGATGCTGAGCTTGTCGATCAAAAGGTCGGCAGCATGGCTGTTCAAATCCCTAGTGCCACTTAAAGGGGTGAGCTCCCATTACTTGTCCCAGCTTCTGCCAACCTAGCAGTTCAAAAGCACATAAAAAATGCAAGTAGAAAAATAGGGACCACCTTTGGTGGGAAGGTAACAGCGTTTCATGCGCCTTTGGCATTTGGTCATGCTGGCCACATGACCACGAAGATGTCTTTGGATAGTGCTGGCTCTTTGGCTTTGAAACGGAGATGAGCCCCAGCCCCAGAGTTGGGAACGACTAGCACACATGTGTGAGGGGAACCTTTACCTTTATAGATAACTTAGTCTGGCCATTCCTGGAGAAAGGAAAAAAGAATGGGTAGCTAACAAGTTCCAGTTCCCCAGACCATAAAATAAATCTTAGAATCTTTTAATCAGAGTGGCTTAGGAAACTTTGATGGCATTCATTATGTATGATAAATGCTTTGTTGGTAACAAGTTTCACTAATGCTTAAAACCTGTGTTTGGATGGAGGAAAAGAAAGAGTGTATAAGAGATAATGAAAGCAGATAGGTTACAGAGAGAAAATGAAGGATGAAAAACACTCTCTTTCAAGACTCTTCCATTTAGTTTGTAGAACTTGACTGAAGTCTCCAAAGAACTTACCTCCTCTGACTGAGAGCCAAGCTGTTCCCTCAGAAACAGACATCAGTGGGCAAGGGGAAAAAAACTGTCTACAGTAAGAAAAGAACAGTTAAACCTTCCTCAGCTGAGGCTGGTTCCAGATTTGCCTGTGAAGGAGGGTGGGGGCAAACCAAAGGACAAAAATTCTGCTGCCAAGATGGCTTATCTTTTAAATTGGACTCTATAAATTGGTCTGATGGTTTGATTGAAACTTCAAGGAGCCTAGGTTTATTTCAGAGATCTGTCTAAAACTAAGGTGTGAATGTATCAATCTCTCACCCTACTCTGTTAGTTTGTCCTACATTTGCCTTCAGTTGCTTGACCATACCACACCTCTACAGAACAGATAACTGGTCAACTAATATTAGTTTTAGAAGTTGGATGCATAAATAGCTTGATTAAAGCCCTTCAACTCCACCTCATGGATATAGGATTCCACAGGATATCTGATTATGGCAGCGTGGGAGAAGGTGTATCATAGTTGTTTTTTTAGCACTAAGCTCTTATTTAAATGAAGACTTTCTAAAGTTTGAGGCATGGGGCTTATAAACCCCATCACAATTTAGTGGTTCATCAGTTTATCATGCACAGGATCATATTCATTGTGTTCTCTTGAACACAGAGTGAACAAATGAAATAATATTTTTGGCTTTTTATACTTGACTTAAAATTTACTGTCTCAAATACTATATTTTGATGTTTGGGATGGATGTGCTATGCTCCCTGGGGTTGCAAAGAGTCTGACACGACAACAGCATACTATATTTTGATTCACAAAAGTGAATCTTTTGAATCTTTTCAGTACAATATAATACATTTTGAAAGTTTACCAATTTTACATGCATCTATTCATTCAGCCAAACTGTATGGCCACCAATCTTGCAAATCTGACCAGGAAAGCTGCCATAAAATTAAAAATCTTCAGCACAAAAACTTTGTAATCCCAGTGCTTCTGATAAATGCTTAAATCTACACTTCTATTTAAGTCACTCTTTTTGGAGTTGCAAGAGGAAAAACACTTTGGTTACTGGAAATATAAGAGGCCGTATTCACTTCCTCTGTGATTAAGAGATTCCCTTTCTTTTCAAGACTGTGGGTGTAGAACAGCCTTCACACTGCTCCTATGTATTGTTAGCTGATTGACTGAAGACTCCAGCAAACCTGCAGTTTTTATAAAACAATTTGTTTTTATTAATAAAAGCTTCTACAGCCTTCCTGACTCTATGACCCAAGGAAGCCACTCCTCTTTCATTCCCCTGCAAGCCATTAAAACACAAAGCAATACTTATGACCATTCTTTCCTCTTTTTTTATTGATAAGCCAAATGTTACCAGGTAGCATTTCAGCATCTCTTTTAGTGTCTCCAGCTTCTTCTTTTTTTTCACATAACTGCCAATGGATTGCAGAGTCCCCAACTCAAGTTTGCACCCTGAGGAGCAGAATAAGAAAAATGGGGCAGGTGCTCACTTCCTCAAGTTCTCTGTTCAGCTGCACTGAGCTAGTTCAAACACCAACATGTATTCACAATATGTATAAACTATTCCAAATATGTATAAACTGGTCTCTTGTCATATACAATAAATACATACAAAGCATATGCAATCCTCCTAACAATTACAAATACAATACAAACATCCTTCACAAGACAAAACTCAAGATCGGTGCCCCACAGTTGGTCAACCAGGCCAAAGACTCATTGGAATAGAATTACATTGAGTTATGTCCAAATCATTAGCAAATAGTGGGCATTCAGTTCTGGGAGATGATACTCTCTAAATCTTGCCATCTCAGCCATATCTAGGTACTACAATAGGAGAGGGGGGGGTCACAAAAGCCCTCTGTGAATGACTGCTCCAGAAGAGCAGATTTGGCATTGATGAAGTATTCTCTGATATATCCTAATGCCGTACTTTTTAGAGTTGTCTGGATAATAGCCAGCTTTTTGAACTGTGTCTAGAAACCCAGATGTATAATTTACTGGTAGGTTATTCCACCAGGATACTGGCTGCCATATTTATCCCAGCTGTAGCTTCCAGGTTGTCTCTGAAGGTAACTTCGCATAGAACAGTTTCCAGAGGTTCAGGTAGTAAGATTAACTGACCAATATCCTTGTTTTTAGTTTTTAAATGGATATGCAGTACCAAGCAAGATAGAATCCAGCAATTGGATTTTTAAATACAGTGCCATATATACTTTTAATAGTAGCAGCCAGCTAGAATTTCTCAATTTTTTTAAAAAAAAAAATGGAACTGGGCAAAGCAAAAGTCAGATAACTAGACTATGTTTCTCTGAAAGATTTGTGCCTCACCCATTCAGTGGCCACTTCATAGCTTTGCGCTTAGTTGCTTAACTATTTCTCCCACAGTCCCTACCTCATTAAGGCTGTGGGGCTTTAAGATATCCATAGTAGAGAAAATGAAAAACCTACTTCCCTTCTGGGCTGCAAAAGCAGCTGGCTGGCCCCTCAAGGGTAACACTTTAAGGGTTTTAATCAATTTCACATTTTATTTTGTAGCAGAAGCAAATGGAGTGCTTCAGTGATTTAAATTCTTCTGTCTCTGGGACAACCTAATTCAATTGAATTCTTTAATTTTTCCTTTGTTAGTGTGCTTTGTTCCAGGCCAGGTAAGTAGATAAGACAAGCCATTACTAAAATCATTATGGGCTGGATCATTACCCATAATACCATCTGCTGTTGTTTTATCAAGCCTCATCTTATTAAGCTGTCATTAAATTGCCTCAGATGCTCACTTATGGTTGAGATAAATCAGTCCACTTGACAGATATGTAGAAAGTCAGGTACCCCTTTTTAAATTGTCTCAGCTACAATCAGATATCACTCACAATCTATTAAATCAACAATAAGCCTTTAATTAAATATAATCACCAGAAATGAGCTCTATTGAAATGGCCTTGTTACCTTTTAAGACAAATTGTCTTACCAATGGCTGGAGAAGATGGGAGGAAAAGGACAATGAGAAAGAGGCAATGACAGCTGGTGAGAGTTGATATGTCTCTGACAGATATAAATAATGAATGCTATGTTGCCTGGACTCATCAGTGCTGTCAGGAAGGGAGAAGAATCTAGTCATCATAGTCATCAGGTTTTCTACTCTGCCCCCATTCTAAACGGGTAACCCTACTTGTGGGCATTGTTTGAGAAGAGCTGTCTGAGTTTATGGTTCTCCCAAATTAGGCGAAGTCATGTAGCACCTCTACAAACTAACACATTTTATTAAAAGTCATAAACTTTCATGAGCTACAGTTCACTTCATCAGACAATGCCCATTGTTTTGCTATTTGTTAGTCTGAAAAGGTGCCTCCAGAGGCTTGTAGAGATCCTCCAGCAGAAAATCTGTCATGGGTGGACACCGTCTCAATTATCTTTTTGGCACCAGGCAAAGATGTTTTTGTTCTCCTGGGACTTTTTGTTCTTTATCCCTAACTTTCCTATGCTGCAGTGGCAACTTCCATATTTATTAAGGCAGCATGTGTCAAAATGGTCATCAGCAGGCACCACAGTAAGTTCAAAGCCCTGCCTTGTTGTACTTATGTCAACTTTATCTGCTATGTTTTAACTGCACTGCCATTATAACTGTCGATTCATGTTTTTTGATCTCTCCCTTGCAGATACTGGGTTACATCTTTTTAAAGCGTATCCTTCATTTACATTTGTTTGGTCTAGATTATGAAGTGAATCTGCCCTGACAAACAATAGTTCTGAAAGATAACCTAGAAATATTTTAAATAAAATAAATTGCATTTTTAATGTAATTCATAACTCTGAAAGGTGACTATAACAGGGGTTACCTGGATCTTGGGGAAACACATTCCAGAAAGTCAGAGCATTAATAAAGAAATATTTCTTTTGGCTACCACCTCCCATCATCATCAGCATATTTACTCACTCCAGATTGATGGCATCTCACAGAGAATTCGTTCAATGTTAAAGGGACAAAAGGAATGAACCTTGCAACTTATTCCTCAGCAGACATGTATAGGATTGGCCGATGAGAATGCAATCCTGTAGAGAAAGCAAAAGAGTCCCAGGGGTGCTTAAGCTTAAACTTCTACATTTATTGTATGTCTTTCTCAAAGCCAGTCTTGGTTGCCAGCTACAATATTTCCTCCTTGTACAGGACAGTCTAGGCATAGAGATGCATAAACTCATAATCTCAAGGTTGAACTACAGCAATCTTCCAGTCTAGAAACAGTAGCTAATGGAAAATCATACATCTAGACTGCTGAAAGCAAAACATTGTGATTTTTTAAAAAAAATATCAAATGGACACCAACTTTTTAGCAACTACATAGACAGACGTTCTCCAGGATGATCTGTCCCAATCTGTCCCTTCAGGTTTTCATTGGTGCATTCACCACCACCACCACCCCTACCCACAGGTAATCAAGACCATATGCCTTGCTGGTAATTATTGTCTTTTTCCATTCACTTTACCTATCATTATAGCCTTCTTTAGAGAGTTAGCTCTTTGCATACTGCATGTATCTAAAGTATAATAATTTGAGCTTGGTCATTTGAGTAGCATGTTGTTATTGTTATGGTTCTGTTTGAAGTTTGTTACTCACAATGAAAGCTCTACTCCTTTTCTATGTAGGCCATGACATAACAAGTATACAAAAGGGACAGAGCTTGAGAAATCATGCTATGGCATTACTTTCATCACTTTGATGAACATGACAAATTCCTATTATTGCTGTGTAGCCCTATTTGTTTGTTCGATTGCATTCTTCTTTGGGGTTAGTTTTAATATACTTCATATTTTAAAACTATATTATTAGTTTTAATAAATAAGGCAACATAAAGGAAATGAATGAAGACATTTTTTAATAATATAAACTTCAAAATTATGTAGGATATAGTCGGACAACAAGCCCTACAATCCCAATTAACGTGACCTAGGGCATCTCAAAAATACCAGAGTAGGCAAGACTGATTTAAGGTATAATTATATTTGTTACTCTTCATAGTTCCATAACCCCCTGTATTGATTTCCTTGTAACACTTAATCATCTCAAAAGTCCTGGTGTCTACAATTCTTTCTTAATCAAATAACCATGAAATTGTAACTTAAATGTCATAATCTTAGTGCTTGTTCTAAAGAAGAATCCATTACAGGCATAATTTAAATATATTATTGTTACCATTTACAACATTGAAATAGCAGAAATTGATAAAACTATTTATGTGTATAAAAATGAAAGTTTTCCTTCCTTCATTTTTATTGCTATTGTCTTTTTTTTTGAAGTCTCTTTTATATATTTTTTGTACAATTTGTCTCAGTAATAGAAAAAGGAAATGGATATGTATATATTATAAGTATACATATATATTGCTAGATCTTTTTCCATTCAAACTTCACTATCCAAACTTCTCAACAATTGGAGACAGATGACTACAGTTCTACTCCCCACCCCATCCCATGGCTTCTGGAGAGGATTTATTTGCCAAATTGTCTGGTGGTGATCACATTATTAAAATTGCTTAAAGAACGTTAGAAAACATCACTCTAGTATTACGTTGAATAATAAAAATCAAAGTACTTTTGGAAAACATTTGAAGAAATGCTGTTTTGATCTTTGCACATATTCACTTGCATCATAAACAATATTTATTGTAGTCTGGTCTAAATTATCATCTCCCAGAAATCAATAAATTAACCAAGGTCTGCAGTCTATATAATCACCATTTCTCAACTGATTTATTTTTACATTAACTTTCATTGAGAGCAAATACTCCCAAATCAGCAGCAGATAGATTCACATAGACCAGACTTCTCATTTATGATGACTTATGGCTGAGCCTTATTACAAACATTGACAGTAGCAAGTGAAAGCCCAGGCCTCTGAGGATCTACTGACCAGAAAATGAGGTTGAACTTAGGGGGGCAGAACACAATACCAAAGAAAGACCCCAGTTCTTAATTCCCTGGGAGTGACCCATTGTCAGCCCTCCCAGGTAAACCAGTGTGGGAAGCCCCCATTCCTAGAATAATGAAATATTTTGGGAAATATTAAAAAGGCAGAATATTGTATTTCCCTAAAGGGGAAATGGAGAAACATGTTCTTAAAGACAGAAAGTAGCTGCCGATTTTTTCTTAATAGCCCACAGCAGATGCCAGCACTTAAGACATAAGGAGCTTATTGAAAGAGGAAGACACATATCTAGATAGCTCTATTCATAAGCAAAGCAAATACAAAGCAAAGCAGGCAGAAATCCATTCAAGACAGGGTATTTCAAAACTCCTTAGACGAATGGTGGGACTAAAAAGCAGCCAAGATCCAACACAGGACGAAAGACAGCCACAGTAGGAATTGCCCAACACCCATTCAGAACATAAGCCCCTTCATTGCACACACACCCCAGAATAGTTAAAACTTCAAAGTCACAGAAACCTATAAAGATCCATCCACTCATTCAACCATTTGTTCAGCTGACCCAGAACTGCATTCCGAATCTTTCTGATTGACAAGCTAAGTGTCTAAGCCACTGAGCCACTGCATCCAGAGGTGGTATTCAGCAGGTTCAGATCAGGTATGGAAACAGGAAATTTGAATAGTTCATAGAACCGGTAAATAACACCTCTGACTGGTCCCACACCCATCTATTCTCTGCCTCCCATGTCCCAGCTGATCGGGAGGAAATGGGGATTTTGCAGTAACCTTCCCCTGGAGTGGGGTGGGAATGGCGCTTTTACAGTATCCTTCCCCTGCCATACTCAACCAAGCCATGCCCACTAAGCCATGCCACGCCCACCAAGCCACACCCACAGAACCTGTAGTAAAAACTTAAAAAATCCCACCACTGGTCTGAATGATAGTGTGACACTTCTCAATTCCACTACTTCTGAATCCTTGAAGAAGAGAGACTCACTGCCTGCAGGGAGAAGAGCACTGGAATTAATGACACCTTTCAGAAGAGCTTTATGGTCAGTTGTATATATCCACAGCAGATTGAAAGAATGTTTATTTCAGCATGGCTAAGGAAAATGTGCCATAGAAGACTGTGCGATCAGTTAATTGACATGTTACAGCATGTTGTAGACAAAAGACATGCTCTCCGGGATGATTTGATCTCAGAGTTTCAAACTTAAATCTTTTGTCTTTCCTGTTTATTACAGCATAAACATATTAACAGTTCTCAAAATAACATGGATAACAAAAATGAGAGGAAGCCCAAGGGGTTTCTTCTTTTCTTTCTTTCTTTTCCTTTTTGGCTCCTCAGAATGCAAATCTCTCACAAAGCAAAAACAAACAGACAAACTTAAAGCTGCCAATGAGCAGTAGCATCAGAAAGTTATTTGCAGATGTCTGGAAGCAAGTTTCTCTTGCTAGCCATTTAAATATGGGAACAAACAAGTAACAGCTTATATTTTTGAAAGCTTTCTCATGTCTTCAAAGCAAGATATGCTTTGAAAACAGGACACGCCAGAAGAAATTGTAGTGATTGACAGGGCTCTTAATTACAACGAAGAGTTTTGTGGGGACTCTCCAATCTATGGGGATAGATGCTGAGCTTTATATTACATTTTGATACATTCAGATTGTTGGGGTTTGCAAATTGTCTCAATTGGGCAGTAACGTTTGAATTTCTTTGCTGGAGTCAAAGAAAGAAAGGATTTAGAAATTAGACCTAGACTTAGAATAACTTTATTGTCCCTTTTAAATATACACTAATCAGTTTATATTAAAATGAAATTTCATTGCATACAGCTCTCAAAATAAATAACAGCACAGACTGGCTCAGATTCATACAAGAAAAACGAATCTTGTGAGTTTACCAAACTTATGGCATAGGGAACAAAGCTGTTGCTGAAACTGGTAATCCTGCTAGAAATACTTCAAAACCTCCTCCCAGAAGGAGAGCAACAGAAACAGATTGCAAAGTGGGTGTGTAGGGTCTCTAACGATGCTTTGAGCTCTAAGCACAATGCACTAATAAGCAATATTCTGAATAATATGAAGCAAGCTTCCTCTAATCTTCTCGGCTGTCCTCACCACTCTCTGTATGGACTTTCTATCTGAGGCACTGCTACCACTAAACCAAACAGTGATGCAGTTTGTTCAAAATGCTCTCAATTGTGCCTCTGTAAAAAGGACTAAAGGACAGAAGGAGAAAGATGTGCTGTTCTCATCCAATGCAAGAAATGCAAACACTGGTTTGCACACTTCACTAAGGACAACTTCTGGAGAGACCAGTTCAGATTGTTAGTTATCTGCACCCCTCGATATTCCTGCATTATGTTCCTTATCTAATTGGATAATAAATATTCTTATTACATTTCTTATCTTCATTCTTCTAATAGTCCTTATTCTATTTCCCCTAGCTTTTTGTTCAGGTCTTTCTTTTCCACTTCTATCCATCAACATCTTGCCCCTTGAAAAATGAATCTATTTTCTACTCCTTCATTTCCCCAGAATGCTTTCTAAACAATCCACCCCCTTAAGCTTTATTGATTTCTCCCCCTTCAATTGCTAAAACTGCTTATGGGGAGCTATTCATGGCCTTGGGTCATTTTTGTAAATTAAGATGATGCTAGGCCAGAGTTTTGTTTTTCTAGCGTGCCATAACCCTAACTCTAACCCTAATCCTTTTTTTTAAGTAGAACTAAAATTTTGTCTGGAACAAGCAAACAGACAGGTACAAGGAGAGAAGAAGTAGACTATTTAAGGGAAGTACATCACTGTATATTCCCTCCATGTGGGCACAATAGATGAACAAAAGTTGTTAAAACAGGCATTGCTGCATTGAAAAAGCAACAGGGTGAGCTGGGGAGCCTGGTTAAGGCAGATGGTGTGCAGAGTTTCCCATGAGCATCAAAAGGCAGTAACATCTTGGCTCTGCGACTATCAGGTTGTACAGTGTTTGCTTCAAAATATTGCTTCCCTGTGTAAACAAAGGCATTTTCACTGTAAGGAGACTTGGCTGCTTGCGGAATGTCAGCAGTGATTCTGCCTGTATCTAGGATCACAATGTTGTTTGCTATTTCTACAAGCGTGTTTGGTAGTGATCTAAATGCTAATAGAGCTGAGCAAACTACACTCCAGGTCTAAATAGAAACCACAAATACCATTGTGTAGCTTGAAGAGTCCTCTCTTCTTAGAGCCACTGAAACTTGTTATAAGGGTTGCGGCATCCTTTTTAGGTCTGATGCATGTGGGTAGCATGCTTATGTGTGCTTATGTGTTACATATGTATTTGTATATGCTTTTTTTGGATTGGCGTTCCCTATAAACTATTCAGCAACCTTCATCTGAAAAAGGTCACTCACCTTTGTCATAGTTTCAGATCAATATTTCTGAAAGTGAAAGGCAGGTATAGCACCCAGAAAATTAGCAACTTTTTAAAATACTGCATTACAGAACCAATTCTGTTTTCTTTTTTTCCCTTAAGATTATGATCAGGCATTTCTAAACAGGGTATTCATTTGTCTTCCTCTATGTTTCCTAAGGATGTGGTGGCTCAGTGGCTAAGATGCTGAGCTTGTAGATCAGAAAGGTCAGCAGTTCGGTGGTTCATATCCCTAGCCCTGCCTAACGGAGGGAGCTCCTGTTACTTGTCCTAGCTTCTGCCAACCTAGCAGTTTGAAAGTATGTAAAAACGCAAGTAGAAAAAATAGAAACCATCTTTGGTGGGAAGGTAAGGAATTCTGTGTGCAATTGGTGTTTAGTCATGATGGCCACATGACCAGGAAAACCTTCAGATAGCACTGGCTCTTCGGCTTTGAAGCAGAGATGAGCATCTCCCCCTAGAGTCAGGAACAACTAGCACATATGTGTGAGGGGAACCTTTACCTTTACCTATGTTTCCTTTCTGTTCTTCTTTTAGAGTGCCTTGTATGGATTATTTATCATGCATCCCTAAATATTTCATTAGACTCAGTTTCATTGCAGCGTTGTGGCTATGTATGATGATCCTGCTCCCTGCATCATCTTGAAGCGCACAGGCTGTTTAATTCTCTTTTTTTGGGATGTGTGCTCTAATCTTTTGAAGTGCAAAAAAGAGCAACTGAGATAATTAAAGGCCTGTAAAAATAAAACGTATAATGGTTGCAGGAATTGGGTATGGCTAGTTTAGAAAAAAGAAGGGCTAGGGGTGGCATGATGGCAGTATGCTAGTATTTGAGAAGAAGGGGTCAACTTATTTTCTAAAGCACAAGAAGGCAAGACAAGAAACAATGGATGGAAATAATCAAAGCAAGAAGCAATTAAGGAGAAATTTCCTAAGAATGAGAACAATTAGCCAGTGGAACTGCTTGCCTTCAGAAGTTGTGGATGCTTCTTCACTGGAGGTTTTTTAAGAAGAGATTGGACAGCTACTAGTCTTAAATTGTACAGGATGTCCTGCTTAAGCAGAGGGTTGGACTTGAAGATTTCCAAGGTCCCTTCCTGTTCTATTCTGATTGATTGATTGATTTTTAAATGTTCTCCCTTTGAATATAAATCTGGTGCTTAAAGTATCTGATTTTCTTATTACAGGAATGATGGAGGATTCTCCTTCTTTCTAAAACAAACATATAACTGCTACATAGTAGTGATGCAAGTGGAAAAAACACAAACACACCCAGCTTTCCAATTCTTCTTTCAGTGTCGCTAAGTTATTAAGAAGTCATACATTAATGTCACTGAGGAATTAAGAAATTGTATAGTAAGAAGATAGGCAAATGCACCAGGAAAGAAAGAATGATATAGAGAAAATAAAATCTTCCTGTTTCTAGGTGCCACAAGGAGTGAACCAATGCAAACAGACATGGACAGATTAAGATACAGGAAAGAAATGAGTGGATTTATGCAGTGTGCAAAACCTTATTTTAAAATGTGAGAATCCCACTGCTACCTTCACTCCAAGGAACAAATAAAATATATCTTAAAAAGAAATTGATAAATTATATACTATTTTAAAAATTGAAGAGTTATCTAGGGAGGGGATAAATCATTTTTATTCACCACCAAAGTCTACAGCCCAGCCACACCACACCACACTGTCTCATTCTTGAGCAGTACTACTTAAAGTAATTTTCATTCTTATTTTCATTTGATTTCAGCAATGGAACTGTTCCCTAGAGATCTCCATTCACAAAAAATATATACCAGTCCAATTCTTTCTGTTTCATAAATAATTGGCTGTCTTTCTGTTGTCGACATATTTTATGAGATACTATTTCTATACAAGTTTTTGGTTAATATTTTGTTCTCTCCTTGTTCCTTCATACATTGCTTTTAATTAACCTTTTGGGCAGTGGCTCCAGAATCTTTTGGGACCATTTTTGACTGTGAAATCAGCAGAGCATTTCCTGTAACAACAACAACATAGATTAGTGATCTTATTAATGGCCAATTGTATCATCCTGGAATAAAACAAATAATGTGACCTTGTGTTTTACAGAAATGTTTCTGACATTCAGAAAATGGAATGTGATCATCACAGGTAACCATAGTAATTTGACCATTGGTTATTTCTTATGTATGATAATTCCTGAATTCTGGTAATAATCAAAACAGTTGTCTTTGTGATAGAAATGCTTGATTATTCATCGAAGGCACACCCATAGGGGAACATTCAGTGTCCTTACAACACTGCCCTGGATTTTTTTCCCCAATCAAATTTGATGGGATTAACACTTGTTTCATAGAAGGTTGCATCACACTTTTAAAAGAATAAACATTTTAAAAATACAGCTGTTAAACATTTGTTCAAGTCTGAAAAATTTCCCATTCCTTTTTTATTCATTTATTTATTTTTATCTTTCTACTTCTCTAATTTCAGTCAAAAAAGGGCCCACAATGCCTTCCGGAGCAATCAAAAGACAAGATTGTACAATGTAATCATGGGAAAAAGCAAACTGGCCTCCCATATGAAAGGCATTTAATTTTAAAACTACAAAATTATTACAGAGCATAATGCATATCTGAGATAGAAACAGGGCAGGTTTCCTTCCTACATTTCCTGATTTAAATAACAGCAACAGACATTGTGAACTGAATATTTGACTGCTGTACATGAGGTGTCTTTAAAGGCTGAACCCACCACTAGACAGTTATATATTAACAAATTGATCAATTAACTTGTATATGTATTATTTTGAAACTTTACTTTCTTAGTAGCTCTTCACTGATGACGCAAAACTATTTAACATCACCGACAATACTGCAGTCCTACAAAGCGAACTTGACTATGTATCAAAATGGTCATACAATTGTCAACTCCAAATCTCAACCAACAAATGCTCTGTCTTACACATTCGCAACAAAAATCAGAACACCAAATACAAGCTGGGTGGATACAACCTCATAGACAACCTTCACTCTGTCAAGGACCTAGGAGTACTCATTTCAAATGATCTAAGCCCCAGAGCTCACAGTAGCAGCGCTGCTGAAAAGGCATTAAGAATTGTTAACCTAATTTTGTGAAACTTCTTATCCAGTAACATTGTACTGCAAACTAGGGCATACAAAACCTTTGACAGACCAATTCTTAATGCAGCTCATCTGCCTGGAATCCATGCTGTATATATCTGACATTAATAGAATTGAGCGAGTTCAGAGGTATTTCATGAGAAGAGTCCTCCACTCCTCTGCTCACAATAGAATACCTTATGCCACCAGTCTTGAAATTTTGGCCTTGGACAACCTAGAACTATGCTGCCTACGGTCTGACCTAAGCATAGTACACAAAATTGTCTGCTACAATGTCTACCTGTCAATGACTACTTCAGCTTCATATACAATAATACATGGGCAAACAATAGATACAAACTCAAGGTAAACCACTCCAAACTCGATTGTAGAAAATAGGACTTCAGCAACAAAGTGGTCAATGCCCTGAATGTACTATCCAGTTCTGTGGTTACATCCTCAAACCCCCATAAATTTAACCTTAAACTGTCTAGCGTGGACCTCACTCCTTTCCTAAGAGATCCGTAAGGGGGTGTGCATAAGCACATCAGCGTGCCTACCATCCCTGTCCTACTGTCCCCATTTATTTGTACCATTTCCTGTGTTCATGTCTATGTTTATACTTATACCTGCTATCTTATACATGTTTGACAAGCTAACTAACTAACTAACTAACTAATTAACTAACTAACTAAATACTTTCCAAGGTAACAATTAAGGTTAGTTAGGGCTAAGGCTATGATTAGGGTTAGGATTAAAGTTGGTTTGTCTTCCCTGAGCAATAAGCTCTTTTTACAAGTGGGACTTATTTTGTATTTTCTAGAGCTCAAATTGCAATCTGTGAATAAGTTGCCTATCTGTCTCAGATGTGAAATAGGTTGCTAATGAAATCTTTCTTTCTTTTTCCTTTTTCATTGATCATCCTGAGTGAATAGGCTTTTTCATTTGCTGGATTTCTGTTCAAGGTTCTGGTCAGACCTCTGTACCCTCTTCTTTAGTACATTAACACTAGACCTTACATTCAGCTCTGCCCCCTGCCCCCTGCCCCACCACTCAGTTGGTGTCATCTACCTTGGACTTGCCATTATGTTCTTAAATGTCTTTGTAAGTACAAAAAACAAATTACTTCACATCCATACGATCAAAAACATCTTTTGTATTCTGGTAGCTGGAAAACATCTACTTAGAAACGAAACACTTATATGTCATACGTACTGTATGCTACGATTCTTACTCTAAATTCAATAGCATCACACTAAACTTTGTATTATTTTTGTATAAAAGCAACTGTTTCCATAGGAACACAAGCTTTTCCTCCTCTGGCAAAAATGAGATCATATTACACAAGGGGGATGCATAAAGGTCACACAATCCATTAAAAATATTAAGGAAAACTTGATAGTGCTTCAGACTGTAATTGCTTGGTTACACTTAGTGGGGTGAGGGACCCCCAAAATGAGGCATGCACAAATGCAGAAACTATAATCATTTCATCCATTTAATCAAAAATTCTGGCTCTGGGTTGCCTTACTCAACCTGATAACTTCCAGGTATGCTGGATTTCACCTACACTGGAGCCCACTGAACTGGTGGCTAGGGATTAAAAAAGTAAAGGTCCCTCAAGTCAAGTCCATATATAGGAATTGAAATAAAGGCTTGTGCATCTTTCTCTCTCCCTCCCTCCCCTCTCTCTACACACACACACACACACACACACACACACACACACACAAAGGCACATACACATAGACATTCAGAGGAGAGAGAGAAGGAGATTGCATATAAAAGTAGTAATATTGGTTGGTGATGATGTTGATGGAAGGGCAAAAGAGAAAACAGCTTCTGTGATGTTATCTGGAACTAAGGTATGGCCTTAAAGGTAAATGAATTGTAGAAAAAAAATAACCCAAATATTGCAAAACATCATCAGAGACCAATGTTTTTTCAGCACACAAAGCTAAGGCCAACAGAGATGCCATGCTGAAACATTTCATCATATAATACTCAATTCCTTTTATATTGCCTGAACTACCAGGTGCTAGGCCAGAATGGGAATATATTTCCTATGAAAATCTTAATGGGATTCACATATATATGCAGCCAACTGTCCATGATAGAATTCAACAACAATATATAAGTGTGTTCAGATCATATTTTTTGCGGGATTTGAAAGTAGCATTCATAGAGTTACCAAATGGTTTCCAGAGCAAATGCTTACATGTTCAAACTTGGCAAGTTTGCCTACTCAGAGATATCTCCAGATCAGTGGAAAAACAATTCTTCAGAAAGCTCAAGGAAAAATAGAAGTTTGTAATGACCCTTTGACTCTGGATACACAGAAACAACAGAGCACATGCTCCTCTAATGCCTGCAAAGACACTCACATTAGCCTCATTTTATCATTACTGTAAAAATAGCCAAGGGAGCAGCACTCAAAATCCATGGGATGATGACCTGTGCCATAAACTAGACTTAATGAGCACCTAATTTGCCATATTAGAGTACTGTGTAATTTGATATAGTTTCCCACATATTAACCTTTTATGCTTCCCTGCACCTATCTAATTTTCCATCCTTTCTTTTAGATGTTTATAGACTTTTAGGTATATTTTCTATTTTATTATCTTGTAACTTCAGATAGATAGATGATAGATGATGATAGATAGATAGATAGATAGATAGATAGATAGATAGATAGATAGATAGATAGATAGATAGATAGAAATGATAGGTGATGGTGGTGGTGGTGGTGATGATGATAATGATAGAAGATAGAGAGACTGTTATAACGTATATGCTTTTTAATTGACTGTACTCCATTTTCATTATGTCAGTCTAGGACCATAATATATGTTTGATATGATTCTTAAGGTAAATCTGATTATCAAAAATGTAACATTTCAGGCAAGAAGCAAAGCTTCTTTCATTGCAGCTGAACCTACCCTAATATCTGTAGCCTCTTACCAAGAGAATTTCAGCTGCTAGATTCAAACATTGAACTATTCTCAAACCTGCTTAATAAATTCTGCTCTACTGCTAAGTGAGATTGGGAAAGTCTGTACCCCCTTGAGTTGGTTGGCTCGGGTGTTTCTCTTTTTCACCTTCCCCCCTACTGCCATCATAATTCTCTATTAATTTTCTAATTGGCTGCAATTCATAGCTAAAGGTGCTAAGTCGTCCCCTCCTCCTGAGGCTTACTAATTGTGGAGCAAATTGTCCATTGTTATGATTAAAAAACCCTGGAGGTGAGTGTATTTCTATGATCCTTGTACATTGCAACTCACCTTCCTCTGCTGGAAGCCATCTTCAGCTAAAACATCTGAATAATAAGAAAAGAAACAGATTTTTTCCCCTGCACTGGGCTTGTTTGACATTCAATCAGAGAGACGTGTATTCAGGAGAACAGTTGGATTCAGGTTTTGTTGGTTGAAAGACACCATTTTTATTCCATACGATCAGGGATGTGTTAAGATTCTGAGGAGCCTGAGCAGAATTTTTATTCAAGCCTCCCCTCATTTCTATGTCAATGTCATTTTTTGTCTTCCATGCTTTTATCCACTGAATTGTTCTGTAAAAGAGGATGTGCAGGTGAAACCCAAACATCGAAGTAACCTTTGTGATCATACAGTTAAACAAAATATAACCCATCCTCTAATCATCTGAAATACAGAGCTTGGGTGCTGGGTCTAACTTCCTCTTGCTTCTATTGCATTTATTATTCATTTATATAAAAGATCTCTATGGCTACCCATCTCACAGCACACTTATCTGGGTTGTTAACAACAGTGATACAAACACAAACAATACAAACAAATACAAAAAGAAAGTCAAGAAAAACTAGACATGCATCCCATAACTATGCTTATTCATTCCTTCAGTGCCTTAACTCCAACTTTACTTTCCCACTGCCTGCATGCTTGAGTGCAGTTTTGAGGAATTTCCAAAGTATTGTGAAATGCTTGGATTTTTGTATATTTGGATCTTATATCTTAAACCCTCTAAAATGTGATAACATTCTAATTGCATAATTTTTCTTTTATGATATCCTTTCAGGTTGTTTTATTCTGGACTAAAAATCACTCTCACCAATATTTTCTACTATCTGTTGGATATATTTATCGTGGAATAAATGACATCTCAAGATTATATATATATATATATATATATATATATATATATATATATATATATATATATATATATATATATATATATATATATATATATATATATATATATATATATATATATATATATATATATATATATATATATATATATATATATATATATATATATATATATATATAAAATAGCACCATGAAAGTTCTTCTGTTTAAAAAAAAATTATCTCCCTCATCCAGCCCTCTGAAGGTATCTCTTAGTACACAGGGTTGTACATATTCTTTCAAGTAGTTCTCTCATTCATTTGTCATCTTTACAATTACTTGATGAAAGACTGAATTACTGAATGTTTAGAATTACACAGTTGGGTTTTGTTATGGAAAGCTTGGAAATAATGTTAATTGGAAGAGCCAAATTAAGTCCTATTATGTTGTGGGGAAAAGAGGAAGAGGAAAGAATATTAGAGATGCTTGCTATCTTGAGTTATTTATAAAAAATAATAAAGATGGGATATAAATTAATAAATAAAAACCCCACTTTAGCATGATACCCTGTGTAATATTTGAGAAAAAAAAATCTTTCTGTTTCTGATTCCTTCTACTGTCCATTAGCTGGTAAAACATAATTCCTATTCCTTTTTTATGAGGAAAGCAACCATTTTGTTTACTACTGGTGTCAGTTTTCAATCTGTACAGCTCATCTTGATTTCAGTGGCATTATTCCTGACATCTTTTTAAACACTATGAGTGTTGGTGTTGTGTAGCGAATAAGAAAAATGAGCCAAAGGACTGTGTTGCCTTTCATTCTTTCTTTCTTCAACTATTGGCATATGAAGTGAAGCTTTGATCTTATCTTTACAGTGGGGAATTAATGTTAATTTTGCCCTAATTACTAATATCATTATTTATCACTATGTACAAGCAGAAAGGTTGCCTCTACAGAATGAATCACCTTGACCCTGCACTCTTGAGCCATTCTGCATGTTTGAGAGGGAGATAGAAAAGAATGCATAGAAGTCTTCCAGGGGAGATAATTCAAATTGAAGTTAGCCCTGTCAAAGCAGTCTACTACTGTAAAGACCAAGATACCTGCGAGTAGTCCCTTGGAAAATCTCTGGATAAGGAGAGGACAGGAGATCGTCCACATCAGCTCCAGAGGGCTCATTAGCAGATTGCATGACAGTGGCATTCAGTTGTCTTGAACAATGGGAGCACTGGGATTAGCCATTTTATTCATAACCAAGGAAGATACTTTTATTTTATTTTATTGTTGTATTGCATACATTTTATTTATAAACACTTTTTTGAAAAACAGTGCATTGTCAGGGTATACCATTTACAAATAAAAAAAGACCAAAAAAGAAGAGTGGTGTAAAACATTGATACACAAGCTAATAACAACAATAATGATATAGTAACAATAGTAATAATATAATCAAAAAGCTTTTACCTAGGTTTCGTCTTACATTAAAGTATTGTAATTATTTACCTTATTCTCAGTTCTAACATTTATGATCTTATTTTTCTCTAATTCCTACCTTTTGCTTCTATCCATTCATAGAATTTATTCCAAATCACATAATATTCTGTATCTTCTTGATCTTTAATGTTAAAGTTAATCTAACCATTTCAGCACAGTTAATTTTTTTAATTACAGCCTCCTCTGGTGGGAGTATTCACATTTTCCCAATATTTAGCATATATGACCCTTGCTGCTGTCAGTATGTGTAAAACTAAATATGTGGTCCCTTTATAATAGCCTTCTGGCAATATACCTAGGAGACATATTTCTGGTTTCAACTCAATATTCTGTTTGATTATCATTTCCTGCCATTTTTGTATTTTCTCCCAATATTCTCTTGCTTTACTACATGTCCATCACATGTCATAAAAGGTGCCTGGAGTCTGACTGCATTTCCAACATTTAGTGGACAGCTTCCTGTCCGCTAAGGAAGAGACTTTTGAAGGACACTAAGTTCACCAACCTCACTTTCTCATCACTTTTAGAAATTGCTCATTAACTATCAACATATAGTAAATATAACATTGAATTCTAACATTTTTAAAGATGATTTATAGCAATAGTGGGTGGTGGTACATGCATCTGGCTCACTTTGATCTCTCAGTGGCCTTTGATACCATTGAACAACATCCTGATCAACATTAAGGGTTGGGGACAGAAGTGGGTTCCTACGGTTCAGACCAGTTCAGCCGAACTGGTATTGGTTTTCCAGCCTGGGTCGCTGGAACCTGCAGAGATCCAGGTCTGCCATACCCCCAAACTGGTTCCACGGTCTCTTCTCCCATTGCCAGCATGTTCCTGCGCATATGCAAAACAGTTTTCAGTAAACTGTGCATGCACAGTAATGTGCGGCCGGCTCACGCACGAGCAAAGTGAAAATTCCCACTCTCAGTGAACCAGTAGTAAACCAGTCAGGAACCCACCACTGGTTGAGGGTAAGGACAGAGTGATAATATGTGATATCTATGGCCAGAAGGGCTTTCAAACAAATCTAACTACTGAGTGAGTTGCATCCATTCTTAGTTCAGGAGGCGTTGCTCACAGCCACTGATGCCATGGTCATCTCCCAGTTGGATTATTGCAATGCACTATTAATGCCTTTGAGGACCACCCAGAAGTTGAAGTGGTTCAGAATACAACAGTCCAGGTAATTTTGGGTTCATCATGTCATGTCCATTTACTACTACTAATCTGCAAGATCCTAAGTGCAATTCAAGGACTAGTTACCACCTAAAAAGCCTTTCACAGCATAAGGCTGGACTTCTTGAAGGAAGTCCAGCTTTCTTTAATTCATCTTGCTTTTTCCACAAGATCCAGCATAGTTGGCTCTCTATAAAATAGTATTATCTGGTGGGATTTTGGAGGTATGTCTTCTTTTATTATGGTGTCTGCCCTTTGGAACAGAATATGTCTTCAAATTCAGAAGGTCTTGACTGTGTGTGGTCTTCTGTAAAAACCTTGCTCTTCCCCCAGGCATTTGGTTAAGGTGGTAGGTGAATTTGTTTGTAGCGGTTTCAAATGTAATGGTTTTCAGCTACTTGTGTTACTTTTAATTTTGTTTGCTTTGTCTCTGGCTGTAATAATATATTAACAGCGAGAATTGCAAGTTACATTTTTTAAATTTTTATATATAAATCTATTGATTGATTAATTGATTGATTGATTAATTAAATAAATAAATATCTAGAGTTCTATGTTAAGAACTTTATGGAAGAAGCTGCCTATGCAGAGAGATCTGACAGAAGTCAGAGAGGCGGCATTATGTCAGTGTGTTCTAAGAAACTGTTTTGAGCTACAGGGTATCAAAGAAAAAAGAGTTTATTTATTTTCCTGATCCTTTTTAATACAGTAGATAAAATATTGTGAAATTTTCAGTCTTTTACTCCAGGGACAGGAGACTGGGTGCATTGCCTCCACCTTGCATCATTCATGTAGTCCACATTTTTACCCTTCAAAGCCTGAAAAATCAATTCCTACCATCCCACCATCTAATTCTAAAATCCTGCCATATTCTGAGCATCACCGTAGATCCACAGAGGAAAAGGCCAGGAACCAGCAGATGCTGCTCCCATTATCTTAAGGAAATGTGTGTGGAGAAGGATGACCATGGTTAGAGGCTTAAAGCTCTTCAACCTCTCAGTTAAAAGTCTGCTGAAAGAAAACCATGGTGCCACAAAGCCAAGAAGCCAGAAGGGATGAGTTGAGAGTGCTTGCCAATTGGAAATGGTTGGCTTCTGGCTTAAAAGCTCCAGCTCTTCAGCTGCATTCATAGCAATTCCTCCTGCACTGCAGCTGAACCAGAAATTGTCCTGCTGTACAAAAGCAATAACAGTTTGTCATCAGGCAAAGCTAATGAAGGAGTGTCCCTAAATCAGCATAAGACCAGTGACATAGAATTATGGAAGCCTTATCTCTACACACACTCACATTTCTAGTTATCTGCAGTTGTTTGTGCATATAATGTCACTTCTCAAAGTTGCTATAATAATAGAGTAATGTATTGTTTTCTTCTCAGTAAGAAGGAAATGGAACTGGGTGCAATTTTCACTTGTGAGTTAGCCACTGGTATGTTTTTGGAGCCTCTGATTTTGGAAAGCCAGCCGTGCTAAGCAAGTGCAATGGGTATGCTATGCAAACAAATCAGTTCTATGCAAAAGACATACCAGTCATTTTACCCTCAAGATAACAAACATTTTTATTCATGAAAAGCTTCAATTTACTCTCAGTTGATGACTAAGTCCAAAATATGTTTGCAAGCATCCAGTTTTTCTTTCCCCTTTGTAATCAGGTATTAGTGCTTTGTATTTAAGGACTTTGACTGATGAATCATTGTGTCATTGGTACCAAGCTGGTATTAAATGCATTGTGTAGTCAAAGATATAAAGGACAAACAGTTCAGGAACTTTGATGTATAAGAGTTAGATCCATTGCAGTATATATCAGTCTGGCCATTATTGCTTTACCTATTATATTCTTTTAATTCTTTGATATAAGACATACTGTATAAGGCTCCTGGGTACTCTCCCATCCAGGTACTAATATAAGATAGTCCTGCTTAGCTTTCGCAAGAAGTTCACATCGTGTCATCATAAACTCTGCTTGGGAAACATTTGGGGATTGCCCATGCAAAGTATAGACAGGTTCAAACGTATCAACATATAGTAATTGCCTTTGAGCTGAAAGGTGAAATTGTATTCTACAAAGACAACTAGGGAGCTTTCAACACACTGACATGCTTTCAATAGAGACATAAATGGTAAATAGGATCTAACGTATAAATTGCTTGAATTAAAATGGAAATGATATACTGTATGAGGTGATATATGAAGAAACTGGAACAGCAAAAGGTGTTGGAAGAGCTACAGAAGAGTTAAAAGAGCTGCAAGAGAGTGATGGGGAAAATGCAAAGAGCTAATAGAAAAAATGATAGGGCAACTATAAAAATTAGGCTCTTCAGGAAGGGTGAGAATTGATGTGTTGAAGAAGACAGAGAAGGAAACGTCATAGGCACACATACATTATTTAAACAAAGAAGGGAAAATTGCCCCAACATTTGCATGACTTAAAAATGTATTTGATTTTTCAGAAGTCAGCTTCACCTTCTCAATTTCTATTAAAGCAGTAATGTCTCCAGTGAGTCTGGTAACTAGTTATATGATATACATGTGTACATAATGGTTGGCTGCATGGCTTCCTCTTCACTGGGAAAGAATGAGGACCAAGGGAAACATCACCCTATCACTCTTTGCTATGATGATCCCGGTTCATTATCATAAACTCCCAAAGCTTAGCATTTTGCCCTGTGTTTCTTTGTGACTTTTCTGCCAGCTGTCTCTTTTTTTAATGATGTAGGCTTGGATTTTATGTATATCGCCTTCTGGGGGTATTAGGATTTCAGACATTCCCAGCTGATATTTCCTGCTTAATAATACTGGTTTTAATCAGAGAATAGAAGATAAAACTGGGATGAGTCCAGTTATTGAGTGCCAACTGATTTCCTAGCTCTGTAATCACACACGTACCCCTGTCAATTATTAACACTGGCAGTTAGGACTTGATCGTTTATAAATTTTCATATATTGTATCCATTGCCTCTTGTTAGCAGTATATGAAGTAAATTCTCAGTGGCTGGGCAGTACAAGCCAAGAGATAGCATTCACCAGAAAGGTTTTTAGGTGAATGCAGCCAAAAATAATTACATGGAGTCAGAAGGGATCATGAAGGTAACCAATAAATGGCATCTTCTAAGAATCCATAATTTCAGCAACATAGTGCCATTCTAGTTTTGGAGAGAAGCTTTCTTCCCTTAACGTTTTATTTGTATACATTTTTTTAAGAATAAAATCAAACACACATTGTACTATCATGCTGTTGAACTTACAATTCTTAATTATTGTAATAGTCCAACTACATCCTATATTACTATCAAGAATACATAAAAAATTCCATATAGTCAAGAATAAATTTACTGAAAAACTCTGGATAACTGGTAGATGGTGGCAAGGAAATACAGAATTCTTTATTGCCATCAACTGCTCAGTTGGAATTGTACACATCAAAGCTTTACCATCCATGTAATTTACCATCAATGTGTTTTATAGAAATACTCATGCAATGTTTGATCCAGCTGGGAAATCTACTGGATAACCATACAAGAAATTTCAGCTACAAGTGGATGTGATATACATTTCTACAAGTGGATATGATAGACATTTCTAGAGCCGCGGTAGCGCAGTGGTTAGAGTGCAGTACTGCAGGCTACTTGTACTGATCACCGGCTGCCAGCAGTTTGGCAGATTGAATCTCACAAGGCTCAAGGTTGACTCAGCCTTCCATTCTTCCAAGGTCATAAAATGAGGACCCAGATTGATGGGGGGCAATATGCTGACTCTGTAAACCACTTAGAGAGGGCTATAAAACATTGTGAAGCAATATATGTCTAAGCGCTATTGCTACCTTGTACCTTTTCAACTTTCCTCCTTGTCTTCCTCTAACATAATTCTATTTTTAAACATTTTATTTGTTACCTTTCTTCCTGTTTTGAATGCTCATCTTGCTTTGACATTTGTGTAACTTCTGTGCACGACATTGGGTAATGAAAGGGTCTCTATTCTAGCCCATCTTCTTCTTCTTTTGGAGATTATAATTGGCAGTGCTGATAATTTGTTTGCTTTACTTTCCTTGGTAAATATGCACACAAGGCTACTGTAATGGTATGTGGGAAGACTCTGGGAGATGTTGCTTAGGAAATAGTTAGATAAGACACAGCAGAGCCTGCAGCTGCCTAGTGAACAGAGCAAAAGACTCAGAAGAGCCTTCCCTAAAGGGAAGGGAATGGAGGGAGAATGGTACTTACATACTTACAAGATTCTGTTAACGTAGCTTTACAATAAAGTAGACTCCGCTTATCTGGATGTGTTTCCTGTCTGGTCTACCTGGTAGCTGACAGGGAAAGTAAGGGGAAACCTTACTTCTGTCTCAAATGGCCATAGGTACAGACTTAGAACCAAGCATTTTTTCATTATTAAAAAATAACAAATATCTTTTTTTCATTTCTGGCTACATTTCAATTCACTGCTTCGGGGAATTTAAGGATTAGGTAAAAATCATGTAATACAAACCACTATTCAACAGTGAACAAGAAAGGCATATCTCATAAAAATGGAAGACAGATTGAGGTCAATTTTGTCTGGAATAGGAGGAGGAAATTTAACAAAAAAAAAGCCCTACCCTCTTATTCCTTAGGATTGAAGCTATGAGGGTTTGAGGCTATAACAACGAAGTCGGATAGGGATTCCAGGCATTGACCACTCTGTTGCTAAAGTCATATTTTCTGCAATCGAGTTTGAAATGGTTTACCTTGAGTTTTTTTTTTTCCTATTATCTGTATGACATTGATTTTCAAATAAGTGAGATGTTTGGATTGTAACTTATCCATTGCTGTTGGCCAGTTTAACATCAGAGTTTATATATACATGCATACATACATACATACATACATACATACATACATACATACATACATACCGGTACATATATAATACACCCATATTCACACACATAGCACACACTCCTTTGATGTAAGATTGACCAATAGCAACAAATTATATTCATCTACAGTTATTTCATTTCCTAAGACAATAGTAATTTGCATTCCAATTTTAGTTCATCTGTTTCTTGCTCATTTGTTTGTAGCTTTCCTGTTTGCAGCTTTAATAGAATAGGAGAGTTGGAAGGGACCTCTAGTCCAACCCCCTGTCTAGGCTGGAAGCCCTATACCATTTCAGACAAATGGCTATCCAACATCTTCTTAAAGACTTCCAGTGTTGGGGCATTCACAACTTTCCTGCTGATTTCTTCCTTGTGACCAAGGGGTTTCTTACACTTTCCCTAAATTTGTTGATCTCCTGTTATTAGGAGTAGAATTCAACTCCAATCTGGTCAGTGTTCTATAAGAAATGAAATTTCAGTCAATTTCCCAATGTTCAGCTTGTAGATTTGTTAGGCAGCCTAATAGCTAGAATTTGGGACATGTTGACAAATGCACATGAATCATTTCATTTCACTGCAATTGATTTATTGAATAGAACAAATAGATTGAATAGATGGATGGAGCCCATAAAAGAGTCTACACTTGATGACTAATAAGACCAATAAACTAATATAACAAATGTGGTGATTCACACTTGACTGCATCATCAAGTGATCAGCATCCATATAGAGTGAGTTCCTGGTGTTATTTGCATTAGAACAAAAAAAATTCTTTCTTGATAACGAATCCACGATACGCACACATCTTTTAAATGAAATGTGCCCATAATGCCATCCCTAAGCAACTGTTGCTTTACCATATAAAAGCTTCAGCTTTGGATTTTTCTTTAGAATAGAATGAGCTGGGAAGGACCTTGGAGGTCTTCTAGTCCTACCCGCTGCTAAAGCAGGAGAACCTATACCTTTTCAGATAAGTGACTGTTTAGACTCTTCTTAAAAACATCCAGTTATGGATCGTCCACGATTTCTGGAGGCAAGCTGTTCCACTGGTTAATTGTCCTCACTGTTAGGAAGTTTCTCCTTAATTCTAGGTTGGTTCTGTCTTTGATTAGTTTGAAACCATTGTTTCTTGTCCTGCGCTCTGGTGCTTTGGAGAATAATTTGACCCCCCTCTTCTTTGTGGCACCTCCTCAAATACTGGAATCAATGACGTGCAGTGAGGTTTATGGCTGTTGAGGCACTGACACAGTGGTGGGTTTCAAATTTTGTTAGGCTTGTGGACTTCAGCTCCCAGAATTCCACAGCCAGGCATGCTCAGTTCCGATTTAAAGCAACAGCATTTGTTTTTCTCCTTTGCGAAAGAAGTTTACTTCTTTCTTTTTCTTCTCCCTTCCCCTCCTTCCTCCCTCTCTCCTTCCCTCCTCCCTCTCTCAAACACACACATACACACACACAGAGAGAGAAGTTGGATTGGACTATCTCTCCTACCCCCTTCTCTCTCTCTCTCTCACTCTCTCTCAAACAAACAAACAAACACACACACACACACACACACACAACACACAAAGTTGGATTGGAGGGAAGAGCACCAGCGAGGAGACCACAGGAGGAGGAAGGAAGCCAGTCAAAGAGCCATACTGGAGCACACACAATTTCCCCCAGCCCCGGAAGGATCCAGCCCAGCTGCACTGATTACAGGTTTGAAAAGGCAACGTGGCTCTGCCTGAAATCAAACTACACCCCAGGGAGAGCACAAGCGAGCCAGAGTCCTTCCCTCCAGCCTTTGCCTAAAGCCCTGCACCAGGAGGATGAAGTTTGAATTCCTCCCCCTCCCTCCGACCCACACGTACCTTTTCCAGCTATTTCAGAGAGGATTTCAACTCTGCTCTTGCCTCGGGTCCTCTGAAGAAGACCGGCTCAACAAGCGCCCTCTACTATGAGGCAGGAGAACTGCATGCCTCACCTACATCAGGAATTTTTAGGCTTTTAACCCTTGCTTAACTCTGCTCGAGTGATCATAAAACGGCTAAAGTCAGACTAGATGAGGCATGCAGTTCTCCTGCCTCATAGTAGAGGGCGCTTTTTTAGAGGCTTTTTTAAACAGTTAAGCAGAGTCATCCACGGTGAGGCAGAAACTAGCTTTGATCGTATTAGTTGCTCTTCGCTGAACCTTTTCCAAAATCTCAATATCTTTTTTATAGTATGATGCCCAAAATTGGGTGCAGTATTCCAAGTGTTGTCTTACTAAGGTTTCATAAAGCAGCACTGTGATCTTGATTCTATTCATGTGATCTTGATTCTATGCCTCTGTTTATACAAACCAGCATTGTATTGTTATGAGAGGTCTCTTTTGGGAAACAGATGCCCCTTTGCAGTTTCACCCTGTGTTTGCTGGTGAAGAAATGAGGTAGAGGAGAAAAGGAGGAGCAAAAAAGAATCAGACTGGATTTTCCTCACTCACATGCCTTTTTCCAATTTTCTCTCAGGCTAAAAATGAAACATGTCAGGTTAGGTCTGAGAGATGAAGGGGATGCTAATAGGCACAGAAACAAGGATGATCACAACAGCAAATGAGGACAGGACAGCATTTGCTTAGTAAACATCAATGTAGCAAGCCCCAGTATAACACAGCATCCTCATCCTAGCACCTTCCTGCCTATAAGGACACATCACAGTAAGTTAAAGCCTCATGTTATCTGGGTTTCTGGCAGTGGTACAGTTAGTCCTCGACTTACAACAGCTTGTTTAGTGACCATTCGAAGTTATAACATTGCTGAAAAAGCTGAGTTATGACCATTTTTCACATTTACAACCGTTACAGCTTCCCCAGGGTCACATGATCAAAATTCAGATGCTTGGTAATGACTTATATTTATGATGGTTGCAGTGTCCTGGGTTCATGTGATCAACCTTTACAACTTTCTGACAAGCATGGGAAAGCCAGATTCACTTAACAATCATGTTACTAATTTAACAAGTGCAGTGATTCACTTAACAACGGTGGCAAGAAAAGTGGTAAAATGGGGCAAAGCAAATGTCTCACTTAATAACATAAATTTTGGACTCAATTGTGGTCGTAAGTCGAGGATCACCTGTATTCTTAACCTGACGGTGCCAGGCTGCACTAGGCTTATGTATCTAGCTATTTAGTTTGATGTAGACTGATTAGTCTTGGAAACTTGTTATAGGATAGCATCTTAGCATAATAAATCATCATTTTTCATATCCCATTCCCTCAAAATTATTAGTGCAGCTGAAGCTGGCCTCCTGCAACTTTTCTATAAATAGCCTCTGTCATCAATATTCTATCAATGTTTACAAAGGACTTGTATCCCACTAGTATAACACCCCCTCTTTTATTTTCTGTTTGCTCTCCTGCCCTTTTGTGACCTCTTGTTCCCACATTTCTAATCCAGTCACATCTGTTTTTCTTATATTGGATGCTTTTCTTGTTTTCACACTTAGCCTCCTATGAAAATGTTTCTGGGCTCTTTTGTATATCATTCAAGCTCCTTGTAGAATAGGGTCTTACTTGGCTAAACCTCAAATGGTTTAGAAATGGTTTTGTCACCAACGTTACATAAATATATATATATATATGCTGCATTTAGATGCTATGCTAAAAAGTAATCAGATTGCCTAAAATGGGTGGCTCAACAATTCATAGAAATTGTAAAACATTAAAAAGAACCTAGGAATACATTGATTGCATTTTTAACTCTTCTCCTTTAAAAAAAACATAGACTGTTGAAATGGTGGCCTTGGGAATTCAATTCTTGGCATAGACAGGCTCACCTCACCCATATCTCAATATTATTCTGGATAAATGTACTTGGGATTCTTTGTAACGGTGCAGGTCAGTGGACCCTGGAATATTCAAACAAAGCAGTGTGTTCCTACCACGTGTAAAGCTGCAGCTGAAATAAGAGATATTTGAAAGTCGTCACTGATCAATCCCAGTTCCCACTTTCCTATAACAGTTATTTCTGTTTTGACAGTGATTTCCCACAACAGTGCACTCCTTCCTTCGACAGTATCCCTAAACCCTTTCTCCTCCTCCTCAGATTTGTATGGGACAGATTGTTTATTACATATCAATTACCTTCCCATCTGGATTTGGAATGGAGAGAAAGAAGAAACCTCAAAGGAAAAGTCCAAATGTTAATTCGCTATTCCAAAATGTCTATCTTTTTTTTTAAAATTAATGAATCTAAGATGTGCTTGGATATGTAACATTTGGATAATGAATCTGACTAAAGTTCATAGTACACATTCTCAGGGGTCCTATCCAATTGTGGCTGTCTGCTGATGGAAACAGCATCCACCAGTGAGACATAATTCTCCTCCCCGCCTTTTGCCTTCTTTCCATGTGCCCTCAAGCTTTATTAGGTGGGTCTGCTGGAATGCTGTGAAGTAAATGCAGGATGTTTAGGGAAAAGCTTATTCCCATAGAGGGCTAAAGATAAACAATACTATTCAAGAACTGTTGACTCAAAAGTAAGCCTAGTGTAGTTGTGAATGACTGTAGGATTGTATTCTACTGGTATCTCATAAATAATTATACATATGTTTTCCTAGTATTGAAGCTAGGAAAAGGTAGGACTTGGTTTGCTTTTGAAACTTTACAGTGTTGAGTCCATTTCACCGGATAAATTGAAATGACTAGAATGATTTCTAGTAGAATTGCTATAATGGTGGATTCCTGCATTCCAATGTTGTTGTTAAAAAGTTTGTTTACTGTTCATGGAAAGATTATACCAGAGGTGAAATGCTACCGGTTCGGGTTGGTTCACCCGAAACGGTAGTAAAAAATGCTACCAGTTCACCCTGAACCAGTAATAAAAAGTGCTACCAGTTCAGGCAAACCGGTAGTTCCAACAATCAGCTGTGCAACATCAGCTGTGTCGTGTGATTTATATTCGCTAGAAAACAGGAAATCCTGTTTTCCAGGATTTCCAGCACAGCTGTTCCCCTTCTTGCTGTTCTACTTACCTTTGCAGACTGAGGAAAGGCTTCTTAATCCTTCTTTTTCAGCGCTGTGCATAGTGCCTGTGGTGAACATGCACATGAAGCGCGCATGAGTGTGTGAAGCAAACCAGTAGCACACTTTAAAGCATTTCACCCCTGGATTATACCTGTCCCTTGGTTAGTCCATGTTAAGAAAAATAGTTTTTCAGATGAAATCTAAATCTTTCTATAGAAAAAAAAAAGGGCAGAAGTTGTAGGAGAAAATAGTATTTGCTATTTGATTCGGAAATATTTGATGACAGAGAATTACAGAGAATATTCTTCTGTAACAGAGAATACTACATGCAGCAAGTAGAAACAGCTTCTTTTCACATTGTCCAGTTAATCAACATCTATTCCTTCTTTCCTTTTTCTCTCTTCATTTCTTCAAGGAAATGCTACTTCAGCAGCAACTGTCAAGCAAGGTAAGGGCTAACAAAATACCTTTTCTTCCAATGCTTATAATGCAATGCCTTCTAGATGACCTTGTCTGACCTTGGAAGGCAATCGGCAATCGGCAATCGGCATTAGTGCTTAGGGTTCAGGGCTGACAGAAAGTTGAAGAAGGTTACAAAAAATGGTCCTGGCAAACTACTTCTCTTAAAGTGTAAAAAAAAAATGGAATGGATGAAGATACCAGAAACTAAGTTCAATTTAAGCTCAGCTTTATGGATCAATATATCACAGTTATTTATAAGCCACGCAACAAAGTGAACAGTATATGTGTGAGAAATATTAATAAAGAGAGGGGAGAGGATACACACACAACACAATCTGTTTGAAGAAAGCGTCAGTTAACTATTTTTCAATTGCCTGAGTGCAGAAATTACACATGCAGATGGGCACCAAGGCATCTGAATTTGAAGAAGGAGCCTTGAGCCTTGGTCTATTTATTCCCATTCCTTTTTGCACTAATATCACAACCATTTTGGGTTTGGATATAATACATCATATGGAGAGATAGTCAAAAGTTGATCACACAGGCTTCTGGGTACCTACACTTTTAACTTGGAATTGGGTTGAACTGTGGAATGGTGATGTTATCCCTGTTGGTTTTTTATATAAAGGACCGCAGAGAGTTTTAAAAGGATCTTACAAACTGGGCAAATGGGATTTAAAATGGTAAATGCAGTTTCAGGTAAACAAGTGCAAAGGACTGTCCTTTGAAATAAATAAATAAAAATGCCTTTGCAGGTAAACTATTGGACTCTGAACCGGCAGTGAGTGACCATGAAACAAATTTTGACAGTATGGGAGAGAGCTGAAAGAATATGTCATTCAAGTGTGTGCCAGCTGTCAAAAAAATAAATTCCATGCTATGAATCATTATGAAAAGGACCAAAAGCATACAGTCAATGCAACAATATCTTTATATAAATGTATAATTCATCCAGATTTAAAATATGGCATATGTTCTGCTTACTGCATCTCAAAAAGGGGTTGTGAAACTAAAATGTGTAGCAAAGGCCTCCCAAAATGATCAGGGGAATAGAACATCTGTAGCTTAGGAAAAAGATAAGTATGAGTGAATATAAAATTCTTGAAGTATTTAAAGAATAAGCAGATTTACACACAAACACACACACGCACACACACACACAACTCCTGTAACATGAAAACCTGAGATCCATTAATTTCAAGGTCAGTAAAATACTTCTCTGCAAAACATATAATTAAATAATAGAATTGATACCACTCTGTTTGGTGATGGGCACCAATTTATAGTTTTAAGGAGGAAAACTAGACAAATGCATATAGGATAGGAATATTCATGACAGTTGATAGCTATTTACCTTTTCTGGAATCAAAGGCCATATATATTCAGTACTGGCTAGAAAGATGATTTCTGCCTTCATGTCCTTGTCACTTTCCAGGATATATTTGGCTGACTGTTTGGGCACATGGAATACTGAAATAGATAGACCTTTATCCTACTCTAGTGAGATTCGTATTTGTTATTTTGGTATGTACCGGACTCTGAACTAGGTTGCTAGTCATTCATATCAGACTTAAGTGTAATGCTTAAGCATGAATGATTGACAATGAATAGAAAAGGGGTGAAGGAGGTTTGTACTCCTTATTAAAAATCTCCATTTATACTGAACTTCAACAGTTCTGCTTTGTGATGTGCAGTAGCGTTACTTTTTCAGGCAAACTTTGCAAGAGGTCAGGTTGTACAATTCCTTTGAAAAAGGTCCATCTGGGGACTGAAGAGTTACTACATTTGTTTACACTTGGTGTGATGAAGGTTGGAAATCACTTCTCTATATATATTTCTTTATTACATTCTCTTTTTCTCTTTTCTTGTACTTTTTATTCTTGCTTTCCTTTCTCTAAGTTTAGTCTGTATGAATTTTTACTACTATCATTAAAACTATTAATAAAAATACATTTAAAATGTGCAGAATCCTAGTTCAATCAGCTTTTTGAATAATTTAGGAAGCCTTCTCTTCCTTCGCCTTTGGAAGCTCCTGCCAGCTTCTGGCTGTATATACTACTAAGGTGAATGTGGAAGCAGTGGGCACCAACTTCCAAAGCAGCCATTTAAGTTGGGAAAAAAACTGGGGCTGCTTTAAACAATCTAAAAAGAAGCCCTGGCTCCTATATGTTCCAAAGCATCTTCATCAAAGAAATTGCACAGTCCTAATAGACAGTATCACCTTTTTTTGATAAACATTTTGACCTGAAATGCATTAGTAACTATCTCTTTGCTTCTTATGGTCATAATTAATGCCCAAAGACTAATCCAGTTCTCTCTTACAATTGCTTTGAAAAATCATGCAAAGAACAATAAAACTAAAAACAGGTACATATGAAAATATGTACAAACCAAAGAGTGGGACAGTCAATAATTGATACAGTGAAGGGTAAGGAAGGGGACTATTTATCTTTCATAATAGTTCAACCTTTGTTAAAGTGACGTTAGCACTCCATGATATGCAACAAAATTTCATTTTAATGTATGCCAGTTAGTGTACTTTCAGTGTGACAATAAAGTTATTCTAAATCTAAGTCATATGGTTATTTTAGGCTCCCCAAATTCTCAGCTAATTGTGGAATTGTGGAAGCTGAAATCCATTCATCTGAAAGGTTTCTGGAGAAGACTGCTATATATATAAATGTAAGGGTTTCAAGTAACACTCCCAATGAACAAAGACTCCAAGGCTTGAAGTTCCTCAAAGTTCCATTTTATTATAGATGTCATATTGGCACATCTGGGAAAACCTGAATCTGAAAGGCTCTAGGTTTTCCTCACCCAAATGAAAGTCCAAGTCCCTGCCCAGCACCCACATGTCCATCACATGGCCCAATCAGTCATCAGCCCAACTGGAGATGCCTTCTAGTCATGCTCTTTCAGGTGCAGGGCAAGATGCCCCTGACTCTCCAAGACTCTCTGAGAAAGGAAAGTTGTTTTGACTATATATCTCCCATACTCTATATAATCTTCCTCCCATTTTCCCACAGCAGTAAATGTTGCAGGCCGGAAGGCCCAATGCAAAAGATGGCTTCCAGGCCTGACAATAATCTTATTCCATCTCGTGAGATGGTTCCTGTCATGCAGATCTAAAAGTCATATTAAAAAACAAACAAACCTAGGACTCAAACCCTACCAGGTTTGAATTTTATCAGCAAGTCAGATCTGAATTTGTTAGCAAGGCCGATATAAAATAGCAATAGCAATAGCACCCTAGACGGACATACCACTTCCTAGTGCTTTACAGCCCCCTCTACGCAGTTTACAGAGTCAGCACATCACCCCCAATAATATGGATCCTCATTTCACCCACCTCGGAAGGATGGAAGGCTGAGTCAACCTTGTGTTAGTTCAGTGTATGCACTGAACGAAGGCAACGTTGCATACAAAGTTACCATGGAGGAGATGTGATTAGGTTTTTAGAATAGGATGTATCCCACATGAAAATGTGGGAAAGGTAAGATGGGCTGGGTTCAGAAGATTCATTAGAACAAAAACAAGTACACACATGGCAAAAGATGTTGAGAAGGAGTTTTGTCATTGAGTTCATGAGAGCAGGATTAAGGATTAATTACCTAGATTTTTTTTAGGTGAATCATAGCGGGTAATCAGAAAAAAAAAAAAACCTTCAGTGTAAGCTTGTCAAATGGTTGAGCACAAACTGATAGGACGCAGCAGAATTAAGCCAAGCTGCTATGCAAGTACACGTTCTCCTGGGAGAACTGCCCTTGATTGAAGCTGGCACTGCCTACTCCCAAAACCTGAGGGCAGAAGAGATTATATTTTGTTTAAAGTGGCTGTAGAAACAAGATATGAATAAACTTGAGCCTGATGTTGCAACTTTTGAAGCCTTTCTGGTGCCCTCCCCCTCCAGCAAACTGCATCCAGATACTTTTGTGGAGTCTTCTTCTTCTTCTTCTTCTTCTTCTTCTTCTTCTTCTTCTTCTTCTTCTTCTTCTTCTTCTTCTTCTTCTTCTTCTTCTTCTTCTTCTTCTTCTTCTTCTTCTTCTTCTTCTTCTTCTTCTTCTTCTTCTCCTCCTCCTCCTCCTCCTCCTCCTCCTCCTCCTCCTCCTCCTCCCCTTCCCCCTCCCCCTCCTTCCCCTCCCCCTCCCCCTCCTCCTCCTCTTTCTGTCTTCTAGATATATCACTGTGGTCACTTAAAAAGGAAGACAAAAAACTTTTCACTGATTTGCTACATATTTCTTTCCATTGAGAAATGACTTTAGAGAAGTATGAGGATATATAACTAGTAGACTGGTATCCACACTGATTCCAATGGGTGATAAGAATTTTTTTGTACCATTTCTATTTTAATAAGCATTTACCAAATGTGATCTGCTGTTCCTACATTACAAGCACAAAATTCCTTGGCAATTAAAAATGTTTTGTGAAAAGTGTATGCACTGCACTAAGGCAAAGTTGCATACACAGTTACTGTCCTTGTGTTCTTTGTTTTCATAATTAATACAAATGGTATTAAAAGTATGAAATGCAAGCTTATAGCCAATGATCTGAGAATAACTTGAATTGAAGCAGCTGAAGGCCACTACCCCATTATGTTTCTTTCGCTGAACTGCCAATCATTTGGAGCTTGGACTTACAATTGCTATTCTACACTGTGCTTACTGTCATTGCATAGACTCCTACAAAAATCCTTTGGTGCTCAGCTTCTTCCCAGAAGCAAAAATGGACAAGGATTACTTTTCCTAGGTTTGCAGTCTTAAGCCCGATACATCCAATTTTGCCCAATGTAGGTTTCACCCTTCAGTCAACCACCGAGCTTCAAATTACTACTTCAGATAGATTGCATTCCTAATATTATATTTTGAGTAGGCTTCTAAAAACTAAGAGGAGATAGCAAGGATCAAAGCAAATATTCGAGCTAGAGGAGAGATGTAAATTGTACATTCTGGAACTGTAAATATACAGTACAGCAGCAGCAACTGTGTGTATTAATATGGTAGTGAGGTTCAGGGGAGCTATTTCCAAGCAAAATCCATAAGATTGACATACAGGCCATTATAATTAAAATACCAGAGACTCTACAAGGCCTTTGCATATTTATTAAAAGTAAGTTGAATTAAGCTTGTCTCCAAATAAGTGTTTAGATCTATACAAGCTATACATTATATATCGGCTCATTTTCCCCCCTATCTGGTCTTAAAATATCTAGTCTGGAAGTACTGTTGATGCAGATGTAAATACTACTTCACAATCTGGATATGTTTTAATAGGAGTTAATGCTTTCTTTCTTCTTTCTTTTTGCTAAAGTCAGCCTGGCTGCTGCTGGTTGGGGTAGTGCCCAGTACAACTAAGGGGAAGGAATTTTCTTATTCTCAATGAGGCACCAAGCACAACAAATTATATTGTTATCCCCATCAAGACCACCAATAGAATCTGATTATTCAAACATAAATAGATATCACTGTCAGTACATAATTATATAATGAGAATCAGCTATTGTTAAGATGTATAGAACCTCTGAGCTGTTTATAACGGGGCAGTAGCAGTTTTGCTTTGTTGATAATCATTTCCCAGAGGTCCTATATTTCAGACTAAGTGCTGTGAAAGGAGGAAAACATGTGCTGGCAATGATGACATCTGAAGTCTTTTGAAAAGGGAATGAATGGAAGTCAAACATTTCTTGAGAAAGGCTAATGCAGAAGCAACCAAAATCATGAACTAACTGTTCAAATATTAAGCTCTAAATTGATTATCCTTTTATACTAGGAAAATGTGACACGGAATATACTTAAATGAATGGAATACTTAAGGGACGTGTGCTGGAGGATCTCCATTGGCCATAAATCTCTGGTGAATGTAAATTTTATGTTTGCAAAGGAACTATATTTACTTTTGTGTGCCATTTTTTATATCCTGATCTAAAACCAAGATAACGTCCATTATTGTTTTTTTTCATTTGATACATTCAGTAAAAACAAGTAATATCCGACAAGTAATATCACAAAGCAATTTGTGATAAAGATCTAGACTTCAGCGGAATACCAGTGTATCAAACAACTGAAAAGTACTGATAGCGTCCTTTTACTGCATTTATTTTTGATTTAACTGAATTTATGCTCTGCTTTTATAACAAAGAAAGGTGTTCGAGGTAATATCTGGATAATTAGATTGTTCAGCCAGGGATGGTGAGATTATGGTTTAAATCTCTTAGACTCAAGGGTTGTTCTGAAACTATAAGATTTGGTTGTTCATTTATTTGATATGTATATTAGGAAGAAAAAAGTACAGTGCAGAAAAGGAGAAGGTCGGGGCGGGGGGGGGCGGGGGGGAGAAGCCTCTTATGGAATACCAAACCCCATCCAGATTTATGAGCACTAAGACAAGCCTGGCTGATAAACTATTTCAGGATCAGTGATAACAATGAAGCAGGCAGGCAATCTAGGCATTTGTATGAAGTCAAAGGAAGTTCTATACATTTATCTTATTTATTAGTCATCAGCTGAAGGTGAAAGAAGGGCAAGTAAACTAGTAATCCTGTGGCAATTTACAGTGAAAATGTCGTAGTAAAATCCCATAGAATAATATGTTTGCTTGCTTGCTTTACCATTGCTCCAACAGTGAAGCCTCAGGTAGGGACTCAGGCAACTGATGCTGTTAAGTAAAATTTAGCTGCTAAGGAAATTCAACAGTTAGAACTGACTTCAAAGAATTTGAAAAAGAAAAAAAATGGTAATCAAAGCAAAAACAGAGATATTGATCTCTCTAAAATTAGACTGTTCTGAGTCATACACATAGGTTTTCACTATTTATTTGGGTCAGATTTCTTAGGAACTGACCTAAAGTATCACACAAATAAGACTGAAGCTTTGCTATGTTGGCTTTTGCAGAAATGTGTATTTCTCTGGCTAACTCTACGCACCCGATCTTCTTATTCAACAGCAAAGCAAACCTAAACTGGAGGCACTCTGGTTGATCCTTTCCTTTTCTTCGCTTTCTGATGAATTTCCTCCAAAAAGTTAAATGCTTGAAGATCAACGTGGATTTTGCACAGATATCCCTGGTCTGTTGTTTCATTCCATTGTTGTGGATGTTGGATTGGAGGGTGCCTTGCATCAGCCCATTTTACTGCATCTGTAATAGATCAGCAGTCAGCTGTGCTGACTGGATGCCAGTCTAAAATGAATTCAGGCCACTGACACAATGACTGCACAGCAGCTTGATCCAAAGGCCTTTGAAGTCAATGGAAAGTCTCCTTTCTGATCCAATGTCAACCTCTAAATCAACCACATATGAGGAGAAGACAAGATACTAAGATTCTAGTTCTCCTACTTTCCAAATGCACAGGCCTTTTGACCTTGTGAACTATCTGCTAACAAAAAATAAACACTTCAGCCTCTGACAGGGCCAATCTCTTTACTTGTATAGGGTACAATCCAGCTGCTATTAAACACTAAAGCCTGTTGATTAATCAGGCACCCAGTTAAAGCAATGAGACTTAAAAGTACTAAAATTTAGCTGGTACATCCCTTGACTGAGTCAATAAAGCAGTTTGTTTCAACATGTATTTATAGGTTGGTATTTTTTTTTTATTCCCTGTGGCTTGTCACATAAAAATTGAGCAGGTTAATCTTTTCCTGGCAGAGTAGTGATGGGAAAGCTTCATGTGCTAAGTTTATGAGCATAAAACTGCTGATAAAGGTGCAAGAATAGAGCTACTCACAAAATGCTAAACCTGCAGGAGCTTTGTAAAGTGTACAAATTGTCACCACAATTCACATGCCATGTATATCTGCCACTGTTTCTTTATTTTTTTGTAATAACTGCTTTTGCTATTACTATTATCCCAGGTACATTCTGGTCATAGGTCTATGTTCTCAAGGCTTTACAACAAGAATGGTGATCCCAGGGCTCTCTGGATGTTGCTGAACTAAAACTCCTATAGTTTTATCCATAATAATATCCGAGAAGTCATTAATTTGGGGAAATGTATGACAAGTATGCTGATTAATCTAAATTATACTATACATTGCTACTCTAGGGTGGGGTGAAAATCGTGACATAGTGCCTAGAGAACTTGGAGAAGTCAAAAGTATCTCTGATTAAGTTACTACAAGGTAAACATGTCTTTTAAGAGTGGCAGAAGTGGCTCTGACCCATCTCCAGTTTTAGTTCTTGATGAAGTCACCAAATCCCTTAGGAGAAACGCCAAAATTGGGGGGGGGGAGGTCTTATTGGACCTCTTTCTTTGTTTTTTTCCTTAACTGCAACTGGCACACTGATTGCACTTAATATGTCTTGACTTTAATGATGAATGCAATTGTTATCTCCCATTACTGTAACTTATTCTACATGGGGTGCCTTTGAATAGAACACAAACATTCCAATTAGCTTGCTTGCTAACTAGAGAGCAGGTTTAGCAACACTAAAGGTATAGTAACCTATCCTATGTCTTAATTAGCCCCCAACCCATGCCAAATCTAGAGAATGGGAATCTAGCAATGGGCTCCTAGACCCCATAACTATGGAACACCCCCAATATGGAATGACCCACATCTTCTTGCTTTTCAGAAATTGCTTCATACCTGGTAACCTGTATATGAGGATATGAACAAGTCTTGGCATAGCCAAAGTATGAAGAGGTCTTTCACATACGGGTGATTTTACAACTGGGAGTAAAACACATCCTAGTTTTCCCTGACACAGCAACCATTATCTTGAATCAATTTTCTTTCATTGTTAGCCACAAACCTTCGTCTAGTCATTTTAGCTTAATCTAAGCAGTCCCTCCTTTGCACAAACTTTGCAGCAAGGTTCTAGGCTAAAAGAAGGAGAAAGAAGAAGGTTGAGAACAGTTAGCAAGTGCAGGAGATCTTAGGAACAGATTCTCCTTCAGAGTCATTGGCCTCTGGAAATGTTAGCTTTGCCTGCCCTCTAGTGGGTCATAATGCATGTTGCCTTACCTTTTCTATTAGGATGTCATGATATTTCTTTGATCAAATCTATCATGATTAATATGGTTTGGCTGGGTTTCATATCTACAAGGGAACTGGAATTCCACAAGAAAAGAAATACCAAACCAACTTATGCTATGGTTGCACAAGGCAGGACATATTTTCCCCCTTGATAATCTGATGAACTAAGAAATATTTCCCCAGCACTCATATTTCAGGATATATTTTTGCACATTACCAATATTTCAATTTCCCATCCTAATATCTAATATGATTGAACTCTCAAATCTTATACCACACTTTGAATGACTGTACATCTTCCAGGCAAGGTATATCACATTCTAGGGTAGTGAAAGAACTTGCTAATGTGCTACCTTTGGTAAATCCTTGGGAGACTGTAAAGTGCCGGATAAGAAGAAGAGATAACATTATTCCCGGTCTTCAAAAAGGGTGAAATAAAATTTTGTGAACAACAGATCAATTCCTGAGAAGAATCTATAGCAGATAATAAAGAAATCAATCTGTAAGCACATTGAAAATAATGCAATAGTTACATAAAGGAAGGAAAGTTTTCTTGACCAAGTTTTGTTAAATGAGATAAATATTGTCTTATTTTAAAACATTCTAACTAATTAATTAGTGTAAATTAGGTATGGTCTAAATGGTGATACAAATATGGATACAAATAGGACTAAAAACTCACAAACAATTTTTTTAATGATTAAGAGTTTTTAATGGTTTTTCATTAAACTGGAAGCTTTTAAATATTTTTATTAATGGAGTGGATATAGAAATAGAGTGATTCTTACCAGATTTGCAGATGAGATAAATTTGGGTGAGATAGTTAATACTATACAAAATAGAAATAACATTCAAATAAACTTATTACATTAGAGTAGCAAGTTGACAATAACTAAGTGACTTTTTTCACAGAGAAACGCAACATAATTCACTAAGGGAAAACATCAAATGCATGAGATGTTACAGTATATCTATTCAACTAAATGATTTTTTTTAAAAAAACAGTGCATTCATTATTGGAGACAATATGTAACCATCATAACGAGTAACTACTGATTTCTTTTTATCCATACTTTTGTCTTTGTACTTAAATACATTCAAGTAAGCATGAGTTTTTGTAAGATAACCTTTATTGTCATTTTGTTCTGTCGACACTCTGGCACACATTAAAAGTGAAATTCTGCTGCCTGCTCTCAAAAGTGTACACGTACCTAATGCACATATAGATATGCTGTATACATACATACGTATGTACCTACACCACAGCATAGAAGTACATATAAATATTAATCGCTGTCCGTCTTGAATGCAAAGCAGAAAGAAGAAGTTTCAGAGTTCACAAGGCGATGCTAGATGGAACAAAACTGTGCTGAATCTGGATGCTCTGCTTTGGATACCACGAAGCCTCCTCCCAGAAGGTAACATGGAAAAGAGGTCATGAAGAAGATGTGTAGCATCCCAGACAATCCCGCAGACTCTGCTCAAGCAACATTTTTATGCTTTGTCCTAGATAGAACTGCCAATAATCTTTTCTGTCATTCTCACCACTCTCTACACTGCCTCCCTGTCTGACGCAGTAATGCTTCCAGACCAGACTGTAAGATTGTAGAGAGAAGCCTGGTAAAGTAAAGGTAAAGTATTGACTGCACTAAACCTGGAAGATTTAGAATCACTTTGGACCACTCTTTTTTTCTAAGCCTAACCTACTGCACAAGGTTGTTGTAAAAATAAGATGAGGGATGTTTTCCATATAAGCTTCTCCTTGTGTTCCCTGAAAAGGGGTGTTTCAATGGTCACTCACAACTAAAAAAAATGTCAATCTGATAGGAAAAAAGGATTAGGGATAACATGGTAGTGATCTTCCAATACTCGAGGAGCTGCCATAAAGAAGAGGGTGTCAACCTATTCTCCAAAACACTTGAAGGCAAAACAAGAAGCAATGGGTGTAAACTAATCAAGGAAAGAACCAGCTTAGAAATAAGGGAAAATGTCCTGAGAGTGAGAACAATTCTTTGATCCTCTTGCTGACTGTCTCTTGAAGCAGTAATAGGTGGCTTAGTGATGCTGGAGAAGGCAACTCGAGTCTTAACACCATGCGATGAAGTGGGTTCCTGTCACTTGCCTCTCAGCTTCTGCCAACTTAGCAGTTTAAAAGCATGTGACACGCAAGTAGATAAATCAGTAACAATTAGATGAGGAAAAAATGGTGCTTCGAATGGGAGTATGAATTCAATTGGTGCTGGACCTGCTTGAATGTGATGCCTGAGTGACATTGGAGGGGACACTTTGGATGATGATGCAGAATCCCAGCAAGCCTTCGTAGTGTGGGGCTAGATCTGCCCCTATGGTTGACTCTGGCACCAACCGAACGGATCAGTGGTGAAATTCATTTTTTTTTACTACTGGTTCCGTGGGCATGGCTTGGTGGCTGTGGCTTGGTGGACGTGGCAGGGGAAGGATACTGCAAAATCTCCATTCCCTCTGCACTCTGGGGCCAGTCAGAGGTGGCATTCACCAATTCTCCAAACTACTCAAAATTTCCGCTACCAGTTCTCCAGAACCTGTCAGAACCTGCTGGATTTTAGCCCTGGAATGGATTAGCAATTGTGGGTAGTCAAACAACTACTTTTGTATTAACACTCCTGGTTAAAGTAACATTGCCATGCATTAATAAATGATACATAATTTTGAGACAGTGGGTAGGTTGCCACTCGATTCTATGATATGGGAGGAATGCATAGATGTTTTAGCTGTGTAGCATTTGCAATCCACCAACCCCTTTCTCTGAGAAGTCCATTAAAATGTAGGATGTGCATCATCATCATCATCATTGACATTATTGGGCTTTTAAAGTTGTCGATCAAAATAAGAAAGAAGCCAAAATCTACCTTTAAAACTTTCCACTTGATCAAATATAACAAATACTAATTTAATGATTGCCTTTTTTGTAACAACAAGAAGTAGCAACACTTTTAGCAAAAGGATTGGAATGAGAGAAATTGCCTAACCAGTCTCTCTTACGCAGTTCTCTGTGAGAGTGATTATTGAATTTTTGGCCTCTGCAGAATTTTAATGAAGCTCTGTCTTCTATAAAATCCAGCCCTGTGCCAATAAAGTTCAATAACTCGACCACCCATGTAATAAGATGTACTGGCCTGAAATCTTTCATTTGCCCCAAAGCTGAAGTCCTGCCAGAAGCTCTCTGGAAATAGAGAGGCACCTTCAGATGTATTGCCCAAAGGAAATAGAAGACCTACAAGTCTCTGTTCTATATTTTAATTCATTGCTGTATTTTCTTTGTGTATAAAATACTTTGCCAAAGGGTGATGGGTGAAGCTTTATGAAAATCCTTATCTTTTGAATTTTCATCAGTCAACATCATCATAAAGATTCAGTTTGGACAAAGAAGACAGGTGCAGAGCCTGCTCTTTTTTCATGAATATGTCAACCTTTGTACAGTTCACATTCAAGTCATCCATAAAGATGGATTTGTGTTTTATTGTTTCTTTTTTTATTTAATGTAAATCGATTTACCTGTGTATTCTGCACTGCCCTGAATGATGGTGGCCTTCCACAGCTTCAGATAAAAGTTTTCCTAACTTTTTGTGGTGGTGGTTAGACACAAGGGCAAACTAACATTAATAATTAGTATTCCTCATTCAAAAGTTCAGGTGTCTATTTAAGGTCTAGATTGCTGCAGAAGTGTTATTACTTTCCGTGATGAATAATTTGCTCTTCAGGCTGCACACTCACTTTCCTCTATGGATCCATTGACCATACAGCTTCTCTTGAATACATATTTGCATGAGTAAGTGGGCAATTTTTGTATAGGAAAAGGTAAATTTAGATATTAACATCATCCTTAATGATATAGTATGGGTTTTCAAGAAGGTAGTCATTCCCTGAGGTCTTAACACCACAAAGTTTAATGATCTTAAATCACAAATTAATAAGTGTGGGCACGTGCTCCTCTGGTTTCATATCCATTTCTACCCTTAGGCTTTTTCTCGGTGTAATATGACACTATTAGCAATCTCAGAAAATATACATGTATTTGCAATTTTAATTTTTACAAGTTACACTGAGGGGAAAAATGGTCCGAATTTTTCTGAGAGGAAAAAAGAAAGAGTCTGTTACTTTATGCTGGCCAGAAGATTTCAAACTAACCTTTTCTTTTTCTCCAACACCCTCTCCACTCTTCTACCAAACTACTCAGGTGTAAAAGCTTAATAGGAAGATCTTAATAGTGTCAAAGGTTTCGTCTCATACAATATAAAGATATTGAGTTCCAAGAAAGCTGACAGGAGACAGCCTTTGTTGATGAAGAGGCTAGGAGTGGTTTCAAGTGCCAGCCAAGAGCCTGGATTATTCACTAAGTGCTGGCACTTATCAAGGCAGACATCACGCCCAACCTCTTTCTGCACTTGCCAATACCACTGTGGCATACACTGGAAAATGCAAATTTTTATCATGTCATTCTCCTTCACTGCCAGATGACAATGTCTGTGCTGTTAATTAGCATTATGAGTCACAACTCTAGAGAAGTGCATGTGGTGTGATGTTGTTCCATTTCATGATAATTACAAATAATAATAATAATTAATAATTTTTGGTTCCTTGGTTAGGGCTTGAATTATTTAGTTTCCAACCATCTTACACTGTGAATTTAATTGTAGATTAACACCATTATTTAGAGACATCCAGAGATTTGTGCAAAGATCAATAGCACAGTGGAAAACACAATTGTGGGTCAATGGTGATAGACTGGCAAAGATTAACACCAAGAGAGGAATCTTTCAAGGAGACTCACTATCACCACTACTGTTTTTCATTGCACTGATTCATCTGTTAACAATACTGAATAAATTAGGCCATGGTTATCAAACATCAAAAATATCTGCCAGACAATCTTATCTCTTTACATGTACAATCTGAAGCTGTGTGGGAAAACACCATCTGAAATAAAATTGCTGCTCAACACTATAATGTAATATACAGCTAACATATTGCTTTGGAGTTTGGATTAGATAAGTTTAAGTTAGTGTACATAAGAAATGATTAAGGGTATATGGGACTCGGTGGCTCAGTGGCTAAGATGCTGAGCTTGTTGATCGGCAGTTCGGCGGTTCAAATCCCTAGTGCTGCATAACAGAGTGAGCTCCTGTTACTTGTCCCAGCTTCTGCCAACTTAACAGTTCAAAAGCATGTAAAAATGCAAGTAGAAAAATAGGGACCAATTTGGTGGATTGATTAAGGGGACAAATGGACATATGGAATAATCTCCATATATCTAAAGGATTGTATTATAAGAGATGGAGTAGACTTTTCTATTGTTGAAGAACCAATAGACTTAAGCTGCAATGAAATCAGTTTGTCAAGTGGTTAAGGCAACAGGCTAGAAACCAGGAGACTGTGAATTCTAGTACAACCTTAAATATAAAAGGCAGTAACTCTCTCTCTCTCAGTCGAACTCAATTCACAGGATTGTTGTTGTGAAGAAAATAGGAGGAAGAAATATTGGATATGTTCCCTGCCTTGAGTTATGCATAAAACAATAAAGCTGGAATTAATAGAGTAGGTTCAACCTAGATATGAGGAAACTTCTTGTTTATGTAATTTGGAGAAAAGGCTGTTGCTTGAAGTGATAAGTTTTCTTTCATTAGGGATCTTCAAACAGAAGCCAGATGTTCCAGTGGATTTTGTGTTGAGCAAGGGCTGGGCCTAGATGACTTATAATGTATCTTCCAAATCTACGAAACCGTGGAAAATGGACTGGTATTATGAAGGAATGAACATTAGAAGCAGAATATAGTCTTCCATTGTGCTTCTTTCTGGAAAACTTTGGTGTACCATTGTTGGAAATTTATTGTTATAACGTAGATTATGTTGTTGAACTCCCATCCCATGACATGAATGTTCCAGGCAGGAATGCACACAGGATACCTAATATTTCACTAAGCATACTAAATCTTTCTACTTCCTTTAAAATGCTTTTACAGTTTCATTTGACAATTTAAATTTTCATGATATGTCATTGTAAGAAATTAATAGGATTATTAGACTCAACATTGTTAGAAAACTTTCATCATAGCTAAGTATAATGACAGGATTCACTGAGAGGGGAGAAGTACCACTTGAGGAACCTTTAACCATGAATTCCTCAAAGCTAGAGTTATCCCATTGCAGAAATTTGTGTGGATATTTGCTTAAAGCCTATTTATCAATAGCAATTGCACTTAGACTTATATACCACTTCACAGTGCTTTACAGTCCTCTCTAAACAATTTTACACAGTCAGCATATTGCCCCCAACAATTTGGGTCCTCATTTTACCCACCTTGGAAGGATGGAAGGTTGAGTCAATCTTGAGCCTGGTAAGATTTGACCTGCCAAATTGCAGGCAGTTGGCAATCAGCAGAAGCAGCCTGCAGTACTGCACTCTAACCACTGTGCCACCGCAGCACCGTGGCAAATCACTGAGTTCTGTCAGTTTTAAAGCATTTATACCAATGGAAGGTATTAAGAGACTTGCTAGATCTCATATATTATTTACTTTAAAATTTTTCATATGATGCTAATACTAATAATCTTCTCCTATATCAACATTAAGAGTCAGTTTGGTGTGATGTTTAAGTGACTGAGCGAGAAATTAGGAAATTGAATTTTATTCCATTTTAGGCATAAAACCCGTTGGATGGGTTTTGAACCAGTCACCTTTTCTCAACCTAGAAAAGAGGCAGTAACAAACAAATGAAAAACGGCTAAGAAAATTGCAGGGATTAGTCCAGGAATGCACACAAAAATTTGTCATCATCATCATCATCATCATCATCATCATCATCATCATCACCACCACCACCACCACCCCGGCAATTAGTCTACTGAAATACGAAAGCATGTTCATTAAAAATTACAAACTGTAATCAATCATGCTGGTCCATTGTGGTTTGATAGATATTTTTCAATCCTTAATTTAGGACCAAAAGACCCCCCACTTTCTATGATCTAAGAGATGGATAGAATCTTGGTGTCCCTGTTGATAGTTCAGCATTAGCACTACTCCAAACTGACTCTTTTCTACATATAGAGAATCACCCTGTTAATTACTTAAGTAAGAAGAGAATTTCCTACAATTAAGCTGTACAATCAAGTGATAATCACAATTATCCACTTACAGTTCTATGAACAACAGCTTAACCTGGTAGATAGACAGGGAAAAAAGGTTTTTTAAACTCAAATATTGAAGGAGAAAGAGAAAAGGTTCATGGAGTCAGAATTTAGTAATTCTGAATTAGTAACTTGTCATGCATGCCACTTGATGCAAATCACCAGTTAAAGCAAAACTACTATTACAAAAACAAAAATAGAATAAAAAATATTTTCTCCTCATCTGCATTATAGGTCCAAAGTATTTTGCTAATTTGTTAGGTTTAGTTTTCTCTTTTTTCATGTAACTTGGAATTCATATGGAAATTTCATTTAAACACTTATTATTATATTTTCTCCTTCTCCTCCTCTCCCGTCTCTATTTTAGATTTATATTTAATATGATGAAAGCAAAATGGAATTGGAATGCGGAATGGTCCTGTACATCTGGGTGAGAAATAGTTAAAATTGTCATTATTGGGAAAGTCCCAGTGCTAAAAGGATAATTTTCCCTTAAAAAGAAAGAAAAAAGAAATCCAGATTCTGATTTTCAATATAATATGGAAGAATAAATTAAATTTCCATATAAATGGTGGGCAGGAAGAACTCAAATATCATAAACAGCCAGTCTGTTGAAATGCCTTGCCTCTTACAAGTTGTGACAAGCAGTGCATTCATATTTTAAAGAAAGAAAAATAAACTATGTAATTCCATTTTCAAAAAGAGATGTCATTTTATTTTGAAATTTCCATAAACAATGTACATATTCAACATACATTACACACACTCGGGCGCGTGCGCGCGCACACACACACACACAGAGAAAGACCATTCAGTAGAATTTTGGTATAGCTTTAACTTTATTGTGGAAGAAATTCTACAGGGAAATAGGAACATCATTATAGAGAAAAATAAGTTGTATTTTCTTTTTAAAAAGAGAATTCAGTAAGTTTTGTGGGCTTGCTAATAGTTGGCAGCTGTGTTTAGCAATTTCAGGGCTTGCTAATGATTGGTTGCTATTTTTACAAGGTCTTAATAGGCTTGCCATCATTTGGTAAAGAATAGAAAAGACAGTGTTAAAAAATCTCTGTCTTGATTCAATCAAAAATAGAAAATTCAGTTGAACATTTTTGTTGACTAAGAGCTGTTAATAAATTATAGGAGTCTGGGAAGCAACAAATTGTCACTGCGTTACTTCTAGATATGCAATGGAAGAGATTTTTTTTTAATTCTTTACAACTTCAAATAGGATTCCCTTTCCTGTCTCCATTATCCAGAAATAGAGTACAACACTTGCATTGCTGTGCTTCAGATTAAATTTGAACCAACACTATAGATCAGTGATGGCGAACCTATGGCACGTGTGCCACAAGTGTCAGGGCACGCGAGGCGCTGCCCTGTCAGCTGGCCAGCGCGCATACGCACGCTGGCCAGCTGAGTTCACCTTTTTAAAAGCCATTTTTCGCCCTCCCCAGGCTCCAGAGGCTTTATAGGCTTTATAGGAGCCTGGGGAGGGCGAAAAGAGCCTCTCCCGCCTCCCCCCCGGAGGCCCTCTGGAGGCTTCAGGGACCGTCCACTGACTTCCGGGTTGCTCGGAGGGTCGTTTTAAGCGTTCCGAAGGCTTCAGGGACCGTCCGGAGGCTTCCCTGACACCTTCGGAGCGCTTAAAACGACCCTCCGAGCAAACCGGAAGTCACTTCTGGTTTGCTCGGAGGGTGGTTTTAAGCGTTCCGAAGGCTTCAGGGAAGCCTCTGGACGGTCCCTGAAGCCTCCGCAGGGCCTCCGGGGGGGGCGGGGGAGGCTCTTTTCGCCATCCCCAGGCTCCTATAAAGCCTCTGGAGCCTGGGGAGGGCGAAAAAAGCATGTAAAAATGGGGGGGTTCGCGCATTGTGCGTGCATGCACACTGGGGGGTCGCGCATTGCATTATGGGTGCAGCACGCCCGCACACAACCACCCTGCGCTCACCCCACATGTGGCACGTGAGCCAAAAAAGGTTCGCCATTGCTGCTATAGATGCTTGTGGTGAAGCAAATGGCAGAATTCTCCAAAATCTTACCTCTGGAATGGAGAGTATTAATAATGGCTGGGCTCAATTTCTAAAAGGCAGAAAGAGCAATTGAAATGGGATAAATGATCTTCAGACTAAAAGGATGAAAGGTCTGTCTTCTAACTTGAAAAACATAGCAATAGCAAAGAGATTGTCCTCTATTCTTCATTAATCACATTGGCACTGAGAATATAACAGTTTAATTTTTTGTCAAGAGTGGGAAATGCTCACATTGTTTTACAGTTCTCCTCTGATTCACACATCATGCTAAAACAAAATGTAGTTTGCTATATTTGGTTTAGTGTATTGTGTGGTTCCAGCCATTTGTGGTTTCCTCTATATCTAGCTATGTTCATCTAGCAGTGCAGTCTTCTGGACATTAACTGATATTAATAGTCAGTGATATTCAGTAGAGATCTTTGCAACTGTCATGCACAAAAATCAAGAAGCAAGGTGGTTCAAATATCTATGGAGATTCTCAGTCATTTAGATCATGGTTGTTCCAGAGGTGCTTTTTCAAGAGGCAACTCAACTTTCTTGTTTTTCTTTGAAGACATTTTGCTTCTCTGATCCAAGATGCATTTTCAACTCTGACTGGATGGTGGGGAATGGAAGGGTTGAAGATTTTGGGGAGTTGAATCGCCTGCATATGGAAGCTGTCAAAGTTGGAAAACACTGTCTTAGACCGAAATAAAGAAGTTAAAAAAAATTCTAGCTTATAGGATTATAGATTGACATACATTTGACACATTTTTGCATGCACAAAAATGTATCTCCTAGGATCAAATGAAATATAGTACCGTAAAGCCTTCCTAGTAAGTTACACAGGCTTTATTCCCATAACAGCACGGGAACAAGAAGGCAGTTTTGATGTGACTGAATAAATATAAAATCCATTTGTCAACCACTCAATAAAGTGAATGGTGGAGATATTTAACAATTTGCTTTGAAGGTGGTGTACATTTTCTAATTTATTGGATGCTTGCTTTTTTCATAGAAGTAAATTATGTATCATTAATCTTCCTGTGAGGTTGATGTCCTAAAGTTAATTTAATGATTATTTTCTAAGATAATTTACCTGCTTGGAAAGAACTGCTTATTCAATATAGGAAAGTCAGCTAGGTTATGAATGAATTTAAAACATATGTACACTCTTGCTTCACTCCATAATATTTATTCCCAGGTGAAAGGGAAATGGGGCTTTTTTCTGCCTCTTTTGCAAAAAGGTAAAAACAATCCCACAGAGTGGGGGAGGAAATAAATCACCCTAAATTATCTAGCATTTCTTTTATAAAAATGTCCCTTGTACACATTTGCACATGTCCATCTCTTTTAATTAGTAAAAGATCAGCAATCAGCAGATCATGTAATTTTCAGGTGATATGTTAGCTCTGTGGCGGCATAGAGGTCAGAATGCAGTATTGCAAGCTAACTCTACTTACTGCCAGGAGTTCAATTCTCTGCTAAGTGCTACTTTATTAAGAAAGGGGTGAAAATACTATACAGCAAAGTATTTTGACTTCCCCATTTCCCTTCCACATCCTGAATAGCACTACCAGTAGCATTTAGACTTACATACTGCCCCATTAGTGTTTTGCAGCACTCTATGAGCAGTTTACAGAGTCAGCATATTGCCCCCAACCATCTGGGTCCTCATTTTACCAACCTCGGAAGTATGGAAATCTGAGTCAACCTATCAGGCCCTGGTTGGAACTCTGGCTCCCTTCTCTTCCCATTTACTCACTTAACTTTTATCCTTTCCTTTTCATGAACGAATCAGTTCAAAATAGAACAAACACCTAGCACACCACTAATATTAACTATTCTCTTCAATGAATCATTATAGATTACAACACAGAGAATGTATAACAATAAAACTTTTGCTGAATCATAATAGCTTGATGCGACCACTATTTCTAATAGTGGACAATCTGGTAATTTTAGAAATTCTACAAACAGGACACTAGAAGACTAACTTTAACGTTCAATATTATAAGTTTTTAAATTCAGATTTTTAAAAACACTTCATTTCATTCAATGCTAGAGGACACTGCACACCAGAACAACTAGACACAAGGACAGTTTTTCCCGAATGCCATCACTCTGCTTAGCAACTAATTCCCACAACACTGTCAATAATTTACTAAGACTGTATTACTATTATTCTTCTCTTCCTTTCTAGTATCTTTCTCTCTCCACTTATGACTATAGGCATGTTACTTGTATCTTTCAACTTATATTGTTTTTATTTGTTTCCTAGTATGATTTGATGGCTTATTAGTAACCTTGACTATCACTAAGTGTTGTGTCTTTTCATTCTTGATTAATGTGTTTTATTCTCCTTATGTACACTGAGAGCATATGCACCTTGTGTGTCCAATCACACTACTTGGCCAATAAAGAATTCTATTTTACAAGTGACAGTTTGGGAAACTTCAATGCAACAAACAATGTTTAATTAAGGCAAATTCCATTGTCTTGATAAAGAGAATCTTTTGATCTCCATAGCACGTAACTTTTCATCAAGGTGAATCTAAATTACTTCAGACAACACACTGTTTATTTTATTAGCAGCTGTTAAAATAAATATAGTAAAACACTTAAAGGCAATTGATACACCTACATTTATGAAATGGTATTGGAAATATGAAAATAAATATTCTTTGCATAATTAACTCATTTGTTAGAGCGCAAAAGAGCTTCAAAAGAATTGAAAAGATTTTTTAATGTTTATTTTTATCAGTGGTAAGAAATTACAGTATATATTTCAGGGATAAGCTCTAAATATTTTTTGCATGTATGCTATAATTATAAAACTGTTCTACTGTTCTACTTTCTAATGTTATATGTTTAAACAGTTTAAAAATGTAACAATATATTACTATGCAAAGAAAAAGGTAGCAACAGGAAATGCAAAAATCACAACACAATTAACTGGGAAGGTATTGGAGGAATACTGTCCCAGGCTGCATTAACAGGGATATAGAATCAAGATCATGAGAAATGTTAATAACACTTTATAACGCCCATGTAAGACTACACTTGGAATACTGCATCCAGTTTTGGTCACCACAAGGTTAAAAAAAAGGTGTTAAGACTCTAGAAAGAGAACAAAGAAGAGCAACAAAGTTGATTAGGGACTGGAGGCTAAAACATATAAAGAACTGTTTCTGGAATTGAGTATGTTGAGTTTAATGAAAAGAACTAGTGTGACATGATAGCAGTGTTCCAATATCTAAGGGGCTGCCACAAAGAAGACGGAGTCAATCAATTTTCCAAAGCACCTGAGGGCAAGACAAGGCACAATGGATGGAAACTAATCAATGAGAGATTCCTGATAGTTAGAACAATTAATCAATGGAATGACTTGCATCCAGAAGTTGTAGTTGCTCCAACACTGGAAGTTTTTAAGGAGAAATTGAACAACCATTTGCCTGAAATGGTATAGGGTTTTCTGCCTGAGCATGGGATAGAAGACTTCCAAGGTCCCTTCCAACTCTGTTATTCTGTTATTTTGTTATTGACTGAAAAGATACAAACAATAAGAAAATACACAAAGACTGAAGATTTTTCTGTAACTCTGGCAGGGAGATACTGAACACATTTTTACTCTTCCAAGGGGGTGATTGAATGTGAGAAAATTTATTGCATATTTATTAAAGTTATGAAAGAATACAATAACGAATAGGCTTGTGTTGTGGGATGTACTAGGTACAGTATATACAGAGAAAACTTTCCAATGGTTGATAGTGGAAAGAATAGTTAATGATAGAAATAAAACATGTTTGAGATTAAATGAGATGCTTATCAATTAATTTCAAACAAGAATTAAAAGAATGATGTGCGATATATCCTTGCTTGCTCATTGAAAAATATAAGAGGAATGCTTGTGATTATGTCAGATAAAATATATGAGGGAAAAGTGATTGGATCAAAAGAAAGAGGAAGATGAAAATTTTGATGGTTGGATTAAGCTAATGGGAATCTCACAAAGAGAAAGGTGACAACTTGAAGAACAAAATGCAATGTGTCAATTGGTTATGGTTATAATGAAAGCAAAGATAGAATTGTTCGGAGTGATAATTCACTTATCCAACCATAATTGACTAAATTTTCTGTTTCTTTTATGCCATGCCTTTAGTTTATTTTCTCACTTTTTGTGCTTTACATAATATAATTTATAATATAATACAATATAATTTATCCCAAAAGGAATATCAGGAAATTTATGTATATAGAGTCTGGATTATGCTTTATTACATTTTTATTTGAATTAAATTTCTTCTTTATACATGCATTTGTTCTCCTTTTCTTAAACAAGTAAATGAAAAGAAATTTATCTTAAAACCAAGGAAAGCAGAATTAAAGTAGTTTAATTATACATCTATTTTTAAAATGGAAGTATCTCAAATACAACCATATATACAGTCAAAATATATATGGTACACCTTTGTGAAAATGTTTGAGTGAGGAACAAGATAGTGGATTTCACTCAATTATTACTCTGAATGGTGGGGCCTCTTTTTGTCTTCCACTGAAAATCATGACAGATAGTTTGCTGTCATGATTAGTTGTTGTTATTGATTTTCCCCATTCATTAAAAATTATTTATGTTTGTGACATTTGTTATAATAAATTCAATAGGTTAATGTAATGAAATACTATTCTTTTTTTGTAATTTCTGAAACTATTGCCAATCAATTTCACTGAGTGATGACAAATTCTAATATAAGAAGGAGTAGGAGTAAAATATATTTCTATCCATATGCTCCAACACATGTGGCTTTAATTAAATATTACCAAGAATTACATCCACTGTTGGTTGCATGCAAGAAAAGAGTTTGCCAAGGAATTAAATCTTATGAGTATATTCTCTATAAACTGTAGCATCAAAGATGAGTGGAATTCAGTATTGGCAATGTCTGTGTCTTGCTTAACCAGAATTCCCCCCCCCAAAAAAAAAAAGGTGTGATATAGTCACAGTCTGTATGGTTGGAATACATTTTGACATAATTAGTTGGATTATGATTTTAGAATAGTGCCATGGAGTTTTTCCCCATTTCAATGGAAACAATTCAATGTACATTGCTTGATGCATCCAAATCAACTGCTTCTATTGAAATTAGAAAAGCCAAAACACAAAGGAACTTCATTTATACAGCAGACTATGTTTCTGAGAAATAATTTTGAATCAAGTATAATTAGATTATCCAAAAGCTTTCAGCAGCTAACTATGGACTCCATGGTCACCACTCATTGGACTAAGTCTAAAAACATGGAAACTGTTGAGTTATTCATCAAATCCTTTCAAATAGCTTCAGAAGCATATCAAGTCAAAAGTCACAATATTGTAACAATCCAGATGTCTAAAAACCATCGTGGTTCTGTAGACACACACAGTAACAGAACCTCCTTGTTTATGCAGACATCTCCAAGATTACTGGTGCTATGGCAGAAACACCCCCATCCTTTCGATAATTGATCATCATTGTCTACAGCCTTTGTATTTTTTTTACAAGTCAAATAGCAATGAAAAGTTCACTTTATTTGTTTTACAAATTCTCCAAGAAAATAAGTGAAGTGGACCTAACTTTATTATTGCTGTTTTGTTTTACTTTATCCAGGTAAAATTGACAAGAAACCTGCTACTTTCCCTTTTAGCAGAAATGCCACGAAAAAACAAAACAAGTTATGTTTTTTTTCTTTCTTTATTGATCCAAGAAAAGTCAGAAAAGAGTCAGTACCCATGGTAAATATGATCCAGATAAAACATCAGGCTATCATTCCAGCCAAAGCATGGAAAGCAGTTGAAATCCACAAAGAGATTTCTTAATCCATCTTCATTTCCAATTGGTCTCCTGACCTTAATGGTATAGTATGGAAAAGCCCTTAGTAAAGTCAAGAGCAGTCTAAGCAGTACAAACCATGATGGAATTTTTATCTCCTATGATCTCCTATGATCTGGATATCATGCTTTATTTAATACACTCTCAGTTTTCTCTGGTCTTTTTAGCTGCTGCTTACTCATATTTAGTTGATGGTATATTGACTTTCCCAAACTCTTCTCAAGCACACTGTTACCAAGTATGATCTCCTTAGCCCCCAATTTCGTTGTATTTAAGTACAATGACAATAAAGATTATACTTATACTTAATCTATGCATTGGCAGATTCTTTAGCAGAAGCCTGTATCAAAAGTGATATACAGTATTTCCAGTAAAATTCTCACAGAGGTAACTTAGTCAAGGTGCATTGAGATGAAAAGAGCAGAGGCCCAGGAATTTCAGGAACTGAACTATTTTCAACTGAGAACCAATATATGTATGTTTATATTGATATATGAATGTGAGTTTTATTGGGGCATCAATGTTAGGTATTGTTTATTATTTTAAATGTTTTTTTCATGTATTGTTTTTGCTGTTGTTGTTGGCCACCCATATTTTCTTGTGGTAGATGAATTGCTACATACATTTGTTAAATAAATAAACAAATAAGGTTGAGCAATTCTGATTCTTTTTCTCACAGCCTTCCAAAGAACTGGTAAGGAGTCTGGTTTCTTCACCAACAACCTGTTCATGCAGTGTACTGTTTATATAATGATTTAATGGTTAACCCTGCCATTGCTGCTCCCAAGCCTGGAGGAAAAAGGAAGAAGATAGACATCAGACTTTGGGCAAAGATTTCAATGTTACATCATTATGCATCGAACTCAAACCAACACTTGAGATGCAGCTGGGATTTTCCCCTTCAGGCAATGTGCCTTAACCCTAGTCAACTGTGGTGACAAATGGATGAGGGCTACTTGCTCGTGGCCGGGACAAGCTAAAGAAGAAATGGACTGCCTGCATGAAGACAGGTGAGCCATAAGTTATGCCCCACTGATGCTGCAGACCTGAACAAGCAGTGGGTGAAATGCAAAGCTGCGGATCCTACGCTATTGTGGGAATAATGCAAAGAACAAGAAGACTGTTTACATAATGATTTCTTAAATCCTTATAAGTCTGGGAACCAATTTGTACAATATTTAATATTTTCTATCCAGTTGCATTTGCAAGAACTTCTTATGGCTGAACATCATCTTATTGGATTTGGAGCAATGTGCAAACCTAATCATTTTTAATGGTGATTTTGTCCTCTAAAAAAAACTTGTCAATTCTCTTAGCTCATCTGCAATTCTAAATCTATTTCTAGGTCGTTTATCAGGTTGAATAATCTTGAGCTGAGAACTCTATTTAATATTTTTTCCAGAGTGATGAAGAACCATTTGTGATCATTAACCAATTATAAATTCAACTGCGGTACTGTATAGCCTACATTTATTTACTTTGGTCACAAAGATTCCAGACCTTATCATGAACACACGCACAACATTTCATGGCCAACTAAATAAGTTGCTTTGTCACAAAAACAGCTGAAGTTAGTCTGGGTCTTATTCTGAATCTTATTGTTGACAAATCCATGTTAATGTTTGATTCAAATAGCATTTTTATTAGATGCTTGTATATATACTGTAGCTTAATAATTTTTGAGCCCTTTGTCGGATAAAGACATTAAGCTAACTAATCCATTGGTGTTTTTGGTTTTTTGTCTTCTTTCTTCCTCTTCTTGAACATTGGAACTATGTTGGCCGTTCTCCAATTTTCTGGCACTTCATCAGTTCTTCGGGAGTTTCTAAAGATTAGAGTCTGTAGCTCTGAGATTACTTCTGCCAACTGTTTCAACATCCTAGGATGTGATTTAGCTCTGGAGCATTGAACTGATTTAGGGTAGGAATCTGGATTCTTATTATCCCTTCATCAGTCCTGGGCAACATCCCTACCCCACAGCCTCAATTATGTTAAGAAGAGATCTATTATAGAAAACTGATGTACATAAGCTATCAAGAAGTTAGAACAATTAATCAGTGGAACAGCTTGCCTCCAGAAGTTGTGAACAATTAATCAGTGGAATCAGTTAGAACAATTAATCAGTGGAACAGCTTGCCTCCAGAAGTTGTGAATGCCCCAACACTGGAAGTCTTTAAGAAGATGTTGGATAGCCATCTGTCTGAAACGGTATAGGGTTTCCTGCCTAGGCAGGAGGTTGGACTAGAAGACCTCCAAGGTCCCTTCCAACTCTACTATTGTATTGTATTGTATTGTAAGAAGTCTTACTTTCTCTCAGTTCACTTATTTGGATATATCCCCCAAACACTTCTTAGTATATTTTGTGTTCATTATCATCTTTATCTCATTCTGAGCTTAAATCTTCTTGGCTCTTTATCATTCAAGGTGCAGTTTATATTTCCTCTAGTTAATTCCTCTATTTTCATTTTCTAAACAACATTTTTGCTTCTCAGTTTTCCTGTGAACATTATATTCATACATACAGGGTTTCAAAAACTTCCTGATTTTCTTTCTTATGGGGGACATTTTGTATCTATCTATCATCTATCTATCTATCTATCTATCTTTCTATCTATCTATCATCTATCTATCTATCTATCTATCTATCTATCTATCATCTATCTATCTATCATCTATCTATCTATCTATCTATCTATCTATCTATCTATCCATCTTCTATCATCTATCATCTATCACTATCTACATTTCTATCTCTATATCTCTATCTACAGCTATACCTCTGTGTGTGTGTGTGTGTGTGTGTGTGTGTATGTATGTATGTATTTGTGTTACAACCCCTGGTATGCCCCTGGTTCGATTCCCAGTAAGGGTATGGCTAGCTGATGAGACCTAAATAGGTTGAAATAGATCTATACTAGTCTCCCTTTATTTATTTATCAGCACAAATTATATATATATATATATATATATATATATATATATATATATATATATATATATATATATATATATATATATATATATATATATATATATATATATATATATATATATATATATATATATATATATGTCGCACCTGCCATCTTCAAGCGTGGGCTCAAAATGTGGGCTATATTGAGAATATATATATATTCTTTATCTGAAGTCTACAAGCCTGAAAGTTGCTAAGGTTGGACTCCTCTGCACTAAATCATGCTTGAGACAATTGTACTCATACACTATGAACAAATATCAAGGAAAGAAACATTGCAGACCATGTTGACAATAGTTTTAATCTTGGGAGGAATCTGTATGAAAAGTCACGTAAATCTCTTGCTTCTGAATATCCTCCCTGCCTCCCTCCTTCTTTTGCAATATTACCCTAAGTGATTCCTCTCTGTTTTCTAAATCATCAACTCATATAAAATGGCCAATTTTCAGAATCTTACATATGTAATTGAATTCATTCCAGTGAAACAAATTCCCTAATGTGTTGAAATATGCCCTATCTTCAAATAATCACACAGCTTTAGGCACCGAGATTCACTATGGTTCTGCAAATGCTAGCAATAATATGTTATGTTTTTAAGCCTGTTATAGAATTGCAGTGACTCAGCTGATAGTCTGCTTACAGGTAACTTTTCACTTTCTTTTCTTTTTCCTAATGATGTTTTCCAAGAACATTAAAAATAATTTGATAGCAATCATTTTGGTTATTACACACTAAACATACGACATTAATAACAGCGATTTTGAACAAGCAATAATACAACATGATACAATAGTAGAGTTGGAAGGGACCTTGGAGGTCTTCTAGTCCAACCCCCTGCCTAGGCAGGAAACCCTATACCGTTCCAGACAAATGGCTATCCAACATCTTCTTAAAGACTTCCAGTGTTGGGGCATTCACAACTTCTGGAGGCAAGCTGTTCCACTGATTAATTGTTCTAACTGTCAGGAAGTTTCTCCTCAGTTCTAAGTTGCTTCTCACTAACAAAGTTTTGTTTCAATATAAAAATAAAAATAATTTGTCTTTAAGAAACTCATACAGTTAGTACAAAAATTTAAATTAAAACATAACAAATGACAATTCATCCTCTGTCTGAATTTTTTTTTCATTTTAATGACCTTGTAATGCATCGGGGTGGAGTTGGGGCAACTGACTGGAGCTGAGAGTTTACTGGCTGGATGCCCTTCCTGACACCTATGCAAAACTCACAGCAGATATTTTTTTCTTTGCAGCCAGAAGGAAAAATACCTGCTGTTCCTAGGATAAAACTCACAGCCTCCTTATCGTGAAATGAGAGCTCCACCTGTAGACAACTACACTGCTCTATCATCTGTCTGAATTCATCTACTAAAAGGGAACCCAATCCTTTTCAGATAATTGATTTCCACTTCAAACCACTTTTTACATTATGTTATTATTCCTTTCATTCAACCAGAACCAGTTTTCCTATCAATTGAGACCATTATTCCAGATTCTTCCCTTTGGGCAATAGAGTGCACAGCTTTCTTCTGTGTGAACTTCTGTTGAGTTTTTAAACATGTCTCGATCCTTCAATTTTTCCTTGTAAGACTTAGTTTCCCCTTACGCTTCCCTTAGTAAGATTCCCCTGATCATGTTGTCACTCTTTGTGTCTAAGAAGAATTCAAACAAACTGAACTAAAGTAAGATACCTAGAATGGAATTCACAGTGGGGTCTGGCCAATGCAATTTCATTTTCAGATATGCCAGAACCACCACTCACATCTTGTAATGAAACATTTGTATTTGTAAAGATCTACAGGCACTTTGTTTCAACAAGAGTCAGATATTGTATTTGAGAAAATTAGACATGTGTAATTTTGTTTTTTCCCCCCCATATTGTGCCTTTCAGTTTGTTGGCAATGGTATTGAAAACAGTTGCACAATGCATTTGTAATTTCATCACAGGACGTAGCATAGACCAGAGGGCATGTCAAACTTCCACACAAATGTAGCCCATTAAATCAATTTCTGCTACTTTATAAAGTATCAATTTCCTTTACCAACAGTAATTGTGAATAGACTATCATGCAGCAATTTTCATAACACCTGTTATATATGTTCCTGTTCATGTAGATTGTATGCATATGTATGTCAAACCCCGAAACGGCATGCCTCTGGGAGCCATCCTGAGGTTGCCATTCGGGATGGGGAGGCTGCAGGGGCTTGATTGGGAGCTGCGCTGATCAGCTGGGAGGCAGCGAATGGCTTGGCTGCGCTGATCAGATGGGAGGCCAACACTGAATGGATCAGCTGGGCATTGGAGCTGATTGGCTGGGAAACAAAGCGCTGATCAGCTGCAGTGTGGAGAGCAGGCCAGCAGCTGAGAGTCGGCCTAGACACGGATGAAAATTCTAGGATGTTCGCGTTATTCGGAAGACAGGGAAGTAGGTGTGCCCAAGGCGTGTTAATACGTGTTGGAAAGGCCATGGTTAACACTGACTTTATTTGTATGTCACTCAGTGCCAGTTTTCCAAGTTTTCCAGGATAAAGTGCTTCAAACAAAAACTGTTTGTTTTTGTGTTGCTTGTGGTTTTTTGGTGCTGGATAAACAGAATGTGACAGTGTATGCGTATATATACACACACTCATACACAAACTGTTTTAGTAATAATATTTCATTTTATCTTTCCATGTATTAATTATACTGTGATTAAAATAGATTAATGAACGGCACCTTAGCTCATCTACATGGTAAAAATTGGCATAGCATTCAATGGAATAAACAACATATCAGGTAAATTAATATAGTGTCCAAGAAAATGTCCTAATGCCCAAAAACTAGTTCAAATCAGGACTCTTTAAAGAATGTATTTGATGGCAGAAGATCTCCCAAGATGAAATTAAAAATTCAAGGGAGGTGGGTAGAGGTTGTGATTTTTAGGGGCTGGGGAGACTTAAATCTCTGCAAGGTTTAAGGTAAACCCTTGTCACTAAAAGCCATGCATCAGACACCCTCCCAACATTGAGACATTTGTCTTTGTTCACTCCTGGAAGAATCTGTAGAGAAAGCTGTCATCCAGAGACTCCCACACCCAGCCTAAAGTACCCTATTCTATCACGATGTCAAGCCTCTCTCCTACATAGCTGTATAAGTAATAGTGATTTAATTTACAGGATTATTGTAGGAATGCACTGGACAATAAAGCAATTTAAAGTGCTTTGCTTTAACAAAGTTTCAAGGCTATCCTGAAAACTGCTTCACAAGCAACATGTTCCCTTATTGTTAACAATAAAGCCAAGTGAACATATCTGAGATGTAGTCCTATACAAAACTTATACCTGCTTTCCTAGTCTTAATGGTATCAGCATTGCAGCAAAAATGTATTGATACTGCTCTCCTTTTGCCTACTGGTGAGTGATTGAAAGGTCAGCCTTGCACAAAAGATACTTTCATGTCATTCATCTATTCCAATGGCTTTCCAGTTGAGGGGCTTGTATTAAATCCACCTAGCCAGAAGCTTCTTCACTAAGACCTCATGTAGAAGGTTGAAGAAATTCCTGTTAGACACCTTTTGATGAGGTGATGGTTGAGGGGGTGTCCCGGGTTATGCAACTGTATTAGACAACATACTGGGCAGCTCCAACATGGAAGTGAGCTATATCTCTGTCCTCGTCAAAGCTAGCCATTCTGAAACCCACTTGCTCAGTGAACATTGCCACACAACTTGGGAAGTCCTTTAGCATGTACCAATGTCAGGCTGGAGAGCTTCAGCATTTGCTGCTAAACTCTTCCAATCACTCATTAGATAGTAAATTCAAGACAGTAAATGGTTGAGACCTTTTTCATACTGCTTGCTTCTCTCAGTGCTTCTTGTTAGTGGTTGGTAGAATGCAAGCAGTGCAAAAGAATTGCCCACTGTCCAAGTCAGAGATGCTCTGCCTGAAAAGTTTTTCCATGAACTGAAGGATTTTTGGGCTCATTGCCTCCAGAATGCACTACAGGATGCTGCTATCTGTGTTGCAGCTGCTCAGCCTGGGAAAATCTCTGGCCTTGCCAAGGTGGTTTTGGCTGGTGGCTTTGACACGTGTTACTGGACTCTGAACAATTCATCAACATGGTTGGGAGAGCCAAGTGGCATGAAAGGATGTTTTGTGCATCACTACTGTCTTGTCAAAAGAAGAAGACAAGTAGATCAAAGATTGCTTACGATTTGTGCTGCAGTCATTCAACCTGGCACAACCCAAGGGATAATCAGGATTGGGCAGCTAGGGTGTATGCACATCACAAATATTGGACCTCAACTCCTTTGGCACATGCTATATAATCTTCCTAGCTGAGTGGATTCAGTATGGATGGAGGGCAATTTTTTTGAGACTGAAAGCAATCAAAGAATTTAGCAGTCTTGTCATGCTAATCAAAATCCCCCAAATGGTTGCCAGCTCACAAGAATTTGAGAAAGACCATTAGGATGGCATTGGAAGCAAGAGAGAAGCCTGTAGGGGCAGAAAGTGTTTATTCATGAAACACTTCATAGGAAAGCGGAGAAGACATGACAAATGATCATTTCTCTTACAACATTAATCCAAGTGCTTCCAATCTCTTCAGGAAATCATGCAGAAATGTCTAAACTGGTCAGTATGGGAACACTTTGGAGAGCAGTGGTGAGAGCAGAGAAAATGTTTGTTCATCAATGCTTCTCTGAAGAATTTTGAGGCCACCTGAATTCCTCAATCACTGAAAGACATCAGATTGTCTCCAAAATCAAATTCACTTCAATAAAACAAATTTACCAGCTAATGTACATAAAGAGATTTGCACTTTGAAAGCCATATACAGTATGACTCATGTGAGTAGACAATTTTAACACATATAAGAATTGTTGCCCTAACATAGTTTTAGCCTAAATGGCTTTTGAATTCACTTGTTTCAGCATAATTGCGGCCATAGCACTACTAAAGAGAAACTGTGTGAAGTCCGGAAAGGAGTCTACACAATTGTTAACAAAAGTAATTATTCACTACACAATGTTGGGAAAGAATGGGGGAGGAGTAATTAGACCCTACTCCTCAATTTTATTAGATTCCTTGAGATTTTGCCATCTACCTCTATTTAACATCTATATGGAACCTCTAGTAACAAAAAATCTGGATGACGCAGCAGTCCTCTAGGCAGAATTGGTGCACAATTTGAGACTCCACCTGGATTTTGGCTCCTGTTTGAATGCTCATATAAGTCTGTCCTCTTATAAGCTGCAACTGGTCCATAAGGCAGCAGAATTAGGCCATTTACTTTGTAAACCACACTAATTCTGTGTCAGGGTGTGATTCAAGTGGCTAGGTGTCACTTTTAAAATCTTCATGGCATAAGGATTGGTAATTGCCCAGAGTTGGTTATAAGATGGGAAAATTATATAAATTTATAAATAAAGCCAGGTTATTTGTGGGGTCATTTATTGTGGGGTCACTTGTCATCTATTAATTCTGCCCAAAATACTAGACCTGTGCTGCAGTGGCACTGTGGTTAGAATGCAGTACTGCAGGCTAACTCACTGCTCACTCCAGGAGTTCAATTCTCACTGGCTCAAGGTTGACTCAGCCTTCCATCCTTCTGGTAAAAAGATGACACAGCTTATTGGGGGCAATATGCTGACTCTGTAACTGCTTAGAGAGGGCTGTAAAGCACTATGCAACCCTGCGTTACAAACATTCTTCTCTATTGCTGCAAATTTTGTTTTGAGATTGATGTTTTTAATCTTGGTTTTTAAATTTGTTGCATGCTACCCAAAGTTCATTGAATTGGGTCTCCATGTGGAAGGAAGGAAGGAAGGAAGGAAGGAAGGAAGGAAGGAAGGAAGGAAGGAAGGAAGGAAGGAGGAAAGGAAAGGGGAAAGGGGAAAGGGGAAAGGAAGGTGAAGGAACATTAAATAGGATTAGGGTTCCATGAAGCATATTCTCTCCAGGCCTAATGCTACTAGGTAATTAAGCAATATCAATTTGATGATGAAAGTACCAGTACTGAAAGCTCTAGGGCTAGATTTCTATCCTCAAAGCAAGGGCCAAACCATAACAATTAATACAATACAATAGTAGAGTTGGAAGGGACCTTGGAGGTCTTCTAGTCCAACCCCCTGCCTAGGCAGGAAACCCTATACCGTTTCAGACAAATAGCTATCCAACATCTTCTTAAAGACTTCCAGTGTTGGGGCATTCACAACTTCTGGAGGCAAGCTGTTCCACTGATTAATTGTTCAGGAAATTTCTCCTCAGTTCTAAGTTGCTTCTCTCCTTGATTAGTTTCCACCCATTGCTTCTTGTTCTACCCTCAGGTGCTTTGGAGAATAGTTTGACTCCCTCTTCTTTGTGGCAACCCCTGAGATATTGGAACACTGCTATCATGTCTCCCCTAGTCCTTCTTTCTCTTAAGCTAAACATACCCAGTTCCTGCAACCGTTCTTCATATGTTTTCAATACTTGCTATGAATTTTAAATGTTAATGTGGCTTAGAGGTAAAATGATTAAATACATGGAGAGTAGTAATTGTAGCATTTAATTAACTGATCTTTCATTGTACTTAAATCAAATTTAACCTTTGTTTGGACCTTTCTACAGCTTCTGTCATGCCACTCAAAGGCCAAAGGGATTGGCCTAAAAAAAAAGGTCAAATGCAAGATTTGGCTTTCAAAAAATTCTGCATGTCTAACCTAATCCTGTGCAGGTTGGTCTACAACTATAGCTGAATTATGGACTGGCCATCACACAGTTTTATTGTGCTATACTTGTTCTCAATCTAATAAATTTGGACATTCAAGATAATTTTTAGGCAGATTCTTGCTGAGAGTTTGTTCATTTCTGTATCCTGACCAGGCATGGGCCAGATTAAAACTCAAAGCACCTCACAGACTTTCCTACCTTTGTAATCATAAGCAAATTCCTGCAAGTTGTACATCCTAGTGTAACAGGTTTTATACCTCTTTCCTTTCTTAATCTTTAATAAAGTTGCCTGCAGACATCAACTAAAAGAGGGGGGAAATTCTAGGAAAGAATGTTAACATTTCTTTTTCCAGAGCATGAAACAAGGTTACATCAGCGTCACATCTATATAGTAACTTTCCACAAGCAAAACTGCAATGAAATAACAGTTGTTCAACCAAGAGTTTAATATCTTCTCCCTATGGAGCAATTATATCTGTCAATTATTTTGGCAAAAGCAGATTCTAAAAATACTATTTTCCATTTCTATTATATTTCCAGAAAGTTAAAACTGGGTTTAGATTGTACTGAGTAGTTCTGGTAATTCATGCCTCCCCGTCCCAAATCTGCTCCTTTTTTTTCCAGGATCCAGTCACATAATGCTCATCCCCTTTACATGTTTCAATTATTTAAGTGATCATTTTTAAAAACTGTAAAATGAGCCAGTGGATAAAATTTGTGAATGCCCCACAAATTTCCCACCTAATTCAAGTATAACCTTGCTAAAGGCTCGTGTGCTTTGCTGAAATGTTGAACTCCTATTTTTTCACCTGTACCGCAATTTGCTGCCAACACTCAGTTTGAACACCAGGCAAAATTCAGTGTTTGGCCTTTAATACAGCTAAAGCAACCCTGCAATCTCCTGTGTAAACTTATCCTGTGTAAACTTCAGCCTCTTTTGCTCCTCAAATCTCTTTATTTGTTCTTCATTGCTTTTGACCTTAACATCAATGGCCAGTGTTGTAATTCCTGGAGGACCTGCTATTGGTCTGAATCACTGTTCATCAACCATTGTTCTCTGCTTCATTGCTCCTTTGAGACTGCCATCTTCTAGTTTAGCTTTCCAGGGATTTGCTGACAGTATAATCACTGACACAGCCAATAGAGGAGGAGGCTACAACTTAGTTTTTCAGCACTAATTCTGCATTCAAGAGCTGTCAAGTTCAATCCATGGAATCTGCAGCTAAATTGGAAAAAAAAATGTAACTTGGAGACTGGCTGTCATTTGAATTGAACAATGCTGGTATTTTATCCCCCTTCTAATGCTTATTTTGTCAGTAGATGATCACTTAATCGATACTATCTTGTTATAATAAAAGTCCCCAGTAGAATATACCTCTGTTAGATTCTGTTCAAAATTTTGGGAATCATTGGTTGGAAGACTATTGAAGCGATTTAAGAGAATATTTGTATATCATGGTTGAACTGTGAAGTCCCTGGTGCTTTCTGAGCTTGGTGGTTTTCTTTCAAACATTTCATTACCTAAGTTGATAATGAAATGTCTGTAAGAAAACCACCAAGCTCAGAGAGCACCAAGGACTATAATAAAAGGAATGGTAATTTGTCTCTTCTTTACTGTTCTAGGAAGCCCTGGATTACTTCAAATGGAAGGGGAGGGGAGGGGAGGAAGGAAGCAAGGAAGGGAGCAAGGAAGGAAGGAAGGAAGCAAAGAAGGTTAGTCATGTGAAGTTGAAGACAATAACTGCTGCATATAGTTATTATAGGGATCAAATTCTAGCAATTCCAGCAATTGGGAGAAGCACCAGAGATAAAATTTGAGAAAATCAATTCCAGCAATAGATGAACAGAAGGGACCATCAAGCTTCTATTCACCTGACTCTCATGTAATATAATTTTGAGGAAGATGAGTGGTTTACCCATAAGTAAATAAACAAATTAGCTTGCTTGTTTTGTGCTTTTTTGTATTGTTATTCTCTTTGATTCTTGTAGATGTCATGATGTTGTAATATGCCTATAGTGTTACAAAATTATGCTGCTGTATAGGATTGAATAAAAAGCAATGATTTCACCCTGTAACTTTAGTTTAAAAGCAATCTTTTAATAAATAAAGGAATAACATAGCCTTTGAATGAGCTCTTTTGTTAGATTTATTTACTCCATCATAAATCATCACCATTTGCTACACAATTCTGCCAATGATGGACAAACTTTTTAAGGCCATCACAAAAGAACTGTGTCCCTTATTTCTTCAACCATATCCCAACAATTGTTTCTATAGCTTCATTTAAATCAAACAGATCCCATGAAGATATTTCTTTAATTCTGTGAAAAGGAGGGAGTTGCATGGCATCCCATCTTGACTCTATGGAGAGTGGGAAATGTGATGAGATCCCACTTTGCAATTGTCCTCACAATAGCTTATGAGGTATAAAATCTAGAATTGCCATGCTGCAGTGAAATTTCCTGCTTGTACTTATAAATTTTGTTTAATTGTTGTTTCAAAGTTTTAGGTGTTGCTGTGTACTGCTCTGAGTCGATAATGGTTCTAGGTTCAAGGAAATCCATGTGAATATTACAATCGCTATTCCCCAAACTACAATTCTAACTTTTTCTGCTAAAGCCTGAGTTTTCAATCCTTTACTCCCAGAAAAAGCTTTCTGATGATATTCCATAAACCAGCACTTCTTTTCTGGATCATAATGATGAGCCAATGTTTAACCAGTGGTCACAATGATATGAAGAAATTCCTCATCGTTATTCCTATAGTATAACAATAATTGTGGGCAATTTTCAACCTTCAAACTCATAAATTTTCTTCCCTGCTAATAGCATGCAAGGAACCTATGTTACACAAAAAGTCCAGTATTAAAGAATATCAATAATGTGACCCACACATTTTGGCAAATTTCCAGTTTTGAAAACAATTTTTCTTAAAGTGATCTGCAAATTGTTCTTAATCAGTTCATCAACCTTTCTCATCTGAAACACATTGTGTTGATATCAGTCATCAACTTTGATCATACAAATCAGGTCTTCCCAGTTCACTGTTTTAATATTTCTTGGCCTAATGATACATAGCCCTCACCATAAAAAGCCTGCATTTGGTGGTTAATTTCAATTAAGATTCAGCAGTTAAAAATTCAATTATGGCATACTGCTTAATGCACGCTAATAAGTATTCACCTCCATTTTACAAACAATAACAACACAACATTTTTATACAGCAACCATGTGTCATTGTAGTAAAGGAACCAATGCTAAAAAAAAACATCACAGCGTACGTATTTCCATCTGTTGGCAACTTATACTGTAACATTGAAGATATTACTTTTAATTCAACCGTCGTATATCTATGCCATTAAATTCTCAGAGTGTGAACAATCTGATCTTAGAATAAAAGGATTTGTTTGTTCTTACAAGGTGTCATTTCTTAGCTTTTCCGACAACCGCTAAAGATATGTATTTGATTCTTTCTGCTTGTTTGATTTTCAAGCTATTGTAGAGCAGAGAACTGTGCAAAAGAAAAGATCCAGGGCTAAACACACCAGATTAGGGTTAATGTCTTTGTTTCATAGGTGATATATTTCAATTCTTGTTTAAATTGCCTTAGGCACCAATGTCCTGCAGTGGAGCAATGCTCTTTGGGCTCAATAATGCATTTCCCACAAAGGCAATGTTTCAGAAATAAGACACACAATGACTGTAATGTGTACAATTGTTCAGCATTATGTCCTGAAGGAAAGCTTCTCAGAAGATACAGTAACTAAGTCTTTGCTCTAAATTGTGCAGACTGACAATTCTTTTAATTTCTTCTTGGCAAATGCAGTATTTTTTTTGCAGGATCAGTGAGCTGTCACATCCTCAAAATTTTGTTAAGGTACATTTCTCAAACATTCCCATTATTTTATTCCCTTTTGGAATAAACAGTGTTTTGCAATGGGAGTAAGAAGCCATAAATCAAACAAGTAAGGCATGAGGTAATAATAAACAGCAAAATATAATTGAATATACAGTAGCTATGCTATCTGCATGCACCACACTTGTCCATCATTTTTTTTTTATCTCTGCTTATCATCTTTGCTTCCACCATAGCCATACCTTACTTCATCCACTGTTTTCTGCTTTACTTTTTAGGATGTCTATCAACCCCATCATTGTCAATCTTATTCACCCACTCAACTTCTTCATATTTCTTTCATATATTTGTTTTGAAATTCAGTTCTCATTTCATTCTTCCTGTATGATCAAGCTGTCTCAAGATACTGTACTGTACTTCTGTATTAGTCACTTGCATTTGTATTAAATTATCATTCACCCAGCATTTATTCATTCTTTATCCTGTTTCTTCTTGTTTTATCAATACATTTTAAAGTATTCCATCCCCATTGCATTCAATTTACTTTTACATTTCTCCTGTCATGCCCAACTTCCATAGAAAAAAGTGAGCGTAAATAACTTTTCTTTTGTAAAATAATTTCTTGCCACAGACTAATTGCTATCTACATCTTTTCTAATGCAATTTGAACTTCCTTAAATATTTTCATTCTTTTTTTATTTTTAAATAGCTCACATTAATATTTTACACAGTGAGATCATTTTTACCATTTGTACCTGCAATTTTGCCATTTGTATTATTCTTACTAAATTTATTACTTACTTTTTTTTAATCATGGGGGAATACTAACATTTGCTATTTTCAATATTTATGTCAGTGCATTATATAAAAAGGAATCAAAGGAAAAAGAAAAACTACAATGATATACAAGTCTATCTTTCCCCCCCCAGTCTGTCTTTCTCCAATCAAGCAAAAGTAAATAGAAAAGAATATTAGAATACAAACATGCACATCTATATATAAACATAGCAGTGAATTAAAGTTAGTGTGGAATTAAATGAATCAGGTTTTTCATTATGTCAACAAAGAACTATTTCAAGTCTGAGAACAAGATATTTCTTAAATCCAGGATTTTAAAGATGGAATGGCAATTTCTTTTCAACAATGCAAAATTACCTTTTAAGCTGAAATTCAGATCTTGATAAGTCCAGAATTCTTTACAAACCAACAAATTCCAAGTTTTCAGTTTATAATTGAACAGCACATTAGCATTTTATTATTTATTAATTAAATGTATACACTGCCTATATACCTTGTGGGAAGGTCCCTTCCTCCACTAGAGAATGAAATGTTTGAGGGGATATTAAGAGGCAGAATATTATATAATAACATTATAATATAAGGATAAATGGAGAAACATGTTCTTAGAGGCAGAAAGCAGCTCCAGTCTTTCTTAATGTCCCTATTCACAAACAAAACACTTGCACATCCAGCAATGAGATTAAAATTTACATCCTTCTCCACCCAAGAACAGGACATGACCATTAGGACATAATACGATTAACCCACCACGATTAGAATAGCAAAAGACATAGAGCTCACTACCTTGCACAACCCCAGGGGCATTTCAGGCACTGCACAATCCCAAGCAGCATCACAGAAAACTATAAAGTTCCATCCATTTAGCCATTTGGCAAGCTGCCCCAGACACACTGTTGGCTGTTCTGCTCATCAATAAATGGACTCCTTCTTTTCCATCAGCCTCCCTTTTATTTCCATAGCCTTTCTCCTGGCTTGGAAGTGAATCAGTGTTGGATCTTTCTTCCAACGCCCTGATAAGGCATTTCTAGATGACTTACAGATCATAAAAAGATAAATAGAAAAGTCATTAGAAATGTAAAACTATGCAAAAAAAATCAACCAAGAGATGGACTGCATAGGGATGAAGTTTTTGTATCCTATCAACCACCTCTAAATAGCAAAGCCAACTTTTAATACCCTTCTGGAAGGCTGAAAGGTTGGGTAGTTTTTTACAGAGTTGGGGCCACAGCAGAAAAGGCTCCATTCACTTGAATTCCTTAGAGACAGAAGTATCTTCCGCAACAGTGGGGCAGGCTAGTAGTATTAGAGTGAGAAGACTCCTCAGATATTTTGAACCCTGAATATCCTGAATTGATTACTTCAATGTCATAATAACACTCATGTGAATATTAACTCAAAGTAAAAATTAGGAAAATTAAAGCCCACATTTTAATATGAAAGTCACAATTTTGAAAACTGGGAATCTAAGGTGTAATTGGAAGCATATTGGATTTATTCCAGTCAATTGAATAAACTGATAATTTATCAAACTCCTTTATAATATCCATAAATTTAATGAGGAACTCAGGTTATGTGGCCTAGATATTCAACATATAAAAATAATAGCTATAAATAGATCTGATAATTGAATGAACTTCTCAAAGTGATTTTTTGAAGGGGGGGCGGTTTACTGTTGTCCTGTGGATTAAGTTAGATAGTTTGTTATTTTGTTGCTTTCTTTTTTCCCGAAAATGTTATAGTTATATATGTATGTATGTATGTATGTATGTATGTATGTATGTATGCATGTATGTATACACACACCCTAGGAGCCTAAGGGTATAGCTAGCTGATGAGAGCTAGTCTCCCTTTATTTATTTATTTATTTATTTATTTATTTATTTGTTTGTTTGTTTGTTTGTTTGTTTGTTTGTTTATTTATTTATCAGCATAAATGCAACACAATATGTAGATATTGTGTAGAATATATATGTATATACATTCTACCTTTAAGGCAAGAAGATGAGCAAAACATTTTTTAAAACTTGTAGTTCAGGGATCTCCAACCCCTGAGCCATAGTCTATTTGGAACCGGGTCACATAAGCATCAGGCCAGTTGAACTGCATGTGCACATGTATGTGCCAGCTCACACTTCACACATTGAGCTGCATACATGTATGTGCTGGCCCACCACTTATGCGAATCAAGCTGTGTGCATGCATGTGCTAGGCCCCCAATCATGCGGCCCAGTTCCCCCCCCCCCCAAGTCGCAAATGTTGGGGACCACTGTTCTCATTTATCTTTAACTGGGCCATAATATTTAATAAAAGCTCAACGTCATCATAATAAAAAAATATTTTTTCCATAACTAAATTAGAAAAACTATTAATGAATCTATTACTCTCATGGCCAATTTTGACTTACCCTAGATATTTAACTGACTTGTCTATGGAGATTCTCAGTTAGCCAGGTCATGGTTGTCCCAAAGGTGCTTTTTCAAAAGGCAACTGGGCTTTCTTTGTTTTTCCTTGAAGTCATTTCGCTTCTCAGCCAAGAAGCTTCTTCAGTTCTGACTGAATGGTGGAGAATGGAAAGATATTGGAAATCAAACTTCAAGGAATATAAAAAAGCACTTTTGTATTTTTGAAAAAGCACCATTGGTATTTATCTGACAGGTACATCTGGAAAAACCCAAATCTGAGAGTTTCGGGTTTTCCCCACCCAAAAGAAAGTCAAAGATCCATCCCCTGCTCCACAAGTCTACCACATGGTCCAATCATTTCAACATCCCATCTTGAGATAACCCCAAGTCACCCCAATCCAAGTGCAGGCTGAGTGATCTTGACTCCCAAAGAAAGAATGTTGTTATGGCTAATCCTCCACCGCTTCTTGCAATCCCCACTCCCATTTTCCCAGGCACTAAATGTAGCTGCCCTGAAGCAGTCCAACAAAAAAAGATGGCTTCTAGGACTGACACATTCATTTCCATGAAAAGAAATACATCTCATTAGCAAGTATCTTGTAAAAGAAATGGTCTACATATTTTACATTACATTAGAGGGAAAATTTAACATTCCATGAAACAATAAAATATGGCATACTGTAAATATAAAAGCTACTTATTACATATTGATTTTTTTAGCAATTCCATCCTTATCTTCTGCTTTCAGAACAGGATATGAAGTGACGATTTGTAATGATCAGCGCTTAAGCTGATTTTTATTTTTGATTGTAAACATTATGAACAACTGGTTTTCAAAAATTAGAATAGAAATATTGAGGGTCAGGGCCAGTGGTGGGATTCAGGCAGTTTGCACACTTCGGGAGAACCAGTTGTTAAGCTTCTGAGCAGTTTGGTGAACTGGTTATTGGAAGAAATCATTAGGGCAGAGAACTGGTTATTAAATTATTTGAATCCCACCACTGGTCAGGACCATGGAGAAGGAAACCAGAAGAGGGTCAAAGAGTAATTTCTAGGTGCAAAATCAAATAAAATACAGCACATACTGTGTTTAATACTTAAATTCTTTGTATAATTTTGGAAAGGAGACATTTGGTTATTAATCGTGCTCAAGCAGGTGAAACCTAATGCAAAACTATGGACTGGATGAAGTCATTTGTGTTATGCACCACATATAAGTACTGTTCACCTCCTTTCCAGCTCTAACTACTTGTTTTTAGTCTCCTCATTTCTATTACTCAGTCTGCATCTAGCCTTTAGGAAAACAGCTACATTTGCTGTCAAATTGAAATAAGTTCCATTAAAACAGGAATAAATTGTAGCAATCTACTTCTAACTATTTCTTCTAAGAAGAGAAATGACATCTTGAATTTCTTACTTGCGTAAGGAAAATGATTCACTTTCCCATTTATAATACTAAAAATCAATGCATGACAGTAATGAGCCATTCATTTCATTTAGGTTTAGATTTCTTGTTTGCTGTTTTTCAAAGTAAGACCATTTTATAATGTTGATGGTTCTCTTAGTTACTTTTACCCTTGCATTAAAATATGACTGTAAGACTTGTTGATAAAGTTTATTCAACATAACCACAAAAATGGCTAAAGGAAGCTTGTAAGTAGACATATTTCAGGGAAAGATGAGACTTGGTTAAGTTTGCTTGTTTATGGTCCTCAAATTTCTTCCCTAATTTTTCAAACTAGCAGATATTGGTGATAAATTGTTCTTCTTATCTGTCTGGAAATGTTGATTGTAATATCCCAAAGGATTTCTCTACCATCCAGTCACAGCTGAAGAAGTTTCTTGTATGAGAAGTGAAACGTCTTCAATGAAAAACAAGGAAGTCCATTTGCCTCTTTAAATAGGAACAATCACAATATGAGAATCTCCATAGACATTGGCTGTAATGTGCAGCACATGGATACGCAGGAAGCTGCTTTCCATCAAATCAGATCATTGGTTGCTCTAATCAACATTATTATTATTAAGCACCTTCCCAGTTTTTCACAGATAAGTTTGAATCTAATTCTACTGCCAAGAAGATAAAGGTAGAAGGTAAAGGTTTCCCTCACACATATGTGCTAGTTGTTTCTGACTGTAGGAGGTGGTACTCATCTCCATTTCAAAGCCGAAGAGCCAGCGTTGTCTGAAGAAGTCTCCGTAGCCATGTGGCCAGCATGACTAAATGCTGAACGTGCACGGAATGTTGTTACCTTCCCACCAAAGTGGTTCCTATTTTTCTACTTGCATTTTTACATGCTTTCGAATTGCTATGTTGGCAGAAGCTGGGACAAGTAACTGGAGCTGACTCCGTTAGGTGGCATAAGGGATTAGAATTGCCAAACTGCTGACCTTTCTGATCAACAAGCTAAGTGTCTTAGCCACAGAGCCACTGCATCCAGAGGTGGTATTCAGCAGGTTCTGACCAGTTCTGGAAAACCAGTAGTGGAAATTGTGAGTAAGTTGGAGAACCGCTAAATACCACCTATGACTGGTCCTGTCCCCATCTATTCTCTACCTCCCAAGTCCAAGCAGATCAGGAGGGAATGGGGATTTTGCAGTATCCTTCCCCTGGAGTGGGGAAGGAATGGAGATTTTACAATATCCTTCCCCTGGAGTGGAAAGTAATGGAGATTGTACAGTATCCTTCCCCTGAAGTGGGGTGGGAATGGAGATTTTACAGTATCCTTCCCCTACCATGCCCACCAAGTCACACCCACCAAGCCACACCAACAGAACCGGTAGTAAAAAAGTTTGAATCCCACTACTGACCACATCCTTTTTCTACTGCTAATATTGGACATCAAACCTGAGGCTTTTTACTTGCACACCATTTTTTGTTACCTTGAGCACTTAATATACGGGAACTGTATTCTGGTGATTTTCTGGTGATTCTCAGAATTTCTAGTGAGAGTGAAAAGTTTAGGCAGATGACAGGCTGCACCTTTATGATTGAAAGGACCTGTAAGAGAATGATTAATCAGCCATGGGGAATTCTGAGAGTTGAAGTCCACACATCTTAGATTTGCCAAGGTTGAGAAATGCTGCCTTAGACATACGCCATCTTGCAGTGAGCCTATTGTTTGAGTCTGCTTGGTCTTACCACTTAACCAGAGCACTTTAGCATGTACCCCCCCCAAAAAAATTAAACAAGTGATAGTCTTCCTTAACCTTCACCCCCAGCTATAGGCCTGATGTGCTCTGCAGTATGTCCAAATTGTTTTAAAAACTAATGGAAAGAGAAAGAATTGCTCATAAAGAAGCAAAATAAACAAGGAACCAGGGAAGGGAAAAGAGACAGCATTGTAGGGGACACAAGCAAGATAAGATGGTTAAGGCAATGGCATCACTTCCTCGGTCTTAGCAGATGTCATTATGAATCAGGATCTGCCATTCCTTTTATCAATGTTTTTTTTATTATTATTATTCCAAGAAAGCTAAGCGTCTTTAGGATGCATTTCTTCCTCTCTAGTAATTATGATTGCTCTAAAAGTGCATAGCTCTTTTCACTCATGAAAGAATAGTCTTTCCCCCTTCCAAAAACATTAGCTTTTACCACTGAAGATATGGCTGTACTGTATATGGGGTATGGAATGTATATAATCCCTTTGGGGAGAGGGGGCGGTCTATAAATTTAATATATATATATTAAATGTATATATGTATTTGTGTTACATTTATATATATATATATATATATATATATATATATATATATATATATATATATATATATATATATATATATATATATATATATATATATATATATATATATATATATAATCAGTACCAAGATCTTATCTTTGAAGGCTTCAGAGTTACAGCATAAAGCTTTAAGTGCAGAAGATAGTCTTTTCCTTCATGTTACCATAGATGCCAAAACAGGCCTCATTTGGGTGAAAATGTCCAAATACAGATTCTGTCCTTAAAGGCCAGATTTTTCATCCCTACACTGAACTGATCATGCAAGGCTTTGTTCTTTTCTATTTCTATCACTATTGTTCCTACCTGCTGCTCAATCTGCATTTCCCCATTGTTCTAAGCTTATTATTGACTAGTAATTATATCTAAAATTACAGTTTCCTTCACAGATCTAACAAAAAATGTTACTTGTGTAAGTTGCATCGGATTTGCCTTGTGTAGGTGAAAGTCTAAACATAGCTTTGAAAAAAGAATATTGAGCTTTCAAATAATAAAAAAGAATACTAGATGGGTATTGCTGAAGAAAACATTTTTTAAGGAAATATTAGTTCTACATTCATTTGTAAGCCAGCGACAAAAGATTGAGTTATGTTTGGGGATATAAATTATTAAAAGTTACTATTGCATTCCTTGTACAGATTTTACAGCCACAGGAAGTACACTTACTATAAGGCAAATGGCAAAAGAAAAATATGCTTTACTCATGTAAAAACAAGGGAGCACTTGGATAGCATAATTATGTCTACCATCTTGATTGTTTTGGACCTGTTTCTGCAGACACTGTTGATAGAGGTACTGATATTTTACTGATGGCCCTTCTGATAATCTCAAGCAGTCTCTGGGAACCCAAGAAGCTATAATTCTTTTGAAGCTTCGGAGGGGACCCAGAGCTTCACAGGAAATGAGAATTCTAACCCTCTGAATGGGATCATGTACCTGAACAGTGAGTGATTTATACCCAAATCCTTTCAGTTGGCTTTAAGAAACTTGGATATAATATTATTTTACAAATATGCTTCATAAAATGAAAAGAGAGCTCCCCTTCAAATTTTTCAAGCCAAGTGCTTCACTTCCAATAATGAAGACGAGAAAAAGCTTGATGAGCTTATGAACACTAAAAATTCAAGACAGAGAAGAAGGAGCTGTGGTTTCTTCCAAATTCCAATGGTTTAGGCAGAGCCATTACTAATTACTTCACAAGAATAATGAGCTTTTAGTTAATGGTTTTGCTATAGTTCATTTCTAAACAATCAGACAATATATTTCAGAAGTTTGGAAACTGGGATAGGTGGAATTCATGGAGATCTTATAATACTGAATATTCAAAATTTTACATTTAGCATTTATGAGAACTATTATTACAATACAATACAATAGCAGAGTTGGAAGGGACCTTGGAGGTCTTCTAGTCCAACCCCCTGCCTATGCAGGAAACCCTATACCATTTCAGACAAATGGCTATTCAACATCTTCTTAAAGACTTCCAGTGTTGGGGCATTCATAACTTCTGGAGGCAAGCTGTTCCACTGATTTATTGTTCTGTCAGGAAATTTCTCCTCAATTCTAAGTTGCTTCTCTCCTTGATTAGTTTCCACCCATTGCTTCTTGTTCTACCCTCGGGTGCCTTAGAGAACAATTTGATTCTCTATTATTTCTCAGGAAACCAGAAGAAAAGGTTTGAATCTCACAATAAACTTAATATGAATCTACTGAAGGGATGCCTCACATTACATATCAGAAATAACTTAAACAGAATGTCTACAGAGATTCTCAGTCATCCAGGTTTTCCCAAAGGTGCTTTTTTTCAAGAGGCAACTGGACTTCCTGGTTTTTCTTTGAAGAAAAAATCCTTCCATTCCTCACCATCCTTCTGAGCTGAAGAAGCTTCTTGGATGAGAAGCGAAACATCTTCAAAGAAAAATCAGAAAGTCCAGTTGCCTCTTGAAAAAAGCACATTTGGGACAACTTAAAAAGGAATTCACCTGCATTTGGATATTGAGCTACAGAAGCATTTGTTAGATTTCATGAAAGAATGCCTTCAGGAAGACTTCTCATTGCCAGTCAGCTTAATATAACAGATGCCTCCTCTATTAATTATCAATTTTATTATTTTTATACTGAGTTATATAAATTAGGGACTTTTGTAATTGAATAGCAATGTATGCATTTCCTGAAAAATATTGGAATAGAAGAGATTTTCTATAAAAAATATAAACTGGCACAACCATGGACATTAGAAAAAATTGCAGAAAGAATTCAATCTATGAGATACTGAAAAGCCCCTGAATCAGATAGACATCCAGTTGAATGGGATAACTTTCCACATACCTTCTGGCATCTATATTGTTTGAGCTTTAAGCTCAATCGTGTAATTTTTTAAAATTTTTTGCAACAGTTATATTACATGAATATTAAAGTTTTGGGGAGTGGCATACTAGATGTGTAAGTTATATTCTAGTACCTTTGCTCAAGATACAGAATAAAATAGAATATCAACTATAATCCAGCCACTTAATTCTGAATTTATATATAAATAATATGTGCCTAGTGATTGAGCTTGTACATGATGAAAAAGGCATTGACATGGTTCAAATAAAATTTATGAATTGATTTTATGCCACCCAGAGTCATTATACAGGGAGATGGATGGCATAAAAAATTAATAAATAGAAATAAATAAATAGAAAATGCAATGTATTCCAAATTTCCACCATCCTTTAGTTGCTGGATTTCAACCAGTGGTTTAACTCAGTGGTTTGAGTTAGTACAAATAGATTAATTTATCAAGGTATATTATGGCATCCATTGGTTGGTTGCTTTCATGTCGGAAGCAGCGAAGCCCTTCTGGGATGAAAGAATTAACCACTGACATCATCATTGACCAGGGGATGCATAGTTGGGAGATCCTTTCATGTCCTTGTTAAGTTGCCCACTGAAATGATACCTGCAGTTGCCTACTTTTGAACTGCTGGATTGCCAGGAGCTGGAGTGAAAAACAGGAGCTTTCCCCATACACTCGAGTCTCAAATGCGAGCTTGCTGATTATTAACCCAGCTTTCCAGCCACATGAGCCACCATTCTCCTCATAGCACATTAGGCACCTTAATTCCATTAATCTTCAATTTGTTTCTTGGACCATTGGCTTCTATTTGACAGCCTCAAGCCATTACAAGTGTAAGGCACAGTGTCAATATAATTTGATCTTAGTTTGGACAATTCTGCCCATATCATTACTAAAAGTTGTTGAATTTGTGCAGCAATATGGTTCATGCAAGTAGTCCTCATTTAGTGACCACAATTGGGACTTTGTTAAAGTCGTTAACAAAGTTGTTAAGTGAGAAGTTGCTGAATGAAAGTGTGACAGTGCATAGGTTCTTGCTTCAGCTTTCATTTGCAAAAGGTTATAGTTATCCCAGGACTGAGATTAGGATTTACAATTTATATGGCCTCTGCAAAAGATTGGTTTTATACCTTTCTTAAAATGTATCAGAATATGTTGAATTAAGTATGTATAAATGGATAGATGCAATTTCAGTTGACATAACTCAATGGTTAAAATTTTCATTAAGGCTCCAGGGTAAGATTAATGCTATTAACATGAATATTACATCAAGATTAATGCATATTTTAAGAGGGATTCCAATGTTAATCCTTATTAGATACACTTTACACAGACAGATAAGTTAATGAGAACATTTTAATGGCAGGTTAAAGCCACTCAAATATCCTTGGTCAAACTGATGTTACCTTATGATGATGGCAGTTTTAACCTTACTAGGTTTTCAATTATGTAACTGGTTTTTTCCTTTAGCATCTATGGCTTTTGGGGAATGAGACCTTCTATGAAATTACTCTTTTTGGAGGGGCAGTACAAGTAATATAACACCTTTGAAATCATTGCAAGTTTTAGGGTAAATTAAGCAGGGATCTTTGTTTCCAATCTTGAAAGCTGCCAGCACATTTGGTTATATGTGAATTGCATGAGAAATTGATGTTTTATAATAACCCACATTTGAAATAGCAGAAAGAAATGGCTGAACAAAGGATCCATGATCCTTTGAATCACTTGATTTCTTGTGGTTGTTTTCAAGACTTCTTGATATTAAATTTTGAATATGACTTATATATATTTGCCTGGCAACATATACTCATATAATTGAAACATATATTGACTTGTAGAGGGGGGAAAAACCTGACCTGAAAGGTAGCTTGGTCTAGCAAAATGACTTCTGTTTGCTAAAGAACACTTACTTATTGCAAAGAAGCAAAACTATAGGAACAACTTATGCAGCTTGGTAAAGCAGAAATGAAACTTCAAGGAACAGTTGTGAAAACAGGGAAGTCAACCCTCAACCTGCAAATGTTTGCTGGATTAAGGCTATTAATAAAAAAGGAAATCAGGTTGCTAGGAAATGGGATTTAGTTGCTATGAGGTGCTGCTTCTGGCTCATATAAATGGATCACTATATAAACTATTGCCTTCCTCCTCATTATTGGACAGAATCTTGAATTGTCCTCAGCACAGAACTTGACTCAAAGCAGTATGATTATGTATTTGTTCAATTTGTGAGTGACTGTCACCCTTTGGCAAAAACCAGTCCCTGCTCTAACCCTTCACAAAAGAAAGCCGAAGCAAGGCTGTGTGTTGTCTCTTTAGCTTCCCAGCCTAGGGGCAAGCCACAATCCTTTGACCAGTAGTTCAGATTGTAAAGGAGGTGGAATATGGTAAGCACACGCTTGCCCACTGGCTGCAAAAGTATGTAAATGATTTAAGCTGGGCAGGATAGTCAGAAAGTTGAGTATTCAGCTCAGGATGGAAAGTTGACATTTTCTTTGAGTGGATCCTTTGACTCCAAGGTTCTGAACCAGAGGTGGTATTCAGCAGGTTCTGACCACTTCTGGAGAACTGGTAGCGGAAATTTCGAGTAGTTCAGAGAACCAGTAAATACCACCTCTGACTGGCCCCGCCCTGATCTATTCTCTGCCTTCCGAGTCCCAGCTAATCAGGAGGGCATAGGGATTTTGCAGTAACCTTCTCTTGGAATTGGGAGGAATGTGGATTTTACAGTATCCTTCCCCTGCCACGCCCACTCAGCGATGCCCACTAAGCCATGCCACGCCCACCAAGCCACACCCACGGAACCAGCAGTAATTTTTTTGAATCCCACCATTGTTCTGAACCATGTACAATCAGTGGTGGGATTCAAATGACTTAACAACTGGTTCTCTGCCCTAATGATTTCTTCCAGCAACCAGTTCATCAAACTGCTCAGAAATCTTTTTTTTTTTTTTTTTGCTGGAATTGTAAGAAATTTGAAGGGTCTTTAATTCATACAATCCGGTCTGGTGAAATTATAGACTCACGGTGGATTCAGACCATTACCTAAGTTAATTCACTTTGGATATTTTAAATATTTATTTATATGATTTGTATGACCATCCATCTTTGAACACAATCCTATTATAGTTAGGGACCTGTGTGATTCAAACTATACTCCTCAAATGTAGACTTTTTGTTTATAATTTTCATAATAAAAAAGTGGGCATGAATGAGGAGAGACAGGGATGCTACCTGTCTATTATCGCGCTAGGAATCCGAATCATGCAAGTCTCTTTGATGGCAAAACTGTCTGTGTCACACAGTATGTTTACACCCTCTACATTAGCTTCCTGCTCTCAAATGCAGCAGAAAATGCTGTTGAAAAAGCTAGTTTGTATTTATAAGTGGAACAGAGGATGCTATTTTGTTTATTGGGTCATTCCAAGATGGAAAACTCCACAGGAAGCTTTCTTGCTTAAGGCATCAAAGCAAAGTTCTGTATATGAAGACTCTAGGCGCAGTTCCTAGGATCTGTAAGTTGTGTAGGAAAGGCCACTGTCTGGGACCTTGATGCTAGTCCATTCAGCAATTGTCTGTAAACCCAGTGGATTAGTGTTTATAAAGCTTCCCTATACATCTCTCCACTTTTCTTGTTCTTGTTCTGCGAAAGAATATATATGCTCCTTTTGAGCATGCTGGAATGTGACATTGCTAGTCACGGTGCATTTCCCATGCAAATCAAAAGAAAAATGTTTGCTGCAGAAACCAGTATGTGCACCACTGGTGTGATGTTTCTGGTGTAACAGCTTGTGTTGTTCTTATTAAAGGTATAACAGCACCAAGCATTGTGTTGGGGCTGTGAAGTAGAAACTAATTATCTCTTAACAATTCCGCCTGCCTATTTCTCGCATGGACAGTCAGCATCTTCAGCAGCGCTGCCTTCAGAGCCAAGTTCAGGCTTAAGGAACTTCAATTGGCCCAGGGATATTTTGTTATAGGCTATATAAATAAAGATACCAAAAAAAAAAAAAAAAAAAAAGAGCACTTCCACATTTTATATTGCTGCATCTGCATTTTAGAGTTAATTATTTGGTAGATAACGTCTAGGTAAAGAGACTGGAAAATATAAACTTCAGCTAACCAAACGAGTAAGCAACACAAAGCAATTGCTTCTTACTAGGAACTTATGAAACTGTCAATCTGGTTTATTTTTATTTCTCATTTTTCTGATCAAGAATTCATTCTGTCCTATTTCCGTACAACTGAGAAATCTGCATTTACATTCATATGCATTTTCACATACATTTATCTTAATAGTCATGTCTGAATAAATTTCATGAGCTATTTTACACTATTATAATGTATGTTATGCTTTTATATATATATTCTATCCCTGTGGTATGAAATTTTATGGAGATAAACCTGTGTAGTTGAAATATTATAAATGACTCTTTTTACATTTTGATTTTACAAATTAGAATGTTGTATGTTAATTTAAAAATGTAAATGGAATAAAATTCGCCCCCCCCTAAACTGTAGTTTAGTAAAATAAGTGTATATCTATTTTATTGATAACTGATATGAAAGTAGATTTCTAGACACAACTCTAAACAATCCTTCTTTGTAAAACTAGTTATTTGTATTATATTTAAGTAGTTAGTTCTGTATAATTTTCCAAATCCAGTGGACTGGATTTGGCAAATTATTGAGGTTCTTTGGCATTTTGTTTTATTTTCTATATTGTTCTCTAAACATTCTGGATTAAGAGGTCAAATACAGTAGGTTATATTAGAATACAAAGGAGATTGTTTAGACTTTGGTGTATTTGATACAACTATAATGATGATCTACTTCAGAAGTTCCCAACCTTCTGATTTGGTGGACATATTTAAATTTTTGAGTCAATAAAAATAATGTACCAAACTTCTATACCATGAAGGTCTCAATGATACTGACCATCTCACAGCAATCAAACAAGTAATGCTCAATAAAATCAATAAAAATAAAGAGAATAGATGTCAAGTGTAATGAAACAAGGGGTCTCAATCTGCCTCTCTCCTCAAAGGACTTAGTGAAAAGCCAAGTCTTCACTACTCTTCTAAATAATAGTTGACTGGTACCCATTTGAATCTTGGGGGAAGGGGATGCCATTCTTGAGAACAGGCACTGCTACAGAGAAGGTGCACTTCCAGGATCCCAGTAGATAATACTGTTTAATCAAAGGATTGTGGATTGTGCCAACCCTGCAGAATACTATGGGAGACAGCTAGTCCCCCAAGTAACCAGATCCTATAACTGAGCCAGGATTATGGTCATAAGTCATTATAGTCAGAAATACAAATTAAAATAAGCAAGAAAATGGTTAGAGAACACCTCTCTGATCTTGTTGAATATAAATCATTGGGATCTGATGGATTACACCCAAGAGTTCTGAAGAAGCTGGTAGATGTTTTTTCAGAACCTTTTTTTTAAAAAAAAAAACTAAACATGGGGAAATTACCTGAAGATTGGAAAAGAGCAGACCCAGGAAACTACGAAACAAATACATTTTTAACTAAAAGCCAGCATGGGTTTGTTAAAAACAGATCATGCTAAACCAATCTTATTTTATTATTTGACAAAATGACTAAATTAGTAGACCAGTGCTGTGGACATAGTATACTTAGACTTCAGCAAGGCATTTGACAAAGTAGACCACAAATTACTTCTTGGTAAACTAGAAAAATGTGGGATAGATTACATCACCATCAGATGGATTTGTAACTGGCTAACAAATCCCATTCAACAAATAGTCCTTAATGGTCTACATCATGGGTGTCAAACTGGCTGCTCATGATCCAGATGTGTCACACAGGCCACACCCTCTGCAAATGTGAAAAATGTAAAAAAGATATAGAGGTTTGGTTGGTTTTTTCAAATTAGCAAAGTTGACTAAAATTGAGGATCATTTGAGATAATCATAGTAGGATAATAGTTTATGCCTCTTAAAAGAAATGGATGAATTACACACAACAGTTACAAGCAAAAGAAGAGTTAAATGCTCTTGCCAGATCTCATAGTTTGGAAGCATATTAGACTTTTAGATCAATTAAGCTGGACTTCAATCAATTTCATGGATCAGATGCTGAATGCTCACATATGATCCCAAATATACTTGGAACAGAAACAAAATGTGGGAAATTATTGACTTCTTGCTCAAATAATTGAAACAAACTAGTAAAATATATTCAATAAACAATTCAACAAGGATAATTCACAGCAAATACAATGAAATATATTGGCAAATCTTGGCAAAGATTCTCTCAATTTATGAGATTGATCTATTCAGCAAATGCATAATTATTTAACAATGAGACATTGTTGAATAAAGTAAAAGTTATTTGAATTTTGGATGCTCAATTTGGAATTCAACTTCACTATCAGTGTTCCTGGAAATCTATGCATTTATTGATATTATGTAATCTGGAGAAACAGATGCTACTTGGAAAATAGATAAAATAATAGACTGATAATAGAAATTAAAGATGAGCATATATTTCTAATAATATACCTAGGACTCTATGAAATAGAGATCCTGCCAGCTTCAGGACAGTTATACATTAATAGAACAGTTATTTTCTAACTTGGCAAAGATTCTATAAAATATCCTATTTATCACCCATTCGCTTTGTTAAATGTGGATGCTAAAATTTTAATAGCTACTTGGTAAGAAAATTACCAAGAAGATATTACCTTCAATAATTCATGTGTCACAATTGGTTTTCATGAAACACTGTCAGATAATATTAGACATTTAATGAATGCATTAGGTTTCTATCCTAATATACATAATACAATTGTTTGTGGCATTGTAAGGTGCAGATGAAGCCTTCCATAAGGTGGAAATCAAATTTCTGGGACACGTGGTAAAATAGTTTGGGTTTCTTGCAGAATATATTTCTTGGAGAGAAAAAAATCTTGTATAACTAAAAATGGGATTATTATTCTTGCAATAACAATGCATAGCATGCCCTTAATCTCTTAATATTTAACTTAGTTCTGGAACCTGGATATGCAGAATCTGGTAAATTGAATATAACTCATAGTCCCATAGTGTTTTACAGCAGTCCCTGGATGATTTACAAGCTAGAAGCATTATTTGTGTATTGTCTCAATGATTTGGGTCCTTATTTTACCTCTGAAGGATGGAAGACTGAGTCAACCTTGGACTCCATCAGGATCAAACTCTAGACTGTGGGCAAAGTTTGCCTGCAATATTGCACTTTAATCACTGCAACACCAGGGCTTCATTAAAAAAACACAACTTAATTCAGTATGGAATTGTCAGCCTTACATACCATTACAGAAGCAGTCAAAAATGTTTTCAGGCTTATGGGTTCCTCAAATGATATTTTAAAAAGACTGACCATTATCCTCTCTATACTGGAGGTATAATACATTTTAAGAAAGCCTAGTATATATGTCATTGAAATTCCTTATAAGCTAGATATTATTGTTATGGTGAATTGTATTCTTGAAAGGAAATTGAAATTCAAAGACATCAATTCACTATTAAATGCTATTCTAAGAAAATAGGATTTATCAGTGTATGAACATTGAATAAATTGTGCCTAAATTACTGTAAAGAATGGGATAATGTATTTCTAGAAAGTTCTTGTGTAGCAGAGCCAAAATGATCGTTCCATGAAATTTGACACTCTCCACTTTTGAATTAACTTTCTCTTGGTCGAAAGACAAGATCAGGCAACATAATTCCACATATTTTATGTTTAACTCAGTATTTCAAATTTGACTTGTAATGGTGTATGTGGGTGTAATTAAGGCTGTTATATTAAAGAAAAGTGATGAAACCAAAGTACTGGGATTTGATTTGTTTCTTGCTTTTCTTATTTTCTTTCTTTTCCCTTTTTTTTGCAGTTAATTTTCCTTAGGTTTCGCCTTTCATGCATCTCCTTTAATAGTGTTATAGTTTATTACATAATACCAATGTACTGACTTATAAACTCAATAAAAACAACTTCAAAAAGTATGTACCTGATGTGCATCTTTATTTTCCCTTTTGTGAAATCTCAGCACTGAATATCTAGAAGAATATTTTTCTCTCAAGGCTGCAGAGGACTGAGCTAAGAAGCATATTCTGAACATAAATGTTGATAAAAGGGAGTAGCTACGGATTCAGGAGGGCCATATTTTGGGATATGAGAGATTATGTCTAAACTGGATTGATTGATTGATTGATTGATTGATAATATGTGTATGTGTGTGTGGATATGAAGCTGCTTCTTCATAAGGATTTGAACTGGGCATTGACAGTAGACATTCACATTACCTCAGTGGTGTTGGATTTTTATCAGAAAATAGGCTCAAACGCCTATTAGGAGATGGAAAAGACCAGACATTGATGAGGTTAACTGAACTGTACACATGAAATGTAACTTCATTGTAAGAAACTATTAATGGAACAGTCCTGAGGTCTGCAACTGATCCAGAGTGTTGGCAGCAAGAAATAGTAGAATAGCATCCTGGTTACTGGTTTTTTTTCAGATTCAGTTCAAAGTCCTCAGTAATTATAGAAATCCTTGAATAATTTGGACCATAATTACCTGCAGATTGTGTATTGCCAAATGGACTTTCATTATTCAAGAAGTACTTTTGCAGATTCTGCCATGAGGCATTTAAAATCAACAGTTACCTCTTTATTATCTGTGAAGCCATCAGTTATCAGAGTTAAAAACAACCCATTCCTTGATATAATATAATATAAGAAGAAAGTTAAAACACATCTTCATGAGCTTTAAGTGGTTGTAATTATTTGAGCTGGCAGATTGAATACCAAGAGCCCGAAAAGAGAAACATGCTTTATATGGATCACAAAGTTTACACTTTTCGTCATCTTATTATTATCTTCTAATTTGAGGAGTCCTTGGTGCTCTTTGAGTTTGCTTGTTTTCTTGAAGACATTTCAATCTCCTAACTAGGCAACATCATCAGTGCTGATGATGTTAGCTAGTTAGAGTAATGAAATGTCTGCATTCATTTCAACCCTGAAATACAATTATTCTACTTTATTAATACCCTCTTATTTCTCCAAAAGTAGGAAGAAAATGCTTACAACTACCAATTGGGGGCTTTGGTAATTTGGACAACCATCTAATGGGAGCCAAGAAACAGAGACCTTAACTCATTTCGTTTTTGGCATTCTAGCTCTGATAATAGATTGTATAATACCCGTGTAAAGGAATGGTCTTGAGAATTCAAATGCATGGTATGATCAAACCATTTATCCTTTGCACTCGCTCAACAGAATGTTAGGAACTGCTACCCTCTGGACAAATATTGCATGTGCTGGAGTATTATTTATTTTTAGTACGTCTTGGTCACCAAAAAGGACAGGATTAGCAGCTGTCTACTAGTTTCACCCCTCTACTTTGATTCCACATTGCTACACTGATTTTTTTTTAAAAAAACCCTCTTTTTTGGATACTTGCTAGAGAGTAAATCATTAAACTCAATAGGTTTACTCCTGAGAAAGATAAAATTTTACAGCACTAAGGATATGAAAGGTCTACTGCTTGACTGCATCCAATTGCTTCTTTTGCTGACATCTCCTTTCCACATGCTGACTAGCTTATGTGTATCACATATCTGAATGCTTTCCTTGGGAGAATGAAAATAATCCCTGGTAAAACTTTCATTATTTTATTCATAATGCACATAAGGTGAATAGTAAATGGGTAGGCAGAAACTGTAATAAAACTTGATGCAATATATTTGTGTGTCAGTGGTGAGCCATATTTAATAGAGAACAGAGTGACAAAGATCCAGGGAAAAAATGCTGTATGAGGCTGCTTTTCATAGTCTCTGCAGGATGCAGAGATGAAGCCTAGGGATGTTGACCTGAAGAACAGCAGATACAATAAGAAGAAAGTACTATTAACATCGGTGTCAGCTTGCACAGCATGCTTTGTTTCTTGAAGAAGAAGGAAATTTAATTCAGATCACCATAATGCATTTATCTGTTGGCAGCAAAAATGCTTATGACATTTTAAAGATTGAAAAGACATCATTTAATCTATGAGAGATTTGGGGGATATCAGTCTGCATGTATTAGGCATTAACCAAGGCAAGGTTGTGTGTTCCATGCCCAGCAACTGGTTTATGAATGAATAAGCTCATTCAGGTTGATATTTTTTGCATTTCATTTCTGTCTCACTGTACAGTTTACCTATCTAACCAGAAAAGTTTATTTATAATCCTATTTCAGGATAATACTCTTCTAATGAACCAATGCAGTTCATAACACATATGCCAGAATGAATGTGTTATCCTTTGAGATGTCACTAGTTATTGTGATGGGTTCCCCCCCCCCCTCATTCTGCAGAAGCTTAATATAGTTGCAGCAGAATCCCCACCCTCACAAAACCAGTTATTTAGCAATAGCCTTTTCTAACAGTCGAATGAACAGTAGTCAAAACAGCCTTGACATTGTGAGAGACTGTCCACAAATAATGATTCTATACACCATCGTGATGGAATACACACTATAGATTCTAAGGTTATATCACTAGCTATAGGTACAATTCTTAAAGCTTAGTGAGTACAGCATTTATGTATATGTTACTACTATCCAGTGGTCCTGAATCAGAGAGATATAAACATAAAACAGAGAAGCTTTAGAATCAGGTAATAAGAGACTGCAATGCAAGCATTGCTATTTATGATGCATGTTGATACTGTGAGTGTGAAAAATAAGGGGAGGTCATCCAAATGGCTTATCAATGCATTCAAGGGAAAAGAATAGAGGCTAACTGATGAGCATACATTCTGCTAGAGAGAAATTCCCTGAGGATGAGCTCCAGCACGAGTTTGACATCTTGGAAGATTAAACCTCTGGTCCTTGTGACCAACACAGATTGGATCCTAATTGATGCATTCTTTTTATCTATCTGTTTTTAAAAGTAATTGACCAAACATATATAATTTGGGAAGCTGTTTTTCTCAGGACTCTCTCCTGCTGTTGGCTGGCTGGAAGCCCAGTGATCATTGTAAATCTGCTCTAATAAAATATACTTCATTGCTTCTATTTCCAAGTTCTTTGTTTTCTTGTTTAAGTGAGCAGGGTTGTTGTTTTTTGACAACACCATGTTCACTCATAAAGTTGGATCTATATATTTCCATTTAAGACCTGCTTTGTCACTCTGCAGGTGCTTTAAATTACTTTGGAATTTCACCACTGTGGTGAATGTTCCATCAGCAGAATCACTTCAAAATGTATTTATTGCCATTGACCACAAAGCACTTACCGTTCTAAAATCTGAAACGTAATAAATTTTTCCACAATAACGTACATATATGCATCAGAACTATGCAATTATGTGTTTAGTTTTGCTTCCTTTGCAATTCTTCTAGAAATCATCATTGACTTAGCAACTCAAGGAGAACGATGAAATCTTCTTTTAAAGTCTCATGCCAATTGGTTTACTAGAGGTGTAATTAAATATTTCTGCAAAATTAAAGGGAAAGGTGAATAGGGAAGGTCATGCACAACTTATTTTAACTTTCCCCAGCTGGCAGGAGTACAGCTGTTCTTGCTGAATATGGTGACATTAAGTCTATTTTCTAATAACGGTGAAGGCAACTCATCTAACCTGGATAAAGTGAAGGCTCTCATATGTGCTAGGCAAAGGATGTTAGCAAGGTAGGAACCATTGAGAAAGCTCTTTCAAATACAACTAAATATACACTTTTAGACTAAGACAGCATTTTTTATAATTCTAGATTGAAGTTGCTGTTTCAGCTCTGACATGCCAAGAGAACAATGTCATTTCAGCTAATCGGCCATTTAGTTTTGTTTGTGAATCATACTTCCTAAATACAAGTATTCTGACTAGACTTTTTCTTGAAAGTCAGTATTTCTAAAACATATTTAATAAACAGCAACTTAAATTCTTCTGTGGTCAGTGCTTACTATGGTAAGCATAGAGCCAATTGTAAAAGATACAGTGAGCATTTGCTCTACTTTATGCTGGATCTCAGAAAAAAACATATTTTTTAAAAAAAAAAACCTAAATTGAGAAACCTCTGGAAAGCAGATAGAAAAGTACATCAGTCATCTTGGCCACACTGCTCCAACTATAAGAAACTCTCATCATTACAGTTTAAACAAAAATACCTCAACTGATGCCTATATACTATTTAATTGGCCTAGGTAAATGTAAATCTATGCTGGGCTTTGATGAGGCATTCCCCTTTTTCTGTCAGTTCAAAAATGGACTGTTAAGGTCTACTTTTAAAAAAAATCAAAATAGTTTCATGGACCATAATTTCTAAGACATCGAGGCAGTATATGAATTTGGCAATCCTTCTGGTTGAGAATAAATAATAGATATTTACGTTGCCCCTTTTCAACATTCTTCATTCTTTCTTGGCCTCCAGGCCTCCAGCAGGTCTCTCCAAATGTTTGAACAAAAATATCTCTGCTTCTTTTCCCCTGACATGACCGCTGTGGATGCAGTGAGTGGCATTGATAGATTGGGTTCCTTGCCCTCCCTGCTGGAGGAGATGTAATGATGGAATAGCTGGAGAAAAGGGAATGGATGATGAAGCCAACACTTTAGAAGCCAGAGGGAAATAGAATGAAGAGGAAAACAGCAAGGATTTTTTTTCTCCAAATAAAGATGGACTAAAAAAAAAAAGTTCTGATTTCCCATTGTCCTCACTATCATTATCCTAGTCAGAAAGATGGCATTCCACAAATGAACAGCCATGAACAAGAACAAATCTCCAGTTTAATTTCAGTTGAAATTAGAATTCCTGTTTCCCAGAATTAGCCCTCTGAGCAATCAGGAATTTTAATTTAAACTGAATGAAATTGGAATGTGTCCCCCCCCCCCTCTCTCATACTGTTAGTTCTTGTACCAGACTATATCCATGGTATAGCAATAGCACTTAGACTTATATACTGCTTCACAGTGCTTCACAGCCCTCTCTAAGCGGTTTACAGAGTCAGTATTTTCCCCCCAACAATCTGGCTCCTCATTTTACCTACCTCGGAAGGATGGAAGGCTGAGTCAACCTTGAGCCTGCTGTGATTCGATCTGCCAAACTGCTGGAAGCCGGTGATCAGCAGAAGAAGCTTGCAGTACTGCATTCTAACCACTGCGCCACCGCGGCTCATATATGTTGCTATACATTTACTGGTGCTGTATGTACATATTGGTATATATGTAGGTATAGTATGACTTATGCCCTGTCCCTCTCCAATTTTCAGACAATAATATAGGTTATTTAAATTATTTTAAAAGATGGCAAACCGACCTTATTAAGTTTGAGTGTAAGAAGACTCATCAAAACCTTAACTTCTCACCTACAATTTGGCCTGATGACCTGATCCTGGAGATCTTGTTCTTTTCTGTTTATTTGTGATACGTTCATTTAATTCAAATCAAGTTTTCCTTTCTAGTTTTTATTTTTAAATAAATCAGCTGCTCCTGTTTATCTGGCTGGTAATTTCTCTCTGGCAGATGTCTTCCCTAGCCTTGCTGCTACTGAGACTGCTTTAGCTGGAGATGCTGGTTCTCAGACCTGGGGCTGTGAGAAAGAGATAGTCTGCCACTGAGCAGAGGCCCCTTTCCAGCAGAGAAGAGGGACTGCTAAAATGACAACAGTAGTAATGATCTATGAATCCAAGTACACAGACAAGTCTTTGAAGCCACATCTAGCAATAGGAGCCATCTGTTTTTGTATGTCTTCAAATGCACTTGACTGCATCCACCCTTCAATGCTGTATGCACAGAATTAGTTCCAAGACAACAGCATCATTCCCATGTCATAGATAACTGAATCATGGAGGGGATTCAATATGTTGTGGGTATATCCTCAAAAGAATAAACTGCTTTAATCCAAGGGTCCCCAACCCCTGGGCTGTGGCTCACTACTGGCCTATTCGGAATTGGGCTGCATGAATGGCTGGCTGGAGCATGTATGCGTGTCCATGCAGCTCAACCTGCTGGCAGGCAGTTGCACTATGTACATCTGTCCACTACTCATGCCGGCTCACCATTTGTGCAAGGGCTGTGTGTGCATACATGCTGGCCCAAAGGATGCGCATATGCACACACCAGCCCACTTCTTGTGTGGCACAATTGACCTCCCTTCCTCCCCACTGGGCCAGTTATTAAACAAAATCCTAGTGTGTTAGTCAGCTCACAATAATTCTAGGCTCACAGACAGTTGCTTCAGCAAATCCTTCGTATGGTAGACATACTAAATTCTCTCTCACCTTCTAAATAAAAAGGCAGAAAAAATAGCATCCTAATTATCATTTTGAAATGTGCTGACATTTTCTAAAATCATACACCCATTGACCACAATAGGCTGCCTGCAGACATGCCTCTGCCAAGCCTGTCCATGAGCAACTGAATCAAAGGTGGTAGGTAATGGGACAGGAGAGTGAAGCCTTATTTAAGTCACTGAAACAATTTCACATCTTCTCATGTGGTCCCAAAGGTACCACATCTCCAAAAGCATCCCTGGGATGCTTGCTTCATCTTTATTGCCACAATTACTTATATTGGCTCCAAATGTGTGAGATAATAGTAATAGCAGTAGCACTTAAACAGCCCTCTCTAAGCAGTTTACAGAGCCAACATATTGACCCCAACATTATCAGTCCTCATTTTATCGACCTTGAAAGGATGGAAGGCTGAGTCAACTTTGAGCTGGTAAGAATCGAACTACCGAATTGCTGGCAGCCAACAGTCAGCAGAATTAGCCTGCAATACTGCATTCTAACCACTGTGTTATGAAAAGGAGAGTAAGCCATTGTTCCTATCTCTACAAGCATTCCCCACTCATCCAAGTCCACCAAGCACCACAGCATAAACTGTACTCGCCCCTTCAGTCAGAGAGGAAGCATAGCTTGCAGCAAAATTCTCCTGCATGAGAATCAGAGCAATGATGCACCACTGGAGCTCACCCTGCAGGTTTGTGGCACAAGAAGCCAAGAGTTCTGGCTTCCCTGTGCTTGCTAGAAATGGGAAATACATTTGCTTCCAGGAGACAATTTATCTTGAGCAGCAAGCTATCGAGATCTATAAAAATCAGACTAAAGCTGATGCATCTGCTTAAAATCCTTTAAAATGCCTTACTGAGGAGACAATGGAGAAGTTGTGAAAGCCACGTATCTTAACATTCCCAGCCCATGGCAGTGAAAGAAGTGGCAAAAAAAGAGAGAAGATGGTTCAGCAAAGTCTGTGAGCATGAGAGCAGTGAAAAGCTGCTGGAACGGATTAGGGATTGAACCTTGGGGAATGATAGGATTTGTGGGATACTGGCAGGAAATGCTGACAGCACAGGAGTGGAAGCGGTAATAAAAAGCTGGTATTTCCAGGTGCTAGAAAATATATGTTGCCAGATGGGTCAGCTGTGTTATTCTTTTGCAGAAAAATGACTAATGGTCTTGTGGCATTTAAGAACTATCTTAAGTAATTTAAATATTAAAGGTAAAGGTGCCCCTCGCACATATGTGCTAGAGTTTCCTGACTCTAGGGGCAGTGCTCATCTCCGTTTCAAAGCCAGCTAGTGCTGTCCGAAGATGTCTCCGTGATTATGTGGCTGGCATGACTAAATGCCAAAGGAGCATGGGACACTGTTACCTTCCCACCAAAGGTGGTCCCTATTTTTCTACTTACATTTTTTATATGCTTTCGAACTGCTAGGTTGGCAGAAGCTGGGACAATAAGGGGCGCTCACTCCATTATGCGGTTCTAGGGATTTGAGCTGCCGAACTGCCCACCTTTCTGATCAACAATCTCAGCATCTTAGCCACTGAGCCACCACGTCCCTTAAGTTAAGTATTACAATATCTCAAAAGGGGATCACAGTCCATTTCATCCAAAGTACAGAGCATGGTGTCCTGAGACAGGTTTTTTCCCCTTCTCTCTGATGAAAAGGGGGAATGTTGGCAAACAGGTTCTTAGTTCTCTCGTCTTTAGGGTGAAAGTCTTTAGGATTGAGCAAGGAAAGCATGTTAAGCATAAGCATCCATTAGGAACAGCAGGATCTCACCGACATTTTGATGTTATTCCTCGAATGAGGCCAAATATATGGTATAATTCATTTCATTTGCAGATTGATTTCATCATGTGTATGACATCATGTACATCATTTGTCTCCTGGTATTAGCCTACACAAAAAGATGGAAAATTGCGAAAGTGCATAGTTAGTTTTAAGTATGCCTGTATAGGTCATAGAGATAGGTCCATTGGACCTCGCTGAGCAATTTCATTGTTTAATTGATTTGGTAAAATCACTATAATAGGTGCTTGTCTTCCAGCTTTGCAGGATTCCCTGGCAGTGTAGTGGGATTTACTGTATTTTTGGGAGTATAAGATGCACCGAGATTTGAAGAGACACATTTTTTTAAAAAAAGTTTTTTCATTCTACAGACCTCCCTAAAATGGTCTGTTTTTCGCGAAAATGGGCCCATTTTTTTTTCAAAAAAAAGGGCATGAATAGCCTTCAGGAGGTTTGTAGAATGCTCCGGGGAGGGGGGGGCAAAAATGAGCAAAAAACGGCCCATTTTTTGTGAAAATGGGCCCTTTTTTGTCATAAAAGAGGCATGCATAGCCTTTAGGAGCCTCTGGAAGCCTCCTAAAAGCTATGCATGGCCATTTTGGTTTCGGGTGACAAAAAATGCTGTATTCAGTGTATAAGACGCACCCAGATTTTCAGCCTCTTTTTTGAGAGAAAAAGGTTCATCTTATATTCTGAAAAATGTGGTAATTCTTCCCTGCAATCCTCTCACTGTTCAAGGCCAAGTTGAATAGTCATTTTTAGTGATGCAAAATAGCTAATGAATCCAGTAGAGTTCATTGATGTACCTTAATACTTTTTCAATAATGTAATAGTTCCTGAAGTCATACTAAGTGTCAGTGGGAGGAAATCAGAATCCATCCTACCAATAAGTTGAAGTACATGGATGCTTCGGATGGTAGACTTCAGGAGATAGCAACAAAGATGGTGGAGGAAAGAACTCAATATGGTTCAGCATGTCTAGGATCTCTACACTTACCTGCTGCCTTCAGTGCAATGGAGAATTTCATCCCATCACCCATGTTGTGATGACTTCCTGGACACTTCCCCAGATACCTCCCTAGATGTCAGCTCAAAGAAAGATGAACCTGTTCCTGGCACATCAGGAGCTGAGTTGATTGACTCCAAGCACCCATCTGTGGAGATTTGGCTGAAGCTCCAAGTGGGGAAAACATGTGGCTGCAGTTGGTTCATGTGGAGGAGGAGGAACTACCTTCTGCTTCTGATCCAAGCACATGGAGGGCAGAGAAAATGCAGGCACAGAGAAGGTCAGCCAGACTACTTGAGAGGAGAAAGCTTCACCCTTCGTTATGGGATGCACTGGAAGATAGCTATTTAGCACAGCAGACAGATGGAGATGATGCTGGGAATGACTTGTTTCCTAGCTGTGTGCTTTCTGGTCATTGTGATCCCTACCACATTTTGAATTGACACCGTGCCTTGACTTGGATTATGCCTTGGAGACTCTGGACTTTTCTTGCCCCATAAACTCTCTTGTGTTGTAGATTTAAGTTTGCCTGGTAGATTTAGTTTCACTGAAAATCTCAAGTGCCTTGTGGACTCTTTAGCCATTGATCTGTGGACTAGCATTAGTCTGCTTGTGGCTGGGGTTTGGGTGAAGGGAATTGCTGGAGAATATTAATAAACTCACTAAACCATAGTTAAGTGTGTGTGTGTGAGTGAGCGGGACAGCACACATCTTCATGAAGAATTCCACTGCCACTTCAGTTTACTTTCAGACAAGAGAGATGATGGATACAATCTTGTTCTTTGTCTCAAAACAGAAAATGTTGTGTCATTCAAGACACAGTCTTATTTTATGTATTTGATGACTCCATCTGGACTGCATGTCAATAGCTGTACTAGATCTGGGTTGCAAGGATTTAGATGACCAGTCGGTAACAAAAAGATGCAAAACAATATAACTCTTTGTTGACATCTAGTGCTCGTCTGGAGTTCTGCAGCCCAGATTTCATCACTCTAAACATATTTAAATAGATTAGAGATACCATTTTATTGCTGCAACGGAACACAGTTGTTTTAGGGTTTTCCCCCTACTCATTAATCTTCTGTGTATTGAAAAATATAAACAGAGATCAGTCTTTTCCCACTGGTCTCCCAGTCCATTCCCAGCAATAGACATGAGGAATGTAATTTGTAATTGGTTCATGAGAAGACTGAGGAGGAAAGAATGAAAAAAGGGAGAATTTGTGTGTATGGGGAGATATTATATATGCAGAGACTTACTGAGTGGAATGCCCAGAGAAGTAAGCTAAATTCTGTATTTTAATGTGAATGAGTAAACAGTCAATGCTACAATAAATCTCCAAGGTATTTGATCCCTAAAAATTATCTTAATCCCTAGGGCAATTCTGGCAAAGAGAGATAACTGCTCTGAAGCAGAAATGTTCTTAACATAAAACCCACACTGTATTTATTCTCTGTGTGTCAATTTTTCTTCCTTCTTAAAATATTAATAAATAGAGGGCTTTAAATGCCTACCCTTCTTTAGCCCAGAGGTTGCTCTTGAGAGCTTTGTCTATTATGTCTGTCAGCCCTTTGCTTCACTAATGAGAATGTTTTAATTTATGGCTTATGATTGCCAGTCAAGGTTCGGACAAAATTGGAGCCGCATAAGAACACCGGGGTGGTGGGAGGTGTTTACTTCATAATGTACCTCTGAAACAAGCGGGGGGGACGGGACCTGCACACTACAACATGATACTTGCATGGCATGGAGAAAATTGGCTGATCCATGTGGTGAATTTGATAGATGTTAAATCTGGCTTGTATCTGAGGAAGTAAGCTATTTATAGATGAGGCTCCTTAGAAGGCAATTTATATATCTCTACTATATATGCTTAGGAAAAGGCTCTAGTAAAAAAAAATTAAGTCCTAATTTGTTTTAATTTTTTATTATTGTTGTTTTTAATGTTTTTATTTGTAATGCTGTTCTGTGACACTAATAAAAATGGTCTAATTTGCACTTCTTGGATTTTGAGCCTGGAGAACTTTTGAACTTCTTTGTAATTTTCTAATATATCGTGGCAGTTTTAAATAGATTGCATAAATGTGCACATAATTAATATTCCCATTAAAAGGAATTAAAACATCTTATCCCCATTTGCTTTTGAGTGTGATGGATAAATGCATGCTAGAGGATATTATAGTGCCATGAATTTGCATGTAACTGACATTCATAAATAGTTCTGAATTAATCTGAAGGGAATGACTGAGTGGGAACCTCTGTGGCCCTGCTTCAATCCAGGGCTATTCAGCATCTTTATAAAGAACAAATGGAATGGAAATTTACAGATGACACCAAGCTGCACATTTGGAGTACTCTGTTCCTTTCAGGGTACCAAACAGGGAGAAGTTGAGAGGATTCAGGGAGAATTAGCAGGATAAAAAGGTAAAGGTAAAGGTTCTCCTTGTGCTAGTCGTTCCTGACTCTAGGGGGCAGTGTTCATCTCTGTTTCAAAGCCGAAGACATCTAAAGACATCTCTGTGATCATGTGGCTGTCGTGACTAAACACCAAAGGCCCATGGAATACTGTTACCGTCCCACCAAAGGTGGTTCCTATTTTTCTACTTGCATTTTTACATGCTTTGAACTGCTAGGTTTGCAGAAGCTGGGACAAGTAATGTGACATCACTCCATTATGCTGCACTAGGGATTCTAACCACTGAACTGCCAACTTTTCTGATTGACAAGTTCAGTGTCTTAGCCACTGAGCTACTGCCTCCCTTCTTTACTAGCAGGCTAGTAAAAGATAAATGAAGCCCTATGAAGAATGGTTAATGAAGCTGGATGGAAATATTTTCATACTTGCACAAATATCTAAGCAGATTTCTAGAAATATCTAAAAATATGTCATGTGCAAAGCTGTTCTTTCTTGAACCACGGAGAGGACAAAAACAAAAGGATTTTTAAAAAAGACAGGTCCAGACTGAATAGCAGGACAACTTTCCTGATGGGAAGAGCTGTTAGGAATTGGAAGTAAGAAATAAGAAGTCGCCTACAACAGGAGTGGTTTCCCCCTCCCCATTTGGAACTCCTGCAATGAGAAGGCAGTTGGAATAAATAAGGGCCCTTCCAGCTTTTTCAGTTAGTTCTCAACTTACAACTGGTCACTTCACCACCATTCAAAGTTACAAAAGACCTCCTTAGGGCTACTTACGACCCGGTTTCAGAGTTCCGATGGCTGCCATCCTCCCTCATGGTGACAGGATCATATTTGGGACACTTGGCAATCAGCCTGAATGTACAGATGTTTGCAGCATCCTGTGTGCACATGACTACAATTTACGACGGCTTTTCACTGGAAATCAGGGTTTACTTTTGGTTTAGCCATTTTAGCTAAAATGACTTCAACTTAACGACCACCGTGTTTTTTTAGTGACTGGGACTTTTGCTTAATGAAAGCTGCAAAAAAAAAAGGTTGTAAAATTGGGCTCAGTTATATAGTGACCATTTAATGACTGGCGTGATTTATGACTGTAATTCCAGACTCAATTCCTGTCATCGAGGATTAAGGACTAAGATTCCAACAATTTTCATCAGTCATGCGGACACTTGTTAGAATCTTGCAAAAATGATGGCATCTGAAGAAGAAAAATCTTAACTTCTAGCATGTCATGTTACCTAAATTATCACTCAGCTGCTTTTAATTCACTGCAGTACGTATCTTCTTATGCCACTGAATACATCTTTCAAGCAACAGAAAGCAATATGAAAGTTCCCCTTTTGACATGATCTAGGACAGGCCATTCATCGCTTGATATTGTAGACCACTCTTTATCATTCTGGTGGTTTCTTGATGACATGCAATTACCAAAATTCCTAGATTTCATGCTTGTTGTAGCCCCAACCTGCCTAAAAACCACCAGACTGGCAAAAGCAAGCCCAGACTCCTGATGTTAAGGGCCAGTGGATATTGGGATGAGCTTAGAAATCATTTAGGGATCAATGTAGAAAGCTGATGGGATGAAGAAAAGAAGCAAAAATGGTCTTGAAAACAAGATGAGCGGATTTATTCTTCTTTCTTTTACAAAACGCAAGCTGTGACTGGAGAGGAAGACAGTCTTACATTAATACTACTACCCAAATGTATCGGTTTCTTGAACATTTAATTTAATTTAGTTGATTTAGACTGCCATCTGACTCCAAACAACTCTGGTTGGTTCCTACACGCATTCTTAGATTTCTCTGGTGCAGTGCCCTCATTGTTGTAATCCTTTCTGATTATAGTGTCATGCAGGAAGATGAATTAAGGAAGGTCTAAACAAGAAGCAGTTCACTTGTCTGGAAAACTAAAACATATGGTTTCTAGTAAAGTAAGATTAAATTATTCTTGCCTCATCGGGTTGCCTATGGTGAGGGAAGCTTACACCAAAGCAAAGTCAGTCAGAAGCTTCTTAAACTTTAACTTTAAGATGCTTGGCAACTCAACTTCAAGCTATCTTTCAAAGTGTTGACCTGAATAGTAGCATCTGATATGTAGGAAGTTTATCTCAACAGTGACTTTTTGCAGATGCTACCATATGGTTTATGTTTCTGTCCTGAGATTAAGTCATAGCCATGTGATGTCAATGGGTCTCTCTCTGTGTGTGTGTGTGTGTGTGTGTGTGTGTGTGTGTTATCTCTTCTAATTATGTCTTGTAAAAATTCTAAGCTACTGAACAAATGAAATCAATAAAAGAAGGAAGGTTGGAAGTGTGAAATGACTTTTGAAGAGATATTTGCTTCTGTATTTTACACTCTGTAAAAATGTCCTTGATAATACAGGGTATTGGATGGGCATCCTGCTTCTTTTGATAAAAATGTATTGCAATGAAGTAGTTATAATTCAAGTAAGACCATCTTTTCCCAGTCTTGGATTTCCAAGATATGGATTATTTAAATGCATTATTAATAATAACTGTTCCTCGCCATACCTCTTGTGTCTGCTGAATTATTTACCGTGAGGAGAACTTTTGCAAATTTTGTAGATTTCTGTTAGAATTTAGCAGTAGATAAATAAAGGGTTATACACAAATATGCACATACACATTTACATGGAATAAACAAACAAACAAATAAATAAAATGTAAAAGCAATGTTATACAGAAATGGTAAAGGACCTGTGCCATTGATTTATTATTTATTTATACGATTTATTTGCCACAGGGGTCGGTCCTCTCGCCTCTCCTGTTCAACACATATGTGAAGCCGCTGGGTGAGATCATCCGTGGTTTTGGGGTTGAGTATCACCTCTACGCTGATGATACTCAGCTGTATATTTCAACCCCAAACCACCCCAACGAGGCTGTTGAAGTGATGTCCCGGTGCTTGGAAGCCGTCGGGGTCTGGATGGGGGACAACAGACTTAAACTCAACCCCTCCAAGACCGAGTGGCTGTGGCTACCGGCACCTCGGTTCAGCCAGCTGATTCCATCGCTGGCCATAGGGGGCGAACAATTGCCCCCTGTGGAATGGGCGCGCAATTTGGGCGTCCTCCTTGATGCCCGGCTGTCAATGGATGACCATGTGGCAGCCGTGGCGAGGGGGGCGTTCCACCAGGTTCGCCTGGTGCGCCAATTGCGCCCCCTACTGGACCGGGATGCCCTACGCACGGTCACTCATGCGCTGGTGACATCCCGCCTGGATTACTGCAACGCTCTCTACATGGGGCTGCCCTTGGGACACGCCCGGAGACTGCAGTTGGTTCAGAACGCAGCCGCGCGGGCTGTGATGGGGAGTACGAGGTACTCCCACGTAACACCTCTCCTGCGCGAGCTGCACTGGCTACCTGTGGTTTTTCGGGTGCGTTTCAAGGTGCTGATTACCATCTTTAAAGCGCTCCATGGCACGGGACCTAGTTACTTGCGGGATCGCATCCTCCCACATACATCCCTGCGGCCAATTCGCTCACACAGGGAGGGACTTCTCCTGGTGCCGTCCACTAGGCAATGCCAACGGGCGACACCAAGGAGTAGGGCCTTCTCTGTGATGGGCCCAACCCTCTGGAATGACCTCCCCCCCGACATTAGAACCACTTCTGACCTCCGCTCCTTCCGGCAAAAATTGAAGACTCACCTGTTCCGATTAGCAGGCCTGGCATAATTACAACTGTCCCTCCTGGCAAATGTATTATTATCTGGTTATTTTAGGGTTTTTAATCTGTTGTGTCTGTTTTAGGGATTTTAAAAAATTATATTTATTCAGCTTTGTACAGTTCTTTTAATTGCATTTTAACCTCCTCCAAACTGTACATATTTAATTTTTTATTGTATTTTTGTGATATTCTCTATGGACTGTACACCGCCCCGAGTCCCTTCTGGGAGAGGGGGCGGTCTAGAAGCACAAATAAATTGAAATTGAAAATTGAAATTTCTTGCCTTTATTATTTTTACAAATAACTCAAGGTGGTGAATATGTCCAGTACAGCTTCCTCTTTCTATTTTCCCCACAATGACAATGTTGAGGGGAAGGGAGAGAGAGTAATTGGCCTAGTCACTGAACTGGTTTTCACGCCTAGGGCAAAATTAGAACTCAATCTCTGGTATCTAGTCTGATGATTTAACCTCTATAGCACTGATGGTGAACCTTTTCGGCATCAAGTGCTGAAAAGGAAGCATGCACATGCCACCGAGTGCCAAAAGGGGAGCACTTTGCATGCGCATGCATGCTCATCTGGGCTGCGAACAGGAAGAGGAGCTGCCAGGGGGCATGCACGCACCGGAAAATGAGCTTCCGGTTTCCAGTGCACACATGCGCGCCAGCCAACAAGTCATACAGTTACTGGTGCACATGTACAGGGGCCAATCAGCTGGCCGGTGTGCATGGAAAATAGAAGAGCAGTTCTTCCGGTCTCCAGCACTGTTGCATGCACAAATGCCAGCTGATCACCACATGCGCATGCGCGCTAGAAACCCAGAAGAGGAATAGGTGATGTTGTGCATGCCAGGCAAAATGGCTCCATGTGCCACTTCAGCCACACATGCGATAGGTTCGCCATCACTACAGGAAGAATATTCTTTCTAAGATTATTCCAGTTGTAACACACACACACACACACAGACACACACCCTGAAAGCCTAAAACTACATTTTTCATTTTAAAATATTTTACTTTTCTATGGGTGAATGTAAATGTAATTAATTCATGATGTAAACTTAAGTTAAGTTAACTGCTTCAAATAACTTTAGGGATGTTATAACTATAGTAAATGGTTGATAATATATTTCTTGGCATTTGTAGCAGAAAATAAATTCACACCTTGAATTGCCTGAATTAAACCTAATTGATTTGGCTCATAGGATGAATTACATATGGGAGTCTCACTTTGAAAATTTATGGAGACCTGGGCTCCACCTGCATGCAAACAAAACGAGGAAACAGAGGTTGGGAGAAAAGATTTTGCTGTTTAATATCAGCCTTCATTTTGGAAAGATCCCCAAACTGAAAACTAATTGGACAGAAAACAGAACTGCTATCCCTGATGAGCAATTATTCATTGAAGTGATTTGTTTAAAAATCTATAAACATTCACAGTTGGTATTCTTGCCTTTTCATGACATATTATAGCACTCTTACTGCCTCATCCTGTTCTCTCTGTTCTCCAATTCTAAGAGACCTGAATGCCTTGAATAATTGACATAATGTACAATAGATTTCAAATATTACTGTAACTGGAATCAGATTTATATTCATGTGTTCTGTTACATAGGAACTGATCTGCTTGTTCTCACAGTGGCAGCAGAAGGATATTATTATATATATATCAAGATGATATCAGGATGAGAAAATACATGAGACCTTGCTGATGTTACCATAACAGACCTTGTGAACAGACAGTCAATCCTGAGATTAATCTGGGGATTTAGTCCACAGGTTGGCATCCAGTAAATTCGCCTTTTAGAATCAGGCTTTTCTATTGGCAAGACCTGAGACTGAGTTTCCTTGTCCAAGATGAATGATAATTAGTTGGAAATAGTTTTATTTGAAAGTGCAAACCTCTTTTATATTAATTGATTCACATTGATGCTGTAATTTGAAGACATGTCTGGCTGGAGTAATATGGAAAGTGAAATCCAAACATTTCTTGTTTTTCTTTGAAGATGTTTTGCTTTTCATCCAAGAAGCTTCTTCATCTCTGACTGAATGGTGGGGAATGGAAGGATCAAAGGTGGGTTTCTCCGGTTTGGTCCGGATTGGGTGAATTGGTAGTGGCGGCGACGGGAGGCCACCGCACGAGCAAACCAGTAGTAAAAAAAAATTGGAAATCCAGCACTGGGAAGGATTTATATTACTTGAAAACAGTTGGTCATTTTCATTCATTTAGAAAGTCATTGAGGGCACTTGGAGATTTTCCTGCATCCTCATGGTCACCAGAACAGTGCAAATGGGTGTGGAGCCTTCTTGGAACTGCTGAAAGGACTATGTTGTGGACTTGTTCTTTTTGCAGGATGTTTTCTGCCTGGTGTCTCTTCATTGTTGAATACACAGGTGCAGACTGTTGGGGATGAGTCTGTGTTGTCTTGCATCTCAAACTGAAGTGCAAATGGTTCCTGTAGTTTGCAATATTTCTTCAAAAGAAAAACAAAAAACCCAGTTGCTCTTGAAAAAGCACCTTTGGGACAACCATGATCTGGATGATAAGAATCGCCCTAGACATTTAGGTATGCACTTTGGGATGAATACCCTACAAATGGTACAGGAGTATGAACGGATTTCCTCCAAAATTGCAGGCTACAGGAATTACATATGCAATTCAGTTTGAAATACAGTTTTTTGCCCTGTGAAGGGACACAGAGCAGAAAACATCTTACAGAAAGCACAACTCCACAACAGCAGTTCCAAGAAGGCTCCAGATCCATTTGCACGACTCAGGTGACTCTGAGGACTCAGACAAATCCTCAAGTGTCCTCAAAAACTCTCTAAAAGAATGCAAATGACCAGCTAATCTGCAAGGAATATAAATCTTTCCATTCCCCACTGTCCAGTCAGAACTGAAGAATCTTCTTGGATGAGAAACTAAACATCTTCAAAGAAAAAACAAGAAAGTCCAGTTGCCTCTTGAAAAAGCACCCTTGAGACAGCCTTGCAGATAGATTGCCACTATGGAAATTAATTCTATGTACTTTCTCCAATTTTTCTTGGCTTCCAATTGCTTTCACTGGGCTGCACTAATGGTGAAAGCAAAGTGCTTATGCACTTTGTTTTTCACATCTTGGTGTATGTGCAGCAGAAAGAACAACAACAAGAAAACAAACAAACAAACAAAAACAAGCAACATAATTCCTGTTCTATATGTGCTACCAGATTTGGACTGGAAAAATCCAGACAGCAAGAAGGTGGCAGCAAAGAATTAGAGTTTTATGCATGTCTTTACTGCTATCAAGTGGTGATCCAGCTCTTACAACTTAAATATGATAGCCCTAGCTCAATTCATGGCCTTTTCCCAAAAAACTGAGAACAATTTAAAATACACATTGAGTGGGAAAGGAATACAGTATAAGGTCTTCTTCCAATATTTGTACGTACAACACACTTGTTTTTCTCTTGAATCTTGAGCTTGATTAAATCAAGCAGAAATCCTGCAGAAATCCATCTTCCATGTTCCTGAAAATTTTCTCCTCCTCAAACAACTTTCTTTTCTTTCTTTTTTTACTTCACAGTATTTTGCTTCTTTAGGTTTAAAAAATTTAGGGAGGCTTTGACCAGTTTTGTTCCTATAAAATGCAATGAAGGCAGGGCCCTTATTACTATTCTTGTTCTTGTTGTCATTATTTGCCCTAACAATTATTCCATTACTCAATGTCTCCCACGGCTGCAAGTGCTGAGTACAAGTATAAAGCCAAGTAAATTCATATAGCTAATAGGTAACTGGGGAATCAGACAAGCAACCAATTTACATACTACTTGGCCAACTAAGATACACTTAGCACTGTAGCCATGAGAAGTTCAGCAAATTTCTCAAGCACATCACTCAAAAGTAAAGTCTCTTTTCCAAGTTCACAGCAAGATTCATGTTGCTGTGCTGCTGGGTGGTATTAGATGGAAAATGCATGCATATCCAGACAGCCATCTCTGTTTTTACAATGATGATTCCAGAAAATGCTATGAAAAGAATAATGACGTGTTAATATGAGATCTGGTGGGAAAAACCAAGGATCTCAGCCACCCCACATTTTCAAAAGTGAGATAATATATACATATATATTCAAGGAAAGAGGAAGGCTATCCAAGCTTCCTTCTGTAGGCATTCATCTGTCTGGAGGCAGCTGGGAGCAAGAATCTCAAATTCACTCACAACAAGTTCCAATTTTTTTTGCACCTTATATGGAAAAAAGCTGTTTGACTCTCAGTAGTGAGGCGTATAGAATGGAACCATTCCAATTGTGTTATTAAAAAGAGAGAAAAATTGGGTGCTAGTGAGCTTGTTGCCCACTCAGTAATTATAAATCAATCTTTCAAGGAGAAGAGCATCAAGATATTAAGAAAAATGCAATGAAATGGCATCTGATTGAATCATGGTTTCCTTTTATTTCTAAATACCCCTTTAAACCATGTTAGGTTATTTTATTCATGACTTCCAAACTAAATAATTTACAATGATCCTAGATTTGCAGGGAAGAGGAAAGACTTAGGCTGGGGACCTTCAGGATGGAAACTTGGTGCTGTTTAGAGTAATGACATTTTCCTTCTATGTGGCATCATCACTTTGTGGTCCTATGGAATTCTTCCTGTCAGCCTCCTTTTCCCATGCAAATTTAGCGTCCATATGAAATGGGCAATTTCATCAGTAGGACATGCAGCCTAATTTTTTTTTTGCAAGAAGATGAGGCTATGCCTGGCTCCTGGAATAGACTGAAGGAAGCTCTAAGAGTTGACCCAGACAAGAAAAAAACTATCACTGTTACAAAGTTATTCAGACTACAGGAGCAGCATGCAAACTATTTCTGAAGCAACTGTACTGCACTCCCATGAAGAATCAATTTCACCTCTTTGAAAACAACTTCGAAAACTCAATCACAGTCATTGATCAGCTGAAAAAGGCTGATGTGGCTTTTACCAATTTAGGCTGGTAATCCACATTCCTCCTTTCTGGATATTGGTTGCAGCACTTCCTGATCTTTTGATGACTGTTTCGGTCATTCCTAGAATGGCCCAAAACAGAGTTGACAAAAACTGGCATAGAATGATGATTTTGGCAATGTTATCAAGACTGTTGGCTTGGCCTTATTTGCCTTGATTCGAAGGGCTATAAAAAAAGTAACAGATTGGGAACATGGCACCATCCTTGCATTTACCCCAAAATCATTTTCAGGATCTTCACATGTACTGTATATTTTCTTTAAGTGTATGGTTTTTCAATTTGCTTTCAATACTAAGCCTTCAAATACAGAGGTTTTTAAAGTCTCTGTTCTTGTAATCAGTTAAACAGCTTTCTTTTTTAGGATGGATGGATAGATGCACTGCATCAATATTATATCATGTATTCTTATATTTTATCAACATTTTCTTTAAATTCTAAGAATGAGATAGGGCGGTACCTAAATTGCCACTCAACTTCAACACGATCAGAAGGCTGGTACCAACATGCATGTGTATGCAGCTCAACTTACAGAAGTTGAGCTGTGCACCCATGTGCATGGGTTCTGGCCTACTGCTTGTGCAAATCAAGCTCATTCGTATGTGTGCATATGGACTTGCGAGACCCAGTTCCAAATAGGCCTTGGCCCTGTGGTGGGCCGCATTCTGGGGTTTGGAGACCTCTGGTTTAGAATATAAAATTAAAGTCGTTAACCCAGGAAACTCACTGGCTAATTTATTCTAAGGTTTGTTGTGAGATTGAAAATGTGACAATCCTCCATCTTTTTCTCCCATAAGCTCTTTTGCAGAACAAACTTGTTAAATTAGCTGAAGTGTTCTTATAACTCAAATCTCTTAAGAAAAGGGAAAATCCCTTATCTCTTTGGACAGAAAGTCACAGCAACAACAGGGCTTTGGGAAGAACATTTTATTGCTAAGCATATTCTTGAACAAAAAGGCAATTATGAAAAGAAAAGAACTGGGGGAAAAGAAAAGGATGGAGACAAGAAAGTAAACAAAAGTGAGAGATAACGACACAGTAACGTTAACAAAAATCTTCACAGGTCTGTTCAGAAAATAATAGTGAAATGAGAGAAGCTTCCAGACAGAAATGCACATGTTCCCCAAAATCTGTCCCAAACAAACAGAAAGAAGAAAAGAAAAGTGAGTTTCCCTAAAGAAAAAGAAAAAAGCAGAAAATCATTTCACAAGACTCCAAGAACAGCAGCAATCTTTTACAGACATCAAGATATAATCAACTCCATATATGTTTGGCCAGTGAGGCTGTTGAAAATCATTCTTTCACATCTTTTAAAAACCAGTCTTTCTCTTTCTCTCTTTCTTTCTCTGTTGTAGTGTAAAAAAAATTAAAAATTAAACCAAAGAAAACAAAACAAACCTCACACACACCAAAAAGATTTGTTAGCCAGGTAAGCCTCTTCTCAAAGCACATGAGAAGGCTGCTTTCTTTTTATTTGTTCCCATGTGAGTGTGTGCGTTAGATAACACGTCTTCAAAGATTCATGCGACTTATAAACACCAGCAAGAGTAGATTTCTAAACCTAAACAGCTGATTAGATTTCATCTGTACACAGGAAAATTGTACATTTTTTTTTATTTGCCAAGTCCTGTAAATTATGTGTCTTCCCTGCTTCTATCAATCTTGCTGTCTTTCTTGTTTGCTTTTATTTGTCATTGTTATTTTTGCACATGATATTTGTGGCCAGAAATCACCAGTTGATTATTTTTTTTACTGTACAGCAAGTTGCTCTTTTAAAAAAAATGGAAGAGATTAAAAAAAGAAAGAAAAGAAACAATCCGACAATTAAGTACACTGAATATAATCAACAACTCAATGAAATCTCAAGAGCATTTTATGTACATTAGGGTACCCATCTAGAAATTACACCAGCCAAAAAAAATTGTAGTAAAATATGTAAACAAAAAATTATTCTTATCTGAAAATTGTTTTTCTTTTTGACACAGGTAACTGTGACAAGGTTAAAATGCACACTCTGTTCACATTTTTAAAGTTTAGATTTTTGCTGTTTCGTAAAAACATTTTTTTTCTTTACAACAGTCTCATTTCATATTAAGAGTTTAACAGCATTTCTGTTCCAGTCATCCCATCAAACATACCATGATAAATATATCTGTGTCTGTATATATATATATATATTTATATTTATTTATTTATATATATATTATACTATTAATAAGCTCCTTTATTTTTTCTGTGTGTCATAAGGACTTTTTAAATTTATCTTCTTTCATATAAAAGTCAAGGGAGAGGGAGAATAGGGCAAATGGAAGGACAGCGAATCAGAAATGTCAATCTACAAAATTAAATTGTTACATATGAAACATACCATCATGGTTTTGTTTTTTAAAAGCGCAATCCCTATTTTGAATTCCTCCGTGACATTTTTTGGCTTGTGTGACATGTTGTTTTGTCACAAGACAAACTTCATAATCTTTCTAAATACTTTATTCAGTTGATCACTACTCTTTGCATTCATACAGTATCCTCAGCCAAAGAACCAGACAACGGCTCCCTTATTTTTGCTTGGACTACTCAATTGAAAATAACTACTTTTGATTTGATTTCGATTTTGTTGTTTTTGCCCCATCGTTGAGCAAATGGTAGTCAGACATGGCTAGGGGCTTCTAGTCAAAGAAGAAACTGTTATCCTCTTATGACTTTACTTAGAAATAACTAGAGCCAGTATCTGGGGTTGTCCAATTTTCAATTACCATCATTTTCTGCATGATCACCATCACTGCCTCTTCCTCATCTTTCCTTTTTATGTTAACAACTTACTGCAGACAACAGATTCAAGAGACAACACAACCTGATATGTAGAGCAAACACTGTGGATAGAACTTGAGTTCATATATGGCAACAGTCTTTATTTAGTATATTTTCCCCAAGATTTCTTCTTGACTTATGTCCTGGCTCATTCTCCCAAAACCTTTCACAGAAAATGAAAAAAACTCAGACAAAAAATATAATGAAAACCCCAAACCATTTTTTATTGTTAGTATTACTATTTCTTTCCCCCTCACATCTTGAAAAATTATACTCAGGCTGGACATGGCCAGATCAGTTGGTCTGTTTTGTTTCTAACATTTCCACTTTTTTTCTTTTTCTATTTTTTTTTGTTATTTTTTAAAATAATAAACTGAAAAAAAAATAGAGTACAGTCAAAGATTGTGAACATCATTAAAGACTCACTTGGAGATACGAAACAAGTAAGCCGTGAAGTTTTCTGCCCTTGCAGAACAGTTCAGCTGAGGAGGAACTCGGAAGGCTTTTAAGTCTGCCAACATGGATATGCTGGGGAGGCCTTCTTCTGAACACTATATGTGCTTTATAATACAGGAGGGCAGAGTTTGGGGACTCCAAGCAGTGATTTGAAAACTTAGCAGTCAACGACTGAAATGTTTATGCTCAACATTGGTCTCAAACCGCAGACGGTTTCTCCCAATCTCGTTGGCTGCAACAGTTTTGGTTCAGTTATAGCTCATTCAATATTTATATATTTATATATAAATATTATTTTTTGTTTTGTTTTTACACATAATATTCTTTGTCCTTGTTTTTCTGTTTCTTGTGGCCGCTCTTTGAACTCTGCTGCTTCTCCTTCATGAGCGTGCCATTGCTCTGGGCTGAGTTGCTGATGTAGTTACGCGTCTCATCCACCTGATAGGACCCTTCGTCCCTGTTCCTGTACTTGTACATGGCATACAGGAGGATCAGGATGCAGAGGGCAGCAGCAGCTACAATGCCGACGACCATTCCCGTTGTGCTGCTCGACTCACGGACCACCTCTGAGGCCCCCGGAACCCGTCTGATTCCTGGCTCCGTGGGGTTTGCTGTGGGCACATTACGGAACATGGGGGAAGTTATTAGCGGGCTCTTCAGTTTTGTGCTGTCTAGCTCATAGGCAGTGGGCAACGGAAGCAAGACTATATCAGGCTGGGGTTTGAGGTCACGGTTATTCATGTTGCCAGCTGGCAATTTGGGCACCATCCCAGTCGAGGACGAAGCTGTGGAGCGGATCAGCTCAGGGGACAAAGCTGTGATAGTAGTCCTACCAGTTTCGGAGACTTTGTTAGGTCTAAAGTCCTTGGCTTCCCACTTGGGTGCGTGTGCTTTGTAGCCACCTTCGAAGATTGAAGTGGAAAGACTTTTATCTGTTACCAAGGAGAAGGTGGTGTAAAAATCTTCATCATCAGTAGGGGGTAGGTTAGAGTCAAAGGTTTCCCCTGAGCCATACCCAGATATCACCAAGCCATCATCATCACAACCATCGCTGCCTTGGTCCGACAAGCAAGGTAACCCCGCCTCAGAGGTCATGGACAGGGAATCTTTGGTGGTCTCAATAATGGTGAGGAGGGGACGGAAGGTAGTGGGGAGTGTAATGAAAGGTGCACGAGTAGTAATAGGAGGGATATCTAAAGGGTCTTCTACAAGAAGAGGGATAACTAATTCACCTCCTGGACAGAAGAAAAGAAAAAAGGAAAAGGTTAGTTCATCTTGAATGCAATGCAAGATGTGATATTCACCCCACCTGTCACAAAACTAACTTCCAAGCTATTTTAAAGTTAACTATATCAACTGTATGTGGGCAGCTGCATGAAACTAGCAGTTTTTAAGCTCTTAACTCTCTCAACCGGGCTCTACATTTTTGTAAATCTATTCCCCTCCACCAATATTTGGGTGCAGTTTCCCTCTTCTTTCAACTTTTCAAAAACAGGGTGTATTTAATTTAGTTGTTGAAGATGCTCCCAGATTGACTTGCCGAATTCTAACATCATACATTTCTTCCGTTCAATATAATATTCCAACACTTTTAGGTAAATTCATGTTTCATTATAATAGCTAGTTAGTTAGAAATATGTTCACTCTTTCATTTTAATTCATAATGAAAGATTTTATAAGTAAAATCTCCCTCCACTTATTCTAACTTCTTGGAGACTTCATGAACATATCTGTGCAATTTATTAGTAGCATTACAAAAGAAGCTTGATATTGGCCTTTTTGGGGACATCTGTTGATTTTCTTGTCTAGCCAATAGCCTTTGGAGTCCCAAATGATTCCAATCCAAATATGAACTGAACCTTGTTAACTTCCAAGCTGTTTAAAGTTAACTGTATCATACCTCAGGCCATTAAAAGGCTATTTCACTTTTAAAAATTTAGAATTGATCAAGGGAAGAAGCAAACACAAAGATACCAATCAGGTGCACTTTAAGATCAGTGTAATATCCAAATAACTGCAATTAGCCAGATAAAATATCCATTCACATCTCCCAAGAACCTGGAAGGTTACATCCATTTCAGAATGCTCTATTTAGCCAAATGGAAATTCTTCTACCATCACTGCTACTACTTTCAAAATCAGGGCTGCCTAGAATTTGTTGGATATTTGTTGGATATTCTTGTTGAAGAAAATAACATGTATACTATTAAATTGTTAGAAGAAGAGTAAAGGGGCAGGACTGATCCTTAACAGTGACAGAAAAATAATCTGCAATACCTATATACTTCAAATGAATGTAAATCTCCAGAATGAACTGCATCCTAAAAAAATTAAAAGAATTCAGTTGTCTGATCACACTTTTATGAAATAGCTTGAGAAATTCTACAAAATGGATTTAAGTCAGATGGGCCAAAAAAATAGGAAAAATGAGTTTCCAGAGAATGATAAAAATGCCCTGGCAGATTCTTGTGTGGGTGATAAGGGGATTGATCTGAAAAAAATATTATGTGGTGATTACCAGATGCGTTATATCTTCTGCAAAACCTTTGACCAACAAGGGAATCTTAATTTGGAATACTTGTAACCAATACAAATTGGTATACCCCAACCTAGCATCATCAATAAAATTCAACTGAAACAAGCTATTCTCAATTAACTTGCTCCACTGATTCAAAGGCACTAAGTTCTCAGTAACCTTAATTGGTTGGGTGTGCAGTAATGATATGATTTACATAATATTATTCTTTGAGAGAGAAGGAGATATACCCAGTATGTCACTCAGTAAATAACTGAGCCCTCCTATTTCAAAATATTTAAATCCAACTAGAAATAGTCTATAAAACAAATGGTATTGTTTCTGAAGAGAACATATATTTTCTGGCTGAAAATGTAGTAATCATATGCAAAGAAGCATATTTTGGAACTGCTGGAAAAGCTTAGTTTTTAACAGTGGAGGTTCTTGTTTAAATCTTCCTATACTGAGCAATTATTTTATTTAATCACTGCTATTGTTTCAACCTATTATTATCTCTTTTTGATTTTGATTGCTGCCCAAATATTTAGTCTATTGCTAAGAATTGACAAACTTTCTGAGTTTGCCCAAAAGTCGTTTTCTTTAATTTGAGCTTCACTGCTGGTGAATTCATTATCTATCCATGTAGTTTTCTCATGTTCTATATAGCACTACAAAGGGACTTGCTATTGTTTGCTGGAATATTTTTTCAACTTTTCAGTCTAGTTTACAGCCCTGGGAGTTTCCCACCCTATGTACTAATCAATTCTAGGTCTCCTTAGCTCCAGAGCCAGAAAAAGTCAACTTGGTACCCTCACTGGTTGAGATCCTTAGATTTATATACAGGTATTTTTGGTGAAGGTTAACATGGAATCAAGCAATGTTTTGACTCCTAAAAGTTCCTGAGCATTATTCAAGGTCTATTGAGAATGCAATTTAGCCAGCATTATATAATGGCATTTATCTCCCCTTAATTATGTCATCTGTGATTTAGGATTGAAGTTTTAAGATTGTGAGTTCTTAATTGCTTGTCTAAAGCATCTGAAGTGCCTTTGTTATGAAACTTTCTGATTTTTATAAAGGATTTAGTGCACAGCCTGAAATGTCACCTACCCTAAAAAACTTCTTTTTTAGACTGAGAATAGAGTTTGGAAATCTTGACCGTTTTGCAATAAGGTGCAGGGATGTATCTCTTTCTAATCACAAGATTACTATAAGATTCTCATCTAAAAATCAAAACTTTCATTTTAACAGTTCATTTCATTCCAGTTTTGCTATATTATTAATAGCTGTTTTTTCTTGTCAATAATCAGAGAACTAGCTTGATAGGCAAAAGAGAGTCCAGTTTCATAATAATTCAGATTGGCATAGTGGGGGAGAATATTGGAGTTATACTAATGTATAGTAATAATTTCTACAAATTTTTTTTATAAAATTTGGTAACGTCATAGCAGCAAAAGCAGGGGCAAGTTCAAGAGATTTTCATGATGGCTGGGTGACTATAATGAACTACAATAACCTTGGGAAGCAGGAAGCATAGTCACAGCTTATAAAACAGTCTGATATATAAAATCTGACTCCAAAGGAGGGAAGGGGTAAAGAAAGTGTCTCAAAGGAGTCTCTAGAAAGTAAAGGGAGGGGAGCAGGAAAAATGCTTTCAGATTTGCAAGATTCTGTTACTGTACCCTGTACTCATGTATTTGGCTTCCTGCCTGGACTACCTCAAAGGACTGAGAGGAATTCAGGACAAGGAAACCAAGAGCAAAGTGATGCTGGGAGATTTTAATTGAATATTTTTATTTTTATTCATTTTTTAATCCTGCCTCTACTATTTTATAGTAACTCAAGTTCGTGAACATATCTAATACTCTTTCCTCCTCCAATTTTCTCCACAAGAACACTGTGTTGTGGGTTAGGTTGAGAGAGAGAGTGACTGGCCTAAAGTCATCCAGCCAGCTTTCATGTCTAAGCTCTCCATATGTTACGCTTTGGTTAAGGATCCAAAAGAATTCTCTATGTCTATAGAAGCTTATCCAAATTCCCTTTTTAATGCAGGTCTTTGTATAGAATGGGTGTCAAACTCATGGTGTCACGTTGCCGTCACATGACATTTTGTGACTTTTTTTCTCTTTGAACAGCTAGGGTGGGTGTGGCCTATGCATGATGCATCCAGCCTGTGGGCCACCAGTTTGACACCCTTGTTAAATGTATATAAAAAGGGAGATGTGATTTCCAAGTATTTGGTTAGGAAGTGGAAAGCTCACGCATGCATCTGTTTACCTGCTGGCCTCACAAGTATTGTCAATACATTTTTATATATTTCATGTGACCCTATATTAAGAAAAACACTAGTTTTTCTCACCTATACTGACCAATCTAATATGTTCAGTTTCTATTATTCAGCTCATTATTCTGGCTATTGCTTATTTATTCAGAATGTGAATTCCCAAACTCAAAGGAATAGCCAGAAAAATCTAAAGGCAGCCCACATGAATCTTGAGTAGCTGAATCAAGCTACTAATTAAAAATTGCTGGATTAAAAAAAAAGACAATGTAATAGTTGAAAAAAATGGCTATTGTAACACTCTTGTTCATTTGACTAACGAGAAAATGCAGAGTCAGGCCAGAGTCCTACATAAAATGGAATTCTTATAGAAGAGAATGTGAGTTTCCTTCTCAACTGAAGTATATACATCCATCCTTGATTTGGTGGAAAGACTAGTCCAGAGGTATCCAATCTTGGCAACTTTAAAATTTGTGGAATTCAATACCAAGAATTCCCAAGCAAGCATGGGTCCCATGTCTATAAGTCTTGAGGTTGCCATGGTTGGACATCCTTGGGCTAGATTGACTTGCAGATGGCTATTCTCATTGTAATCTGTATCCATGCCCATCACCTGACTTACCGTCAAGGAACTCAATAGCTAAGCTTAACAAATTTTACATACCTTGATGCTACTCTTGGGTAGTATCATAACAAGCATACCTTAACTTCTTTAACATATTTATTCCAGTGTTAAGGATGACTTAAGCCTATCTCACTCATGATTGGTAAGAAATAATGCAATGTCATGAGGATATTGGACAAAATAGAGAAAGCACACTGCCAGGGCCCTGTGATATAAATGGGGACAAGCCCTCTATCTGTATCTGTTCCAAATTTAGTTTGTTTAAACTTCTAGGTGTTGTTCTACCTAGACATTGCTACCTAGACACTGGTCAACCTAATAAACTTATATCTGGCCGCCTCCTTTTCCCTAGATAGTTTTTGCTTCCAGGGGAAGGCAACACACACATTTATTGTGTGACAATAAAGTGGGGGAGGGCATTTGAAAGAGAATGCAGGACTTATAATGGTTTCTGCTGCATTCATGATGCCAAATCACCTTCTGTTTGTCCAGATAAAATTAAAACAGATACAATGAAGAAGCCATTCTGAGAGTATCTTTAGAAATGCAAACATCCAAGAGCTCCTGTGAAAATTGTTTCCCTTTTTCCTCTTGTAATCAACACTCCATATTTCTTAAAGTTAGCATTTTAAAATCTGGGTCATTTGCTTGTTAGAGTTGGGCTTTCCTTTAAATTAGCAATATCACTGGGGAAATAAAAGGTCTATTTTTGCTTTGAAGGCTACCCTCTATTTTGTTTTATGGGTATATTTATAGATATATAATTCATTCCTCTGGAGCTGATCTCCAGTAAGGGCTTTTTTGATACTGGAAAAGATGAGTGTTGAAAATTTAATGAGAGCCTTTCTGAACTGATAGAGTTTGTGGGCAGATCAGGAATGCATAAAGCACCAAGTGACCAGCAATAGATAGAGAGGAGAAAACAATGGACGGATAATTAGAGAATCCTAAGGTCTCCTATAAAGTATAAATGCTTTTAAAAGAGAAAAGCATTGAAGTTTGTTTTCTTTCTTTCTATCTCTTTTCAGGAAAAAGGAAAAAAATATAGGGCATTTTTTAAAGTCTTCCAAAAGTTTGCTTTCTTGTTGGGTCTTTATGCACTAAGAAGATAAAATATTCAAAGCCACAATGCCACCTTTTGCTTCTGGAAACCTGATACTGATAAGAACCAGCATTAACAGTTAAGTTTTTTTTAAATATTCCCTTATCTATTTCCAAGCTTAATTAATTAAAGTTGACAACTCATCCCACAAGGAATGTGCTTCTCTCTTCCATTGTGGAAAGCCTCACCTGACAGCATGACAGTTAAAGAAATCCACTGATGATCTCTCATGAATGAAGTTACCACCAGAAAGTTACCTCTCCAGATTCACAAAGATTGCAAAAGTGTTGAATCTCGTGTACAAAGGAGGCGCTCTAATAAGCAGCAAAAAGAATGAAATTGGAAGCCAAGGATGTTTGTAGTTCAGTTGGCTTCATATGCCCTTGATCATTACTGAGGGATTTTGTTAGTGGTGAAATGTAAAAAAATTTGCCGCCAGTTCTCTGGGTGTGGCTTGGGGAATGTGACGTTGGGCGTGGTCAACATTTTTAATTTTTAAAGCATTTTTTACTACCTATTCGCCCAAACTGGTAGTAAAAAAATGCTTTAAGAAGTTTTTAAAAAAGCTTCCGATGATCAGACAGCTCACAGCTGATGTGCACGATTGTTGGAATCTTGTTAAAGCATTTTTTCCTGCCTACTCCCTTGAACTGGCAGGAAAAAATGCTTCAAAAAGCATGGGAAAAAGCTTCTGACGCATTGCGCGGATCAGCTGTGAGCCATGCGATCGTCGGAACTGGTGCGAACTGGTAGCATTTTACCCCTGGATTTTTTTATGTTCACCGTTTATGGATGTGCCAATCTGTTTTATTTCCAGGGAGGTTTTAATTTTTCTGCTACATGGTCTCATATGTCCTTCCTTTCAAGAACTGTAATATAAAGTAGATGGGCATCTAAATGCAGAATGAAATTGTAAATGTTCTCCTCTTACTCTTAGTGCATATTCCGACAGATGGTAACTCAGATCTAATCAGATGTTTGATTTGTCAGAAACTGCCTCGGAGTATAATTTAGCATGAGAAACTGTGATTAACTACTTGGGTACTCTTTACATTTCTTTACTTAAAGAGGCCTTTGTTTGTTTGTTTGTTTAAATTATTGGCCGCCTATCTTACTACAGAGTAATTCTGAGCAGCTTACAATTATAAAAGGTAAAAATTATATACACTAAAACATCAATATTAATATAAGGCCAAATACTACAATCTAATTAAAAATGGGAGCAGAATGGGAGGGGAGGTAGGATCTGTTCTTAATCTATGCACCAAAATTCGAGACACTTAGGTTTTTAACAACAAGAGTTACCTTAATAGTAACTCAATAGTCATCTTATCCTAATACAGGACAGGAAATAGAATATGAGGTGAAGGATAATGAGAAAGACATTGCAATGGATGTGGGTCCTGAAAGTGACCTGTTTCTTGTCCTTAGATGCAATCCTATGGCTACTATTCCCATGGCTACTAATCCTGGGACATTGTCCACAGAGCATTCAAGACAGCAAGTTGTAAATGCCACTTAGTTGATTCTGCCTGCTTTTGGTGGTCAGCTTGAAAAAGAAGGATCTTCCTTAGTCTCCTACAACATAACTGGGCAGACTTGTGAAATAGAGAGATTATACTGTACAAGCCTAGAGGCTAAACTGAAAAGGTAGCCTTTGATCTGTTCATTTTTACCAAATACACTTTTTCTAAGATGTCTCATTTTGTTTCTGTCTTCTTTCCTTCCATTCTTTTTAAAAGGCCTTTTGTGCAGTAGTTGCTGCTTAGCGAGCCAGGTGAATTCCATTTTCCAAGTAATTATTATTTATTCTTAGAACTAGAGTTCCTTATTGCATTTGTCTGCATGCTATTCTTCAGATCATTTTAAAAACTCTTCTGCTTTCACAAAAATAACTTTTTTCCCCTTTTCAGACATCTAGGCAGAAATGTAGAATGTTTATAGCATAGGAAACTGGACCAAAAGTGCACCTGAGGGTATCTTCTTGACCAAAAAAAAGGAATGTGATAGTTATACTTTTCAGAAAAGCACATATTTTTTGGGAGGCAATGTAAGTAATTCCTTTGTTCTTTTTTGAATATCTATTCCAACATATAAAAGAAACAAGAGACAAAAGAAAAGTAGAATAATACTAGGGTGTGAAAATATAACTGATTGTGTTACCTTCCTACAAAACATAAGCATATAATTATCAACAGTACACATTGAATGCAGATCATAAAAGCCAATGTTAAAACAAACATTTTGCATCAATTAAGCATAACTATGGAGCCGGAGCCAATTATATACTGAAAAATAATGGAAAAATAAAATACACGCAAAAGTGAAAAAAAAATCTGAATGAAAAGTGACAAGAACAAGTAAGCCACTGTATTAAAAAAAAAGGGAGGGGGAAACCAAGAAAATTGAAAATGAAAATTGTTCAAGAAAAACTAAAAAAATGTGATTGGTAAAAAACAAAACTGAAAATACATATGAAATAGTCAGAAAAAAGCATCATTCCACATTGATTTCATATTGTCAACTTACATCAACAAATTGCCCGCATGTTTTTTGGCATGAAAGAAAAATTTATAAAAGAAAGTTGTGTAAGAATGTTCTTGGATAAGCAGAATTGCCACATTCGAGAAACTTTTTTTTATTTTGCTATTGTTTTTTTTTCTTTTTTTAAAAAAACTTTTTTGTTCAAAATTATTATTTTCATTATTTTAAAGTATAATAATTATATACAACAAAGGATGATAAGGGAAGCAACAACACATACATCCACACCACGTAACATGAAAAGAAAAAAAAATCCTGCACTATAAGAAATTGGAACATTTTTTCCAATTGTTTTTCTTATTTATTTGGTTTTTTCTGTATTCTTGAAAATTGTCAAAATTTTCCCTTAAAAAAAAAAAACCAAATAGTTCTTCTGTTATGATTTAATTTAAAAAAAAACTATATTACGTTTTTGCTACCAAATTAGTGTTTACCTCAGTAGATTGGAGGCATATTTTTCCCAATTACTGCTCCCATGCATCCAACATCAATAGAACTTACTCAAAAGCAGTGCTCAGTGGATCACATCCTCAGTGGGAATTGAGATTGACTCATTTACCCTTTCTTTCTTTCTTTCTTTCTTTCTTTCTTTCTTTCTTTCTTTCTTTCTTTCTATTCATTTTTTTAAAAGAAAAAACTTTTATTTTTCCCTAAAATTTGGAGTGTGAATGTTTTAAGGAATGGATGACTGCACATAAAAATTTGAAACAATGCTAAAGAGAGGGAGGTGGGGAAGTGAGGGGGGGAGTCATGGGAAGAAAAGATGCCTCAGGAGAATGAAGTAGGGATATACAATCTATGAGTGTACTACACAGATGAAGATGATGGGGGTGAATGTGTAAGTCAGTTGCCATGTCCATGTAAGTGCGGAACGAAGTGATCTAGCAGCATTAGAGCTTCTGGCTGTAAGGAAGGGATGGGCAATATACAAAAACAAATGAGCATATTCATGCCCATCAACAAAAAGAAAGAACAGAACTCTAACATTGACAATCTCACAAACCCTAAGCTGCAACTTCTTCAACATGCAAAATTTACTAAGAAATATAATCATAATCAATAACTATAACAGTTTCAGTAAGGTTCTCAAATTAGAAGAACAGTTCAAACACTTCCCTATTTAAAAAGCAGTAAAATATACAAATTAAATATAATCATCAGATTGAAAAAAAGAAAATATAATTTATGCATAGAAAGGGGAGCCACTTCAACTGCAGCTCTGTTTACTTTCTTTGTCTCCAGAATGTTTTCCCGGTGTTTCTTCAATAGTTAATATCAAAGTTTTCATTCAGTTTGAGGGATGGGAGTTCCCAGTATATTCAGACAAGCTAATTCAATAGTATAAGGATTTTTGTCTTTTTTATTTCTAATCCTTATCGCAGTCTCATATCTAATTGAAGCTAAAATTATACTTTAAAAAATTATTTCTTTCTTTCTTTAAAGAGTTCTGCAGTTGAAGTAGTCCCTTATTTAAAGAGAAAGGCAGAAGAAAAAAAATAGAAATCAATTCATAATGTCTATGTTGTCAGATTGGAACAAACCAAATCTAAGACAGGAATCTAACATTTGAAAAGAAAAGACATCAAAATAGGCATACTTAAAAAAAAAAGAGAGCAATTTATTCCCAGCAAGAAGAAAGACGAGAACAACTGCTTGGGTTTTAATATTTTCATTTGATTACTGGTTTCAAAAAAAAATCCACACACTTTCAGAGATGAATATACCAGATGCACACACCAAAAAAGAACAGACAAGGCAGTGTAGGGACACTTTTATCATCTCAAATTCTCATTTTTAAAAATATTTTAAGTCCCTTTTTTAATTAAAACATTTGGCAGGAAAGAGGCCACTGAAAACCATCCCTTTGCTTTCCATTTGCTTTTTTTAAAATTTTTGTTTTGAAGAAAAAAAAAGTATTATTTTTCAAAAAGAAAAATACATTATTATTGGGGAGAACGTGCAGTCTGGATGTACGCCATAAACAGACATAGGAAAATATGTAAGAAACTAGCTAAAATTGACACATGGGTTATTAAATAGCTTAACTTTATCATAGGATGTTAATAATAATAATGCATGCTTAAAGTAAGTTGCATTTAGGGAAAGTAGAAGAAACAACGGCAAGCTAGGAGTAGATGAGGAGGAAAGGAGAAGGAAGGTTAGCAAATGAGGCAAATTCAAGGTAGAGGGTGTTTGCTTGCATGTCATTCCACAACTGTCCAGTAGGGGCAAAGCACATTCCAGAGGGCATTGCACAAGCTATGGGAAAGATAGTAAGGGCAAAGAGGTAAGATGGACATTGGAGACAGCAGTAGAAAATCGGTTTGCAACTCTTTATAACACAACTCTTGGGCATCAGAGCCATATGACCCAAACTTACAGTCCTCATTGACTGATTGGTTAAATTTTTTGTCAAAAAACAAAATTCAATGAACAAGAACACTTTACTGGAAGAATAGTCTTTTGGAAGCCTTTCCCAAGATATCCAGAAGACATCTGGCTAGGGAAGACTATTCCATAGGAATTATTAATACTACCAGTAATAGTTATTATTAAACTTTTTTTTTTTTTGTGGCAAGAGACATACGGTTTAATCCTTTGAAAATTTCCTGAGAAATTTCAGAATTGACAATTGTGATTGCTTTCATATAAGCATGCATAGACTCAGGCCGTAGTTTACGTAAGAACTCTCAAGTACAGCTGCAGCTTGTTAATCTATGTATGGTGGAGTATAAAGTATGATCCACTGGGACAGCACAAAGTATTAAATCTCCCCATAGTATAGGAAGTTTGCAAATTAGTCCCAATCAACAAATACATAATTTGCCAGACAATAAAGGAACACAATTGTCAGTACGTGCAGATTCTGGTCACAAATCTAGGCAGTACAACAGGAGGACTGCAGGGTTGAGTCTTTTCAATATTATAAAGAGGTGCTGTTCATTAGCAACATCTTAATAAGCCCTGGAGCTTTGTAAATTTTAAAAGCCAATGGAGGGCGGTAGCCTTATGCATAGGAATATGCAAACAAAGAATTTAAAAAGCTCAGTTTATTAGGCAGCTTGCAAAGCATAGCCTGCTGTACTTTCAGACCCCACTGAAAAAAGCAAAGGCAATTGCCAAGGGGATAGACTTAAAATTCCAGGTACAGTAATACCAATGTAAAAAGTGGATGTCCCCATACATATTCTTGGATATCTTACTGAAAAAAGTGTCCCGGTCTGGTTGAGAATGGGAAAGGTAGAAGTGGATGGAAATTAGCACATCTTCGAGGAAGGGTAGAAGTGTCAGGCCATTTTGGCCATCAAGATGGCCATGCATGGCAGATTGACCTCTGCATCTACTGGAGGTGTGTTGGAGATCTTTTATTTTCATACGGGGATTAAATTACAAGCAGTAACAGTTCAACCAAGACAAGAAAACCTGGCTGGGTTAGCTTCATGGACTGTAGAGTCTATATTCAATTAATGGGACTGAAGCAAATTGAGTTGTGAGATGTAATTTGGCAAATACTTGTAGAATACAGGAAATTGGAAAGTATTATTATTTTACACAATATAATATGACTCTTCATCATCACACTGAAAGTGAAGTCCTTAGATGCAATTCCCTGCTAGGATTCTTAGTCTCTGGACTAATTTGGTTTAAAGACATTTCACAAATGGGCAGTTGTGCCTTGACCTGATTTCTAGTAGATTTCTGTTCACAGCTTCTACAACGTAGTCAGTTACCATGGATTTAGTTTAAGAATTCATGCTAAAGCACAGAACACTATTGCATTCACTCCAACACTGATCATCCTGCAAATTAAACCCTAAAACAAATCTTTAAACCTTTGCCTTCTTTTAAATATTTTGGCCTCCAAACTTAAGACAATGCACCACAGTTCTAATATGCCTAGCTCGAGTTCTTGCTCTGCTACCTCCAGTGAATAGCACAGCAAAATAACAGACAATTGCTGGGTGAACAAAGTGTATTTTTTTAAAAAAAAAAACCTCATTAGGATTTTCCAAAACAAAAGTATATTTGATATTAGCTTTCTACAAATCTATTTATTTGGAAAAGTATATCTTTGAACCTATGTTGAGAATGTATTTAAAAGTTTTTTTAAGAAGCACACGGGTTTGGGATAATGATTATCTCATATCCTCTTTAGGCATTTCACTTTTGCATTTTTTTTCTTTTCCATCTTCTTACTCTGTTTTATTATATTGCACGTAAATACTTTTTGTCCATCCCTGTAATTATACAATGTAGTACAATGTAGTTTACACACACACACACACACACACGATAAGGAGGAGAGCCTGTGGCCTAGTGGCTAATATATCTGCCTAATATGTAATACAGCCCAGGTTCGAATCCCAGTAAAGGTATGGCTAGCTGATGAGAGCTAAATAGCTTGAAATAGATCTATTCTAGATCTATTCTAGATCTAGTCTCCCTTTATTTATTTATCAGCACAAACACAATATATATATATATATATGTGTGTGTGTGTGTGTGTGTGTGTGTGTGTGTGTGTGTGTGTACGTACATACATACATACACACACACAAACACACACATACATACACACAATGCAATGCAGGGGCCTTGAGAAATGAAGGCCAAGGTACACATAGCCATTTCCCAAGAGTACGTAATCCAACCCATTTCTCATTGCCAAAATCTTCAGACTCTGAATCTGTGAGAACTGGTTCTCTAAATTATAAGGTTTTGAGATTTGCACAATATGCTTATCTTGCCACCAACCCATTAATTGTGCTACAAGAATACAGCATGTGTATGCAACCTTTCTGAAAGTGTCTGAAAGAATCTGTGTGTTCTAGTCTGTCTTTCTGTCTTTTTTGTCACCAGGCTTCCTAATTGGTTTGTTTTCAAAAGATTCTCTGAGGATGAATGCAAGCTCCCCTTGACAAATCAATCAATTTTAGAGATAAGTTCTGTCCAAAGTTAAATGTTTCTTTTCCCATTTTCCCATAACGTTCAATCTTAATTATTATTGGGTGTAAATAATCTATACAATGACTTTTGTGTCCCTAATAACCATTGCAGTTGGAGCTTCCTGATTATTAATACACAATTACATAATAACTACCAAAAATAAAACTTCATAGTGAAGCAAATCTAATCAGATAGAATGTTCATTACCAGAAGTAGAAAACTCATCGCTTCAATCTTTCTTCTATTATAGAATAAGATGTTTTATGACTAGATTTTAATAGAAAAGAATATTAGATTCTCATACACTATTTTTCTTTATCTGTTTCTTTTAAGAATTTCAACTTTATTTCATAGTTTTACTTATTTATTATCCCTGTATCTTAATCCATTAATTTTAAAATGATATAAATGATGTTGAAAGAAACAATGTATAACATACAGTTTATGGTCATTATTTTTTCAGATACCATATGTTTGATTGCCAACACCTGGAAACTGTAGCATGAAACCTTTGGAGAATATCCGTTTTGGATTTGGAACTCTTCGATATATTAAAAAGCCAATTGAAGAGGGAGGCTTAAATTGTGTAAATCACTGATGGCATGGAGAAAACATGCAAAGTATAAAGAAAGCAGACACTAGGATCAGGAATCTAATTGACTGGAAGATTTAAATCAGGTTAAAACAATTACTTCACATAATGCATAATTAACCTATGGCAATTGCTATGATTGTGGATGCTGTTAATAGGACTTTCACAGAGACATTCATAGAAGAAAGCTCTATCAATGGCTATTTAGACTTAATGGTATCTGTGAGTGGGGAAGGTAAAGGTTCCCCTCGCACATATGTGCTAGTCATTCCTGACTCTAGGGGGCAGTGCTCATCTCCATTTCAAATCCAAAGAGCCAGCGCTGTCCAAAGACATCTCTGTGGTCATGTGGCTGGCATGACTAAATGCTGAAGGCGCACAGAATGCTGTTACCTTCCCAACTAAGTGGTCCCTATTTTTCTACTTGCATTTTTACATGCTTTTGAACTGCTAAGTTGACAGAAGCTGGGAAAAGTAACGGGAGCTCACTCCGTTAGGTGGCATTAGGGATTCGAACCACCGAACTGCCAACCTTTCTGATTGGCAAGCTAGGCGTCTTAGTCACTGAGCCACCGCGTCCCTCTTGTGAATGGGGAAAGGATTCTCCAAAATATCCATTTTAAGGAAGCAATGCTAAGACAGAGTGCTACTTACAATACAATACAATACAATACAATACAATACAATACAATACAATACAATAGTAGAATTGGAAGGGAACTTGGAGGCCTTCTAGTCCAACCCCCTGCCTAGGCAGGAAACCCTATATCGTTTCAGGCAGATGGCTACCCAACATCTTCTTAAAGACTTCCAGTGTTGGGGCATTCACAACTTCTGGAGGCAAGCTGTTCCACTGATTAATTGTTCTAACTGTCAGGAAATTTCTCCTCAGTTCTAAGTTGCTTCTCTCCTTGATTAGTTTCCACCCATTGCTTCTTGTTCTACCCTCAGGTGCCTTGGAGAATAGTTTGACTCCCTCTTCTTTGTGGCAACTTGCTTGATCATTGTGGAAAACAAAGCGATGGACAACTATGGACTTTGGCTTGATGTAGTAGGACTATTCTTGTGTTCTTAATAAAGGACCCACAGTACAGCATATAACAAAAGCATTCCAGATTGGTGGTTATCAACTCTTAACTGTAAAATCTGGTTTAAACCAGTCAGGATCTTTGGGTGAGATGGAGGTTGTATCTGAGATTGCCTGACTTTTGACTTGGGCCTAGAAGCAAGATTTGTGCCTCTTGTTAATGAGCAAGTGGAACCTATACATTTTAGGTTTTAGTTTCCTTTGAAGAGGATATAATGAATTTTTCAGATGTAGAAGATTATTTTGAGAGATAAGTCCTGCCCAGTCTCAGAGAAATAGCTGAAGAAGCTTTGGAATTAGGCTCTTCTAAATTATTTTCTTTCTTTTTCCTTCATCAAACATGATATCTATCTATAGAATGTTTTTTTTTGGGGGGGGGGGCAGGTGACTTTTGAAGGCATACATACTCCACATGAGGAAATAAAGTTAGTTCAGTTCAAGATTATAAAGTTTGTGGAGTTTTTACAGATTGGAAATGAAGAAAAAGTCTTCTTAATCTTTTGTATTTTTAGGTAGACAACGTCCTTGAACTGTTCCTAGGAAGGTCCTAATGGAGTTTGCCAGCTATTAGAGTAAACCTGATAACATCATGAGAGAGTACATCACTATGATCAGTTAAAAGGAAAATGAGATAAATAAACTAGTGTAACTTATTGAAATAATAAGTCTGTCTTGCAGTTTGTAGTAGGAGTCAGAATAAAAAGTAATCAAATAACTACATTAAAGCCCTAACAAATTATTCCTCATTAACTCCTTTGTCCCTTGAAAGCATGGTTGTGTAGCGCTAATTTAAGCAGCCCACATTCAATCATAGATATGTGATCTCAAATAGGGGGGGAAGATCTGTCTTAAAAAATAGTAGACTGTGAAATGGTAACTCTTGTCTGATATCTAGTGATCACTCTGAAATCTGTAATCAAAATCTGGTAGCCCTAAACTGAGGCAGATTCCTATTCAGAAATCACTTAATGAATTACGTTTTTGATACTATTCAAACATATCCAGAGTTATCTTCTTTGTATCCCTAATAAATATGATAATGGGACTTAATGTAGTCTCATAGTATGAACCTGTGATTCTCCTGATTTCATCTAAAATGAAATCATTACAGAATATAATGAGCCAGAATTAAAAGTCCTGATCTGAAATGCATGCCATTCTAGATACAGGTTTTCTAGAAGAGAAATATAATAAATGAACCCGGTTACATTGCATATCAACCTTTCACAATCAAGTTACCTAGGATGGCATATGTGCAACAAGGGAATAATATTGCAAGCAGTGTGCAGCAGCTGCCAAAAAAGCCAACACAGTTTTAGGCTGCATCAACAGAGGGATAGAATCAAGATCACGTGAAGTGTTAATACTACTTTATAATGCCTTGGTGAGGCCACACTTGGAATACTGCATTCAGTTCTGGTCGCCACGATGTAAAAAAGATGTGGAGACTCTAGAAAGAGTGCAGAGAAGAGCAACAAAGATGATTAGGGGACTGGAGACTAAAACATATGAAGAACGGTTGCAGGAACTGGGTATGTTTAGCTTAAGAGAAAGAAGGACTAGGGGAGACATGATAGCAGTGTTCCAATATCTCAGAGGTTGGCACAAAGAAGAGGGAGTCAAACTATTCTCCAAAGCACCTGAGGGTAGAACAAGAAGCAATGGGTGGAAACTAATCAAGGAGAGAAGCAACTTAGAACTGAGGAGAAATTTCCTGACAGTGAGAACAATTAATCAGTGGAACAGCTTGCCTCCAGAAGTTGTGAATGCCCCAACACTGGAAGTCTTTAAGAAGATGTTGGATAGCTATTTGTCTGAAACGGGATAGGGTTTCCTGCCTAGGCAGGGGGTTGGACTAGAAGACCTCCAAGGTCCCTTCCAACTCTACTATTGTATTGTATTGTATTGTATTTCTGTGTCTTATGATGGCAATGGCAGTCTCTCAGTTACTAAAGTTGACAACACTTTCAGTGGGAGATACAAGTGAAATGACACTAGAGAATCTGAAAGGTAATACATTAAATTATCATAACCTTCTGTAGGGAGAGCTGGACTTCAGGGCGTGCAGATGTGATCAGATATGAGTAAGCCACATCTGAAATAATTTCCCCTTAAATGAATAGGCAAGAGAACTTTAGCAACAGCCTTTGACAAAAGTTGAAGGGAAGGACTGACTACATTTGGGAAACTCCCAAATATACATTATCCATTCAGAGCATGTGGATTGGAGCAGGACATTTAAGGAACTAAGGTAGACAGTGGGCACACTATCTACAGCTTAATCAAAACATGCTACAGGATTTTATTATAAACTATCCAGTGTCTCTTAGGTGAGATGGGTGCTGGAGAAATGTGATTAATCAATGTATAACTAAAGGAATGAATAACTAAACCAGGGGTGGGTCCCCACCGTTCTAACCTCTTCTATAGAAGAGGTTCCACAAATCTACAGTGCCGTTTAGAACCGGTTCCAGCTCCCTTCCCCCGCCCATCAGCACATCATCAAGATGAAGAGCGAGAGGAGGAATTCTGGGAGTTGAAGACCACACGTCTTAAAGCTTCAAGTCTCAAATTTGAACACCACTGTGTTTTTTTTCCTAAAGGGTTAGGGATGGAAGGGTCTTGTAACTTGACAGCTTTAAGACTTGCGTGCTTCAAATGCCAGAATTTCGGAGCCAACATTTTGGTTGCTAAGCAAGAGCGTTGTTAAGTGAATTTCACCACATTTTACAAGTTGGCCACGCCCACCCAGTTACATGGCTGGCAAGCCACTCCCACCCAGTCACGTGGCTGGCAAGCCACTCCCACAAAGTAGGCCACTCCTACAGAAGAGGTTCTAAAAATTTTTGAAACCCACCACTGAACTAAAGCCAGGAATCCTCTGCTGCAGTCATTAGCTCCATTAGCTCCTCTGTTTCAGTTGAAAGAGTTAAACTCAGCTAATTTATGATATCCCCCCTACTCACATTCTCAGCAACTCTATTATCCTCCCTTAGATTGCAAATACCACTTTTCTGTCTTTCAGATCACCCTAGGAGCCATCCAGGCAGAAAGCCATTTTTTATGTTGCCTTTGTTACATTTGTGTTGCCTTTGTCCCTTTATTTATTTATCAGCACAAATGCCACACACACACACACACACACACACACAGTATATATATATCTGTGTGTGTGTGTGTGTGTGTGATATTTGTACTGATAAATAAATAAAGGGAGATAAATGTATTTGTAACACAAATACATACATACATACATACATACATAGATACATACATACATACATACATATATATATATATGCTGGTTTTGTTGTATTCGGGTCTTTTCCCGTGTAAGGTTGAGATTGCAACATATATACAATCTCAACCTTACACGGGAAAAGACCCGAATACAACAAAACCAGCATACCTACACCCGTGAAAATCTACGAAAACATATATATATATATATATATATATATATATATATATATATATATATATATATATATATATATATATGTGTGTGTGTGTGTGTGTGTGTGTGTGTGTGTGTGTGTGTGTGTTTGTGTGTGTGTGTGTGTGTGTGTACATATACATACTCTTCTAGTTCTACTATCTTCCAAAATCTTTTGCAAGATAGTCCATTTTTCTCCTTTGCAGACAGATAAGATTTCAAAATTCATAAAACCTTTTAGCTTCATCACCTTGTGCACATCATCTCCTGCAAGCCTGTAAACACACCTAACTGCACAAAATGGAGAAAAATATCTTTCTCTGGTTAGTCTTCTTTTTCTTTATTGTTTTACCTTCCGTGCATTTTGGGTGGAAACACCTGACAGAGTTGTACAAATATATGTACACACTTATATCTCCTTCGCCGATATATACACACACATAAACTTTATGTAACAAAAAATGAAGTATGATGGATATGTTTCTCTAATCCACGATGTGGCTGGACCTGGCCTGCAGGGCTGTCCTGGAAAATGTTAAGGGGCTACCCTGCGTTGCATGGCAGTTTATCCAATATGAAGAGGAAACATCGGGCCAGCACCTCTTCGGCCCGGTCTACCCAATGCAAAGAGGAAACATGCCAGCAGTTTGGAGAGTGGCATCAAGGTGACCACACCCACCCAGTCAGCCATGCCCAATGAGTGGCATCAAGGTGGCCACACCTATCTAGTTGGCCACACCTGCCCAGTCGGCCACATCCACACACACACCCATTCAACCACAGCCCTGATGGGGGCCTCAATGAAATTGAGTTTGACACTCCTGCTCTAATCAATAGTTAGTACATTTCAAAAGTTCACATTCTGAAGGTCAATCATTAGCTCTCCGAGAGTCATTGAGGCCACCTGGGGATTTATCTGTACCCTCAGGGTCACCTGGATTAGAGTGTAAATGGGTGCAAAACCTCCTTGGGACTGCTGAAAGGACTGTGTTGTAGACAGGAGATAGATGATGACATATCCCTCTCTCTCTCTCTTGAAAGTGGGCTCCTCATTTAACATAGATGGCCTTTTTGACCCCTCTTTCAAACCAGTGGTCTGAAGGGGAGGATACAACACTACATCTACCATACAGTCCTTTCAGCAGTTCCAAGAAGATTCCACACCCATTTGAAAATCCAGTTGCCTCTTGAAAAGCACCTTTGGGACAACTAAACAATTCCTACTTATTGAACTGATCCATGTTCACTTCACTTCCTTAATGACAGATCAGTATTCTTTTACAAGACTAAATACCATTAATATAAAACTTTTAGGCAAGAATGAAAAACATGTGGCCCTCAAAAAGTTGCTGAATTTTCTGACAGCCTTACCCAGAGTTAAACTATAATGTGTCTACAGAGATTCTCAATCGTCCAGGTCATGGCTGTTCCCAAGGTGCTATTCAAAAGGCAACTGGACTTTCTTGGTTCTTTACCTTGAAAAGGTTTCACTTATCATCCAAAAAGCTTCTTTAGAACTTTTGAAAAGCACTTTTGGGAAGATCACAATGTAGATAAAGAACTATGGTTTAAGAATAGTTGTATGGAGAAAGAATTTCCAGTGTTGCATTAAGAAATCATTGGGAGTTGCCCAGTTTTCATTTTACACAAGTATTTTAAGGGCCACCATAGAAACCAAGAAGCATATCTGGAAAAATCACAAAAATATGCCGAGGTGGTGCAGTGGTTAGAGTGCAGTACAGCAGGCTACTTCAGCTGACTGCTAGTCAGTGACAGTTCAGCAGTTCAAATTTCACTGGATCAAGGTTGACTCAGCCTTCCATCCTTCTGAGGTAGGTAAAATTAGGACGCAGATTGTTGGGGGCAATATGCTGACTCTGTAAATTACTTAGAGAGGGCTGAAAAAGCACTATGAAGTGGTATATATAATTCTAAATGCTATTGCCATTGCTATTTTTATGCTGTCTAGTATTTCAGGCAAAATAAATTGACTTAAAAAAAAACAAATTTTGTTACAAACATAGACCTTTTAGATATTTCATTTATCCATGAATGAACTCATATATTGAACATAAATGAAAAGTAGTCTAGTCAAATTTGATCTTCCAGACCCTAGCAGAAATATTACCTGGGTCTGTAAATCATTTAAATCAGCCACTTGAACTTGGTGTCCTCCCAATGTGCCAGAGATGCGACTTCTAGAAGTCTAAGCCTACAGAAATGAGTGTGTATGTCTATTTGTGTGTGTGTGTGTGCGTGTGCATGTGTCTGTGTATAATTTTTTTTCTTTCAGGGTTTCAATGGCAATGATCACTATAGTGATTTAGGATGGACAAGAGTCAAGATTTTAGACATGTTGCAATAGAATTTACTGATGCTTTCAAGGATTCAATACAAATCTGCAGATGTCACTTTTTTCCTGTCACACTATAAGTCTAGTGACAGATGAGGCTAAAACAATATTCTTTTGTTGCTTTTAGGAGTCTGTATTTCTTTACTTTGCACATGTGCATGCACATGTCTATTTTTTCATTTTTATAAAGTTTTCCAATATCTATTACCTTTCCAAGTAATAGTTGTAGTTATTACTGCAGCACTATAATTTCCATGACTTAATAAAGAGAACTATATTTCTTATAACCTCCTGATATGAAAAACCTTTGCTACCTCCTGTGCTTGGTATTTTCTTTTTCTCATTAAGCTCTTCTACACATTGCTACTGTTGGCAAAACTTGGACTTCATATTTGGAAATGCAGAAATCAAGAGGAAAAGAACTTTTCAATATGTTATTCTGACACCGATTTATTTAAAATAACAAAGCGGCATACTAAGTGAGACTATTCCCAGGAATGTAATAGAAAACTAGACAAGAAAAATGCAAGTGATTTATAGTTTACCCTCCCCCCACACCTTTCAGGTGAGAAAGCAACGATATTCAGTCAGTCCTTCCCAAGCTGTTAGGTTCCAGAAGGAACCTGGAATTGTTCATGAGAATTGATGCACAGTCTGGGTGAGGTGTTAGTCATTGCATGGAATGAGGGCAATAGCCTTGGATCAGATTGTACCTGCAGATTCTCCCTCCTCATCTGTTCATGAATCCTGGAAAATGTCTGGTTTTCAGATGTGATCCAAGAGATGAATCAGCAGAAGAAATGCTTAGATGTTTGTTGAGCAAAACAAATAGCAAATCTGACTGAATATAGGTAAAAAGCTCTTATCTTGTGGTACAATGAATGAAAAAAAATCTGATTATTTTTCCACTGTTATCTCATCTGCAGATAGCTGGCCAAAAGTGCAGATTTTTTGAAAATGGCCACAGCACAATCGAGTTTGCTTATTTAGAGACGTTCATGCTTATTGTTCCTGAGAAAGTGACAGGGTCTTCAGGGCTATAAGTGGAGCTATTATGCATTACAGCCATGTCTCTCCTAGGTGTGGTTGGATTCAAGCAGTAGTAAATGCATTTTAGAGTGAAGAGGCTCTGCCAGCTTTCAAGGAACAGTGATCCACTCTTTTTCAAGAAATCATGATTCAATACAACAGTTTTGGGTATTTTTTTTCTATCTCCAAATTTTCAGTTTTAGCGAAGGTTGTTAAAAATGGGGTAAACCTTCAGCTCCAGGTAACCTGGAGGAAAATACCATAATTATCTGGACCTTTTCAGTTGGCTGTCAATTATTGATTGCACTTGTAATTGACATGTGACACGATTGGATAGGAGACAGTGATTTTGATTCCATCAATCATAATAGCCGTGTGGATTGGTTTTCATAGTAGGGAGGGCAGCATTTTATATTTATTTTCTGGCTAGTTGGCTAGTTGGTAGGGGAGAAGAAGTCTTACCCTAGAACCTTGCTTTGTAGAGTTCCTCAGATCTCTGTCTGTCTGTCTGCCTCTCTTACACACACATACACAATTTAGCATCCAATGAAATAACTGGGTAATATTATCTATTAATACTGGTTTGGTATCATCCTTATACTGATACACAATTTTACATCTGTACCGTGGGCTGACCAAGTGATGCCATCAATGATCTTTCCCAGTGCCTAGAGGTGCTCTGTTGTCTGGATAAGGAATAACGGGCTTTGTTTCAAGACTAGCAAGATCAAATCACTGAGGGTTTTAGGGCTCCCTGAATCTTTAGATCTCTAGATCTAAAGTCTTTAGATCTGTCTTTAGTCCTGGATAGGATAGTACGCTTCCAGATAGAACAGATATTTCAGACAATTCTATCATTTTGGAGTGGGGGCTTCTGTTTGAAGAACCTGTGCACTGATTGATGTTGTTTCTGGATTGGGAGGTCTTGCTCAAAACATTCATGTTTTGACTATTTCACACTTGGACTATTGCACTGAATTCTACTTGGATCTGCCCTTGAAGCCTGTTTAGAAAGTACAATTAGTCCAGAATGCAATAGTGTGGGTTATGGGCCATATACCTAATTAGGACTACAATCCTTCGCCAGTCCCAAATATGGATTTAAAAAAAAAACACCTTCCTGAGAGGCAGCCTGATATTGAAGGGAAATATTTAACCCTACATTCATAGAATTTATTCATTCATTCATTCCATTCCATTCCATTCCATTCATTCATTCATTCATTCATTCATTCATTCATTCATTCATTCATTCATTCATTTATTGTAAATAGTGACTAAGTGGATTATAAAATTCTACTACTCTTTTAATTTCTGACTACTAGAGCTTTGAAAAAGGTTTATACCAATTGCTATGTTGGTAGACATTTGACCAGTATGCATCCAGCTTCCAATAGCTTTGAGGAAGAATATTTGCACCATAAAGCTTCAGTCCTGGATGAGAGGTGCATTACTACCGGTTTGGACTGGTTCGGCCAAGTAGGTAGTAACTCGGCTGGACATGGGCCCGGCCCGGTTCTATCCTTGTGGCTGCCATCTTGATTTTCTGTTCTGCACGTGCGCAGAACAATCATCATTGAAAAAATGTATTTTCCCCCTTTTCTAATGTGTGCATGCACAGACCTTTTAGGTGGTTTGTGCGCCAAACCAATAGTAATGCTGGCAGGAACCCACCCCTGTCCTGGATACTTATATAAAAGTAGGATCCTGATCAAAGAAATTAATTTTGGGGAAGATCTGTAAAGGATCCTTTTGTATTTATTTTTATTTATTCCTGATCAGGTCTCCTTTATATATAGGTCATTAGCAAGGAGGCAAAAGAGATGCTCTTCCTAAATATGAGTTAACTATAATCATAGTTAGTTAATATTCCTAATCCCTCTTCCATAAAACTGAGTTTAAACATAATTAAAATTGTTAAGCATGTTTAAACCTACCATATTTTTCGGTGTATAAAACACACCTTTTTCCCTCAAAAAAAGAGACTGAAAATCTGGGTGCATCTTATGCACTGAATACAGCATTTTTTGCCTCCCAAAACCCTGCCTCCTTCACAAAAATGGCTGTGCATCGCCTTTAGGAGCCTTGCAGAGTGCTCCTGGGGGCTGGGGAGGGTAAAAATGAGCGAACAACTGACCATTTTTTTTGCTCAATTTTGCCACTCCCCCAGCCCTCAGGAACATTCTATAAGCTTCCTAAATGCTATTCAAGCCCTTTTGGGGAAAAGAAATTGGGCCCGTTTTTACGAAAAACGGGCTGTTTTGGGGAGGTCTGCAGAGTGCAAAAGATTTTTTTAAAATTTGCCTCTTCAAAACCTTGGTGCGTCTTATACTCTGATGCATCTTATACTCTGAAAAACACGGTACCTGAAACCACATAAATAATAGTCCAACGTTTACCTTCTTTGTGGAAATAATATCATTAGGAAAGCGGGCTGCATTTACTAGATTTATTGATATTTACTCTCCTTTGTTTGTTTTGAATGCATACAGTTTTCTGAAGAATAGTTCAAATGGTTGATGTCCAAAGCAAATTGGGCATTAAGAGCTATCAGGATTCTCTAGGTTTCCTTTGTGCAAGTGAGAATTATTTTAACATTTCAAAAAACAGAAGCACCAGTGATCACTTTCATCTTTAAAGGGGATGGTTAAAAGAGATATGCTGCAGGCGTAACATTAAGCACAGTTTGTTTTACCAGATGTTTCTAAAAATACTTTTATGGTTCTGCTCTCTCTGTCTCCTCTTTTTTTGGGGGGGAAGCTTTATTTTGGAGAGTGTTTCATGCTGCAGGAAAAAAATATCCTAACAATACTGACAGATATGGAAAATAGCATCTGTTGGGAAGATCACAAAAGTTCTGCAATGGACTGTTTGTTTTGTATCTCCTGTTAAAAATAATGAAGGGAGGGATGGAGGGAGAGAAGAAACAAGCAAGGAAGGAGAATATATAGGACTCTCTAAACACTTTCCCAGAAATGCATTTTTTTCAGTAATCAAGAAACAAAAACAAAATAAAAAAATTATATCTTTCTCTTCCTCATTTAAACACATTCTGTTTCACCATTTCATTGAGTAAATTGGATTTTTATTACTAAAGTAACAGCCTTTGGTAAAGCATATATATAAGCATATATATGCTTTACCAAAGGCTGTTATTTTAGTAATAAAAAGAAATGAAACCAAATTCTTAAAATAAAATAAATAAATAAAGGATTGTCCACAGTTCCTAATCAACATTTTTTGATTATTTTTAAATAAACTTTAATACTATTGCCTTGTATTCCCTAAGAAATCCATATTATAATTATAATTATCCCTTATACTTTGTACCAATTAAATGCTAAAATAATCTTCATTTCACTAAATGGTAATAGAGCTCTTTAGCTGCAGTTTTCCTACACTTTTGTTTCAACAAGTAAATTTGTAGTCTATTTATTAATCTACTCTGATAACTACTTCTATAATTAGCACATATATAATCCTTTTAGATAGTTTTAGTCATCTATGTTTTATTCTTAAATATAACACCAAAATGGTTTCATTGAAAAATACATTATTTAGAACCAGGCACTTATTTATAAATGAACATAATATGGATGAGTTTACCCTTAAAGCTAAAATTATATTCTCACTTGTTTTCATATAGAAAAACTAGAAGCTCATAAATGGTTGACAAATAGGAAGAGATGTGGAAAAGAGTACATATAATTTGACTAATTCCTCATTCTTTTTCTGTTCAGCTAAATAATACATGAATCAGAACCAAATGTACTATATAATGTTTCAGCACCTACATAAAGATATGTCCAGTGATTAAAATGGCAGAATCTAGTGATAAAACATTGGGAGTGGAGGACAAAATGTAACAGACTACTTAAATATTTTTCAAATTTTCCCATTACCTTGCTTGCCTCTTCCAACCATCTCTATATATGATATTTGATCTATATTTTTAACATGTCAGCAAAGGAAATTATGAAAAATGTTTTATTTCAGCACCAAGGACAGTTCCTAAAAGTATCCCTACTTTGATTCTATATTCGTTCAGCTAGTTTACATATCAAGTCTGGGCAATGCACATGATCATTAGAAAGAAAAAAAAAGAGACTGTCAGGGTTCCGACGGATGCTCTAATTAACTCATGATCCTTGAGCCAAATTTCAAAAGAAATTCAGTTATTTATTAGGAGCATCATGTCAGCACTGTTCCCGTTTGTGGCCAACTCTGCTGCATGTGATTTACAGTTCACCTGTGATCCTGTTTCCCCTCCTCCTCCCAGAGTGTGTCATTAATCACATTGTCCAATGAGGTACTTTCAAGGGCTATAAAACCCACACTTTTCACGCTGGCTTTAGTAATCTGAGATCCCTCTTTGAGAAAGATATGTGTGGAATGTGCTCCTGAACGTGGCTGCTGAACTGCTCCCCCTTTCCTGCCCATGGCAACTCGAGAGTAGACCATGATTGCTTTGCAAGTTGAGAGAGGCATTATTGAAAACATAAGCAAAAGCCAGTAAGTTTTATATTAGGTTATATCATACAGTATTCTCTAAAATAAACTCTGCAATCTGGAGCTATTAGGTGGTGAGCAAAATCTTTCTTTCCATATTGGAATATTGGAAGTCACATACAGATTTGCTATCAGCACATTTTTAAAAAGAAATTGTCTTTTATAAAAGTGATTAAATTAACTGCACTTTAAAAGTAAAGATGTGCAACTGAGTGTAATGCGACAATGAATAGTGCAACAGCAGGAAACTGTCACTGTCAGTTACAAAATGGTAAAGTACCCATTTTCAATAAATCCAGCAATGTTAGCCAAGTGCACAGATTAATATTTGAATTAAATGTGTAACAGATGCTTTTTGTGCCTGTTCTCTCTGTTCAGCAATTGTGTGGAACTGTTTGGTATTCCGAGTTATATCAAAGTGAATTTTCTTAGATCAGGTTCTCTGCTTCTGTTAGTTAAGTAAAAATTATGCCTTTATTTATTTATTCAACCAGTCATTACTCCCCTTTTCTGTCCTTCGGCTCATTACAGAGGACCATCCAGGCAGAAAACCATATTTTTATTTTTAATGTTGCCTTTTTATATTTGTGTATAATTTTTATAATTTTTATTTATTTATCAGCACAAATACAACATACACACACACACACACACACACACACACACACACACACACATATATACATAAATTATGTGCAACAATTTTTCCTAAAGTGCTAGTTCTACGTAAATCTCCTTGACCAAATGTTGCATTTTTATATTTGTGTATAATTTTTATAATTTTTATTTATTTATCAGCACAAATACAATGCGCGTGCGCGCACACACACACACACGTGCGCGCACACACACACACACACACACACACATATATAAATCTACGAAAATATATATATATATATATATATATATATATATATATATATATATATATATATATATATATATATATATGCTGGTTTTTTTGTATTCGGGTCTTTTCCCGTGTAAGGTTGAGATTGTCTTTGCAACGTTTCGGCAGGATCACACCTGCCATCTTCAAGCTTTGGGCTTAAAATGGGAACGGAGCTGCCGTCTTTCTGTAAGTCTTGGTGGGAGGGGATGGGGTGGTGGCTTTGTTTCAGTAAGTGGAATGATTGGTTGTGTGGTTGTATCATGATTGGTAGATTGGTGCTGATTGGTGCAGGTTGTGTGTGCATTGTTGTTTTGTATTTTAACGGCTTGGGTGGTGGGTGGTGTTCGTTTGTTGGCTAGGGCTGGTTTCCAGATGTTTGGTAGGCGGGAGGTATCATCACGTTTGTTCATGCTGTGGAGGTGTTTCTCTATTTCGATGGCTTCCATGATTATTCTCTTGTGGAGGTGTTCTGTTTTGGAGATTAACCTGGCTCCTTTAAAGTTGATTTCGTGTCCTGTAGCTTTAAGGTGCTGGAAAAGGGAAGAAGTTTTTTCTTTTTTTCTTACTGCATTTTTGTGTTCTGTGATGCGTGCATTTATTCTCCTGTTTGTTTGCCCTATGTATATTGCTGGGCAGATTTTGCATGGTATTTCGTAGACTCCTTGGTTTTCTAGCTGGATTTTGTCTTTGGGGTTTCTTAAGATGTTGGCTATTTTTTGGTCAGTGGTGAAGTGGACACGAAATCAACTTTGAAGGAGCCAGGTTAATCTCCAAAACAGAACACCTCCACAAGAGAATAATCATGGAAGCCATCGAAATAGAGAAACACCTCCACAGCATGAACAAACGTGATGATACCTCCCGCCTACCAAACATCTGGAAACCAGCCCTAGCAAACAAACGAACACCACCCACCACCCAAGCCGTTAAAATACAAAACAACAATGCACACACAACCTGCACCAATCAGCACCAATCTACCAATCATGATACAACCACACAACCAATCATTCCACTTACTGAAACAAAGCCACCACCCCATCCCCTCCCACCAAGACTTACAGAAAGACGGCAGCTCCGTTCCCATTTTAAGCCCACAGCTTGAAGATGGCAGGTGTGATCCTGCCGAAACGTTGCAAAGACAATCTCAACCTTACACGGGAAAAGACCCGAATACAACAAAACCAGCATACCTACACCTGTGAAAATCTACGAAAACATATATATATATATATATATATATATATATATATATATATATATATATATATATATATATATATGTGTGTATGTATGTATGTATGTATGTATGTATGTATGTATGTATGTATGTATGTATATGTATATATATATATTTGTGTTGTATTTGTGCTGATAAATAACATATTTATAATAATATATATATTTTCGTAGATTTTCACGGGTTTAGGTATCCTGGTTTTGTTGTATTCAGGTCTTTTCCCGTGTAAGATTGAGATTGTCTTTGCAACGTTTCGGCAAGATCTCACTTGCCATCTTCAAGCTTGGGCATAAAATTTTAAATTAAATTAAATACAAATTTTAAATTAAATTAAATACAAAAAAAAATTTGTATTTTAAGCCCAAGCTTGAAGATGGCAAGTGAGATCTTGCCGAAACGTTGCAAAGACAATCTCAATCTTACACGGGAAAAGACCCGAATACAACAAAACCAGCATATATATAATATATATAAAATTATGTGCAACAATTTTTCCTAAAGTGCTAGTTATACGTAAATCTCCTTTAACCAAATACTTAAAAAGGAAGAAAGCTATCTTACTGGAATTTATATAGCACTGCTAATGTTATCGTTATGAAAAAAAATGATGACATTATATAAGTCTTGGAGTTGCAATCCAACACTTCTAGAGGGCACAATGTTGAAGAGGTCTGAGTGAAATAGTAACAACTGTGAATAAAATTCTCTGAGAAAGCTTTCCTGTTTGCTTCCTTTCCACTGCAGTCTGTCCACCACTGCAAAGTTGCCCTTAAGTGTGGGAGACCCTCTGGAATGGCATTTGAGTTGACTCAGGAGGATTGCTATGAAACCAAGTGGAATAAATCACACCATTCATTATTAGACAACATTTGTTCATAAGTTTAAAAAAAAATACCCAAAACTAACATCCATTTCCAAACAGAAATTATATATAAAGAGTGAACTAAATTGGAAAATGTTTAGGAGTTTTGACTACATGTCTATAGTTACCTAAACCCAAATGTGAAGTTTACTCTAAAACCACTAGCTTAACTGCACAGCTAATCTGGCTTTAGATTAGTAAAACTATGGAAAAGAATCCAAAATTTTTGCCAACTTGTAATATATAAGCAAAGCATACAAACTACAGTCTCTGATGTTTCCTGACAGTGCAACACTCAACTTCATTCACAAAATACTATCAATTTGATAACATTGCCTCCTCTCATTTCTTCATATCTGTTTCTATCTTTCTTTTTCCCTTAAACTTTTAGTTAGGGTAAACATCCTTGACTGACACATAAAGAATAAAATTAACACCAAATGTATACACCTCCAAATTACCCAACTTTAATTGTTATTGTTCTAATTTAGTAATCACATTATTAAAACAATACCTTGGTCTATCTAAAATTCTGTTTACTGGGTTCTCTAGAGACCCTTTGAGTAAAATTAGTTGTACTGTTGTACTTTTGATGATATGGTTAGTCTGTGGATTGTATTTAAATCCCATTTAAATCTCCCTGTGAGGGAGATAGGTGTTTTTTTTAAAAATAAAATTTTTAAAAATGCATTTTGTAGTATTTTATATTACTGTTATTACTATAATAGTAAAAAGATAGCTGGTTTGAAAAATTTGATAAATACAATTAAAATGCATTTTGTAGTATTTTATATTACTATTAATATTATAACATATACTTGAAAACCTCTGGTTGAGTTGCAAGCACTGTGTAAAGACCATTTTAGTTTGTTCCCCACAAAGAAGCTGTCTTCTTAGTAGTGGAATAATACAGATTCAAACTTATTCAAGTAAGTTCCAAGTCATGCAATTTCTTCAAAGTTATTACACCCTTCTACAATTCAGGCATCAGTGTTGGAGATATTAAATATCTTTGCCCTTTTGTGAAATTTCTTCAAGGAAAAATTGAAAGGGAAGGAAGAAGTAGGCAGGAAAGGAAGTGAGTGTGAGGAATTAGAACATCATACAAACAGAGAACAGAATCGCACAACCACACAAGAACAGTGAGTTCCAAGACACAAAAATATGACAGATGAACATAAAGAAGATATAGGATTGCTATTGGGTGGGGGTAAGTTGGGAGGGAAGGAGAAAAGCAAAATAACTTCTTTTTTTTTAAAAAAGTAAATAAATATAAAAATTGGGGCTGCTGAAATAGCCAATGATATTTGCACAAATTAGCCAAAAAGAAAATAAACTTATCTAAAACATATTTTAAAATGTAAAGAGATATTTCCCTCCAACTGGACCACAAAATTAGAATTGCTAGGTTAGCCTGAGCACATCACTCTGATGAAACAAGATGGCATTACCACAACCATGCACTAATTAATGAAGGCCATAAATGGGTAGCTATGTCAGCTAATTATTTCATGCCACAAAGATGTGTTTTTGCACTAACTCCAAAAGAAATAAAGTGTATATGACAGATATTCTGCACTTGCAATAAAATTCTTTCTATGCCATCAACTATTTGTATGCGGGGAATATGCTGGAGATTTTGAGAAGGCTTTTAGAAGGACTTTTCATCTGATACATGTCTTTCTGAAAATCAAAGAACATCTAAAAAGAAGGCAAGAAGGAGGCACTCCACACAAGAAGAGGGGGAAAAAAGTGGGAATAAGGTAATAATAAAAATAAAGAGGAAGCACCAAACTTCATTCTTTAGCACACAACTTTCTTGGGTGAATTTATTTCAGTATCAAAATTTAGGTTATTTAGATGGCAAGAAAAGATTTTGTTGCCTTGGTTTGATTGCAGATCTATATTTCTCTTGAGTAGAATTATTATTTCATTGGAATTATTCCAGAAATAATTTTATTTAAAAAAAAGAATGCATCAAATACTTTCAAATTAAAAGAAATGGTATGTAATACCACACATTTTATATAAAGAATGATCAACCACCAAAAATTCATGCGGCACAAAATGAGATGAAATGACAGAAAATGTTATTCCAATATATACAATCAACTTAAATATTTTATGTGACCAGGGCTAATCATGCAGACATTAAAGACACATGTATAGAATTTTTATTCCCTCTGCCCCAGCCCTCCCCAAGGATAACTAGAAAATTGAAATATCACTTAATCAAATGAAACCAAAATTTAACATCACATTAAAATTGCTTTATAAATTTCACATGCTTTGCACACTAATTAACATATCATGCATCTCTCTCCACTTTAGTAGATGACAGAATTAGATGAGGCCATGAAGATTAGGTGATGACGGCTACTTATCAATTCACTTTTAATTTATTCTAAGCAAAAATACTGTATGTGTGCATATACATGTGCATGCACACACACAGAGAGTATATAGTATGCATATAAATATCAGCTCCTTGAGAGGGGCTTTTGGGGCTTGGAAAGGACAAGTTAAAGAATAACAAATGCAGATTTAATTAAAGGAACCCTATAAGACATTTGCATGAAAAAAGAGTAAAACTTGCTATTTTGTTTATTTCTTGTAGACACGTACATGTAGCTTGGAAGTTCCAATGAATAATGTTGGCTATAACATAATTCTTTTTAAAGTAGTTGTGCTTTTCAACTTGGCCTCCAGTTTTGATATCTAATATTCAGAAATTATGCAAATGCTCTTGCTAAACAGCACCAAATGATCAAGTGAATCAGTGCTCCAGAAAAGGAGCTATAGGATATGGACATTTATTTAGATGATCTACCAAACAAATGACTTGTGAATCTACTTATCAGACAATAAGCTCTTGATTGGTATTTTTCTCCCTCATCTTAATTGTTTTAATTTGCTGTTCTTGAACAAAAATCTTCTTGATGTAGCTCAATATTAATTATTTTTGGCCTTTACACAGGTTAGCAATGTCCCTTTAACACAGAGGTAACCTTTGCACTAGCAGAATTTAATGAGATCAAGTATGAATGCTAGTGTGTTCTGCTCATTGGTTCTCACTTGATTTCTCCTCACTAAATAGTCATGCTTTATTGTTTTATGAGTTATTTGGCTTGTTCCTCTGACCAGCTAGATAACTAGGTCTGTTGATGATGCTAATCAAGTGACAAGTGGGATGTGTGAATGTTATTTGGTTAGAAAAAAGTGCCAAGAAGCTAAGCCACGTTTTCTTGCAGTTTGTATTCCATTCCATGTACAGAAGCTGACTGGGCTGGCAGTTGAATCATATTTCAACCTTGAAAATGCCACTGAGTACTCTGATACTAATGAACACAGCTAGTTTAGGGGCTGCAGAGCAGTTTGTCTGACACTTGTAATGCCATTATCTGGCGAACACGAAATGAGAATGGCCAGGGACTGAAGTAATAGCAGGGCATGGGCTTCTCTGGCTATCTCCATCTGTTTGTCTAGTGGTACAGTTGCTCCTATAACCAAGAATAATTGAGAAACACACACTAGCACCCTTATCAAAATAATTACCTCATGTGGTAGGGATTTGTGAGTTTTGTGAGCACCCTTATCAAAATAATTAATGCAAGGGCTTCAGCAAGAGTTAATCTTTGTAACCAAAGAAACAGCTACACAGATTCTAAATTGTCATATTTTTTTACGTGCTATCTTTTTTTGCTACAGAATATTAGTATATGCAAATTCTTATCAAGAAAAAAACTTTTGGGTTTCTTGAATGTATCATCTCATTCATTCATTCATTCAATTTATAGGCATCTTCACTTTATTAAGTTTTTTTTTTGATGAAGAAAATACATAACTTAGATGCATATTTTAATCCCGATACCTGCGGGATCGTATTCTGCCCCATACATCCCTGCAACCAATTCGCTCACACAGAGAGGGACTTCTCCAGGTGCCATCCACCAAACAGTGCCGGGGGCGGCGCCTAGGAGCAGAGCCTTCTCTGTGGCGGGCCCAGCCCTGTGGAATGACCTCCCCCCGGATATTAGGATTACCTCTGACCTCCGCGCCTTCTGTGTAAAGCTCAAGACCCACCTATTCCAAGTAGCTGGCCTGGCTCAACCATAGTTTGATGATATTGCTCCTGACGGGTTTTTTAATTTTGTGATTTTATTTAGGGGATTTTAAACTGTGATCTTAATTGTTTCCATCCATCTGTCTACCTCCTCCATGTATATGTCTATTCTGTGTATGTATTGTCCATATTTGTACTTTATATGTTTTTTATTGTACGCCGCCCCGAGTCCTTCGGGAGAGGGTGCGGCTAACAAATAAAATTTTATTATTATTATTATTATTAATTAATGATACATGAACAATTTCTCCCCAGTGGGAAGAAAGTAGGAAAGTAGGAAAGAAAAAGGGCTCTAGTTAACCTGACAAAGTATACACAGATTTATGAAGACCAGTTTCTTGGATTCTGAGTGGGCTCTAAATTACTAAGGATACATAATTAATCCAAGATCTGATTTATATTAAAATTTTATGTATGCGATGTAATTCAATTTTAAATTGAAATTGGAAAGCAACAAGATTCAATTCAAAGCAGTTTGAAAAAGAATCAAATCATTAGTTATAATGCAGTAAAATATTTTCAACTGATTCTGTTTTTGACAGAACTGGATGAAAATAGTTAAGATGATGGATCTTTTACAATACTTTTTTTTCCAGTAAAATTTAAGCCAGTTAACTTCAGTGGTTTAATCTTAATACATTTTTGAAGTATTCTGTGCTAGGATGAAACCTAGCAGCTTCCAAATTGTCCAGAAAACATGCAGAGAATATGATAACTAATATAGAAATTATCCCAGTTTAAAAATTCTGGCATAGATTTTTGGAATTGGCATGCTGAATATCTGAATTAAAAAATTAAGTTAAATTATTTTTTTTTAAAAAAAAGTGATTTGCAGGGAACTCATTCAATGCTTTGAATATTCTGTTAACAGATTTAATGCCAGAGCAAATAAGTTGATCAAAAGTCCTTTGAATCAAGCCATCAATTTGTAATTCTATACCATCCTAATCCTTGCCAAGAACTTGGAAGAAGAATACTTCTTTAAAAAATAACTTTTTCCTGGAAGCCTGGAGGTCACAGAATTCTCCTAATTCTTGGAAGAAAAATAGCAGATGATATGCTGGGTCTTCCAGAAATAGTACATTTCAGATAATGAGCAGCAACTTCAATTTGATCACTCAAAGCAGAGATATAATAGCAATGATTGCTACTTTAAGATTCTTTCAAAGAGAACCTTCATTTGTATGTGCATGCAATGCTTGTATGCGCATATTAATAAATGCATACATGTTCATACACACTTGAACATTTAGATTCCTTTGTGATGCCAGACTTAACATCCAGTATACATATAGCCATAAGGCTGAAAAGATTTCGTATGATTCAAATTTTCTACCACACCCTATCAACAAGAGGAGTAGCACTGAAAAGATATCAGTGGCTGAAATAAGCTGAAAGCATTTACTTTAAAACTGAAAAAAATGGGGATGTGTTGAGAATTTTAAAAGGTTTAAAACAGAAGCTTCTAGAAGTTTTATCAACCAGGGGACAATGACCAAAGCATAATTTAATGGCCATTTTAATGTAATTTGAAGTTATTTTTTTTCTCAGTAGTTGTATGGCAGGACTCTGTTTCTAAACTCTGTTTCTTTATGGATGAACAGGCAATTCCTACATTTGTAGTAACTTGATTCATTCATTGATGCCACGTCTCAAGGTCCTAAAGACGCCAATGCACCACTATGGAAGAGATAATGATACTGCCTTCACAAGATGTCTTCAGGTGATGGCTAAGAGGAACAGACTGATAAAGGGTGAAAAAGCTTCTAGTTTAAGTGCAAATTTAGTAGGAATTAGAGAAAAAAAAAGATTAACAGACTCATAAAAATTAGCAGTGGGGTTCAAATATATATTTCAGCTCTTTTTACATAAAACTCACAATCTAACTGTATCTTGTTGAAGACTAAACAAAAGACCATGTTTGGATCTGGTATAAGAGATATAAAAGATTCAGATCCATTTTTAAACAGCCATCCTTATTTTTTTTCATGCAGACAGCATATCTGTGCAGCATATTCATCTGTGATGGATGAAGTTACAATAGGAGTGCCAAGAAAAGCTGAAAAACATGATCAGTCACAAGAAAGAAGGTCAAAGACTTCTGTCTATAGGAGAAATTCTCTAGCACAACCCTACTGAAGGAGCTCACAAAACTCACAAATCCCTACCACATGAGGTTTATAAATCACCACTTTGTTTAAGACTTATGACTTTTCTTTTCATAAACGCCATTCTTTATTCCAGCAGAACATGGCCGTGAAACAAAGAGGAATGTTAGGAAAGGAGCATCTTGAGCTCCCAGTTATGTAGCACAGCAAAGCAGCTGTTAATGCAAGAATATTGATGCTTAAATTGGCCAAAACCCAATAAAGAGCATATATGTAACTCAGTGATAAACTTGTATTAAATATGTAACTCGGTGTAAATTATTACCAGGAGTCCTTGGTACTTTCTGAGCTTGCAGATGTTTCATTACTTGACAGGGTAATATCATCAGTGCAATGAGGGTTCCATAAAATCTTCATGAGCATATTTCAAATAATATAATCAGTTTGTACTGAATTGTATGTCAACATGAATGCCAATGTTAAATGTTAAATCTGTGTTGCTTAACACCATTCATTCATTGATTCATTCATTTCCCATCTTTATTAAGTTTATAAATAATTCAAGGCAGCAAATATATCAAAAGAGCTGTGGTGGTGCAGTGGTTAGAATGCAGTATTGCAAATTAACTCTGCTCACCGCCAGGAGTTCAATCCTGACTAGTTCAAGATTCTATCGTTCTGAGGTTGATAAAATCAGACTGAGATTGTTTGGGGGCAATGCTGACATTGTAAACTGCTCAGAGAATGCTGTAAAGCACTATAGAGCATTATATAAGCCTATTGCATTATATAAGCCTGTTGCTAATACTCCTTCAATTTTTCTCTCAACAATTCCGTGCAGTGATTTGGTTCGAGAGAAAGTGACTGGCCCAAAATGACCCAGCTGGTTTTCATGCCTATGGCAGGAACACACAGTCTTCCATTTTTTAGTCAAATGTCTTAACCACTAAACCAAACTGGCTCTCTAGCCTTTTTGTGGAACTTCCTAGCTACATGCAAAGCCACAATGGTCTTTACTAATGTCAGAGCAAGTCTTAATCCAAAATGCAAGCAGAATATGAGTAGTGGAAGAGAAATGTGAAAGCGCTAGCTTTGGATGATTTCTATTACTATTACTGTATTGATCTGAAATGCTTAAGGAAACAATGAACATAACCATCTGAAGTTTGATTTTTAGCAAACATAAAGCTTTTCAAAATAATATAATAACCTATCCACTCCACCCCTTCTTTTTGTTTGTTTCTAACAAAAGCAAAAGAAAATAAAAGAAAAGAAAGAAGACTTTTTTTGTGCTTTGTGGTTAAGGACAGATTTGCAGAAAACTTTTTACAACACACACAAAAATTGGATGAAATTCTGTTCTCTATTAGATAACTATTTTAATTCAGAACAAGCCTAAAAAATAAATGTAACTTAAATAAAAGCTTGAAACAAAATTATTTTTTAAAAAAATAAAGTAAATTGCAGTTGCCTGCTGGGTATTGTACAGTCATATCTATTCGTCCCCTCTTCAAAGCCATAAAATTATCAAAATGTATCTATGCTCAAAGGGAAAAATTGAGCCCATTTCAAAATTTTCTAATCAGTTTTGGCATTTTAGTGGATACATTTTGAAGCATCATTGCTGCAGATAGCATGGCAGAGCATAATAATTGTTGCAGATACACTGTGGTATAAATCTCCTCAGACTAGTTAAATAAACAGAGTACAGTATTAGCAACAAATACCTTGCCATGTTAACTGCTTTTAAAATCCCATGGACAAATATAACTTTTGAAGCATGTTTTCATATCTGTCAGAAAGATGTAAAACAGCCATGGCTCTACCTCTTTTTTCCCCTACCTCCTTCTTTTGTTAATTAATAGTTAGACTTTTATTATTGTTTCATGAAAAAACTTCAATCTGCTCCCTTCCTCCCCACCAGAGCCAGTTCAAAAACCATTACAAATTCATAGCACAATGGTTTACAATAAACTGAACAGGCACTAGTTTTCTTTTCTTTTTTTCAAACTTGGCTTTCCAACATTCATGTTTTGCTCCTGCCAGTTCCATGGGATTGGATGCTTGGCTTTAAACAGTGATAATTTATTACACATTTCTATCCATATAATACATATGTCACGCATACATATATAAGCATACATATATATGTATACATTAAGACCACATATATGTATTGGCATTATCAGTTGCAAAAAGCAAGTCAAAAAAGAAGACTGACCTGGCTTACCTACACTCTGCTCGCATTCAATGAAATCTTCATCATCATTAGAACATTCTGCTGAAGAAACGAGGTCATCTGTTGTCTGATGTTGAATAAGAACAAAAGAGAAAAAGGGAAACAAAGATCAAATGAAGGGAGTCATATTCCAAAGAACAGCAGTCTTTGAGTCATAGCTTAGAAATTTCTAAGACACATATTTTTCTTATTATTTAGACCAGGGGTGTCCAAACTTGGGAACTTTAAGACTTGTGGACTTCAACTCCCAGAATTCTGGGAGTTGAAGTCCACAAGTCTTAAAGTTCCCAAGTTTGGACACCCCTGATTTAGACTGTTGGCTTTATTTCTCTTTTTGAATATTTATGGAGATTCTCAACCATCCATCCAGGTCATGGTTGTCCCAAAGGTGCTTTTCCAAAAGACAACTTGACTTTCTTGTTTTTTTTTGTGTGTGTATTCTATTTCTAGCCCAAGATTCTATTAAATTACTGTAATGGGATTCCTTGCTTTCCATATTGTGTTACAATGGTTCTAAGGTACTTCTAGAATACATATTTCCCATATGTAAGAACATAGAAAATTGCCATAAACTTCAGTCACTTTTTCATTTTGCTCAGCATTATCTAGACAACTCTCAATATTTGAAAACACCAAAGACAAAGTAGTTACTATATACGCAGCAGGGAGTTTAGTATTGAGTTTTGGACCTTGTTTTGAAAAATATAATGACAAGTTAGTACTGTATTATACACTCTTATTCCACAGTAGAGACTCTCAGCAAGTTCTAGAGAACTTCATATAGCACCATAAAAATGTTTACCTAATTTTGTATAATTTCCCCAGTTAGTTAACTGGACAAATTAATATATAGTAAACAAATGAATAAATAAAATGGCATAGATGCATAACTAAATCCTCATCCTCATCAATTTCTGGGTAAAATATTTAAAAAATTAAAATATACTTTGTAAGAGAGTTATGCATATAATCATACATGATATGATTGTATTTACACAGAGCAAAATGCACAATATTTCTAAAAATAATACAGACTGTAATCTAGCTGTAGGTATGGTTTGGAGAGTAAAAATGTACTACTATCAAATGATAGGGACACAGTGGCTCAGTGGCTAAGATGCTGAGCTTGTCGATCAGAAAGGTCAGCAGTTAGCAGTTTGAATCCCTAGTACCGTGTAATGGAATGAGCTCCCGTTACTTGTTCCAGCTTCTGCCAATTTAGTAGTTCGAAAGCATGTAAAAAAGGCAAGTAGAAAAAAAGGATCCAACTTTGGTGGGAAGGTAACAGTGTTCCATGCGCCTTTGGTGTTTAGTCATGCTGGCCACATGACCATGGAGATGTCTTCAGACAGCACTGGCTCTTCGGCTTTGAAATGGATGAGCACCGCCCCCTAGAGTTGGGAATGACTAGCACATATGTGCAAGGGGAACCTTTATCTTTACCTTACTATCAAATGAAGGCTACTTTGTTTCAAATTCCACAAAAAAAGCAAAGTATTTGTCTCCCTTATGACACTGGGATGTAGTCCCCTGGTATGGTAATGCATGACAGATGCACTACAGTCTCTGAAAAACTGAAGCCACATCAAGAGTGCCTCTGGTGTCAGTGAATCAGAGCCCATGTTCCAGGAACTTTTCAGCTAGTAATTCTGAGCACGTGAGTGGCTGTGACTGTTCTAATTAAAGAGCAGCATGTACTTCAGTGTGTTAAGAAGTATAATGGCTTCCCTTCCCAGTAGTAAGTCCTTCATGTAATTGCTCCAATTAATAGAATTAGTATCGGAGACCAATGGGAGGGTTTTGTGGAAGCCTCTGGACTCAGGCATATTGTTCGTACACAGGAGTATGAAAGTATCCAGCCCTTGGCAATATGATCTCAACAAATGCCTGATTCTGCCGTTCCCCACTCTTTGCTATTCCAGTTCTATAAACCGTATATAAAAGGTACAGATCTCACAGTGTTGTAGGGCCTATTTAATCAGAATTCCCGTTGGATACCCAGTAGAAGAGAATATTACTATGGACAAAACTGAGTAAGATTCATCTTTTTCAGTGTAAGCATCAAATAATAGGCAGAGGTCTAAAATTTGATTTTAATAACTAATGGAAAAACAAGCCTGCTAACTAGTGGAAATAATAATCAAAGTTCTATAAAAGAGTAAGCAATGCTTTCACTTGCAAAAAAGGCAGACAAACAGAATGCCTGTTTACCTTTTTCATGAAAATATTTCACAGTAACGCAATCTGAAATATGTGTTTTATTCTTTTGAAGGAACATGTCAGAACTGAAATAACTCAGTGTTTACAACAAAAAGATTATTATTATAAATCAGTTGTAATTTATACTATTAACTATTAACTGTAAATTTTACATTATTTTTACTTACCGTTTCTCCAAAAATAAGACAACCCGCCCCCCAAATAATATGCCCAATTGGGCTTTTGAGCGCATGCATTAAAATAAGCCCTCCCCTGAAAATAAGACCTTCTCAAAAATATTGCAATACAGCAGCAGCCATGAGGTGACCACGCTCGCCGCCTCCTGCACCTCAAAAATAATAAGACCTCCCCAAAATTAAGGCCAAACACTTATTTCAGGGGATCAAAAGAAATTAAGACTCTGTCTTATTTTTGGGGAAACACGATACTATTTATTGGCTAATTGAAAAATTTTTGATATGTAGGAATACTTTGTAATCTTCAGCATTTATGAGAGGTTTACCTTCAAATTCCCTCACTTCACAAAACTGACTCTAATGAATTATTGTTTCTTTTTTAAAATATAATTTTTATTTTCAAACAAACACAAACACACAAAACATGTAACATAAAAACCTCTTCAACTGCATATAGTTTGTCGATTGGTTGCAAGATCTTTCTGCATACTTTCCATAGTCATCATTTGAGCTATTGTCAATCAAACATCTTTGTATACATTATTATTATACTTCATTTGTTTAATTATCACTATTGTTTCTCCATTTTAAACAAGGTATTCTAAATATATATCCATTTATATTATAATGATTCATTATATCATCTTCAATATATCCAATCATAAAGAATTTTTTTGTATCCTATTCTAAATCGTTCTATTATTTTAGTATTAATAACATTCTCTAATAATTTTCAATTCCATGTTTTTTCCATTATTAGTATCGTCAAAATAATATACATGTATACAAATTGTTATAATTGTTAAACATTCATTAAGCATAGCTATTATTACATCCTTTTTATATGAGGCATATTAAATTTGAAGTAAGTTTATATTATGGCATTTCATTACATCATTCTGAAATCATCCAATGATATTACATCATTATATTCTATTCTATATAGAATTATTTATCTTTTATAGAAAAGGCTTTTCAATATCATCTCCATCATCCTCACCTACAGTTTGTATAAAATTTCATATTATCAATCTAGTATATATAAATGCTTTATTATCATTATTGATCATTTATTTGACTATGGCTATTTTTACTTTACCTTATACATAGTACTCAAAGTTTAACTACATTTAGCTAAATTTTATAGTGACATTTCATTTCATCATCCTTTATCCTTCCAGAAATATTGTAGTCCAATATCTCTTGCCATTTGTAGAATCTGTATTCTAAGTGTTTTCTTGATAAGTCTTATGTGGACTTCTCTTGACAACTTGTTGTTCATTGGATATCTTATAAGGATTTGAAACTCTCCATCTGTTCCTTTCGTCAGCTTTACTTTTGTTATCACTGGTGCTTCTGCCGAAATTATACTCATTGTTTCTGCCAAATTTTCTCCCCTTTCTTCATTTATGTTTTGACATCTGAGATAGAGTTCCAGTTCATCGATCTCTCCTTTCCATATTTCGCACTTATCATTTCCCTCTGCACTTGATTTGCTGTCAGTGTCAACAATTTTCTTATCACTTTCATATGTTTCTGTAATTTTTTGAACTCTGTCCTCAAATTTCATCATTGTTTTATAAGTATTCGGAACTCTTCCCTCTGGACTTTCTGTATTTTGATCTATAATTTCAAGTCTCTTTTCAATTCTCTCTGTGATTATTAAGACTCTTTGAATTTCTAAAATATTTTTTTGCAATGTTAGTTCCTTTTCTTCTTCGTATTGTGCTATTTTTCCAAGTTATAAACACTACCACTAAAACATCCAAGGCTTTTACTAGGTTTCAAATAAATTCTGTGAAGTTTTTCAGGTCAAAGTTTTCTCTTTCCTTCAAAGAAAAACCTGTATAAACAAAGTGTTTTCCACTGGCCCTTTCAGTAAACAAAGCCAATTAGCTTGTAATATCAGATGTTGCCAAGCCTCTAGATGGCAGTGTTACATCTTTTCCCTCTGTTTTATCCTCTCTTTAACAAGCTCCAAACTCCCGAAGAGAGAAAAAAAATTGTTTAAAGATTACGATCCGGCAGAGCCTTGCGAGGAAAGAGGCTTTTAATCCACGAATACAGAAAATGGGAAAAGTATAGATGAAGAAGGAAAAAAAAAGACCAGTCCAGTTTAAAAGTAAGAGGCATTTGTAAAAAGTCCATCCATAAAAAACAAAATTAAAGTGGAAAAGATAACACGATAGTTTTAAATCAGGGTTAATTCTCCGCTTGCTTCCTTCTGTCTTCAATTTTATTTTAACTCTAAGTCTTCTGGGTTTTCTCTTCTCTAATAATAAATATTTTGTTATCATTTCGTCACACTGTCTCTCCTGTACTGCTTCCGTTTCAGAGGCTTGTCCCAACCTTCTGCAGCCATTTTGGCTGCTTCTCTTGTAGCTGGCAAAAAGAGCTTTCCCTGGATCAATCAGAGGCTTTGCGATGCCCCTGAGATCAGCAGGACATGCCCTTCTCTATCACCATTTCTTCAGAATGGTTTAGATACCAAAAGGATCATCCAGCAACAGAGATATTGACAGCAATCCTGGAACCCCAGGATTGCATGTCATGTCGTAGCGATGTTGCCACAAAGAAGAGGGAGTCAAGCTATTCTCCAAGGCACCTGAGGACAGAACAAGAAGCAATGGGTGGAAACTAATCAAGGAGAGAAGCAACTTAGAACTGAGGAGAAACTTCCTGACAGTTAGAACAATTAATAATAATAATAATAATAATAATAATAATAATAATAATAATAATAATAATAAATTTGAATTTATTAGCCGCTCCCTTTCCAGGCAGGACTCGGGGCGGCGTACAATGGAACATATAGACATAACACATGTGTACAAACACATAAACATACATATATACAAAGACATACATGCACGGAGGAGGTAACAAATTACAACATTTAGACAATTAAAATCACCATCAACATACCCCAATAGTAAAAACCCAATGTACAATTAAAATTTAAAATTTAAAATTTAAAAAAAGACAGTCAGGAGGAATAAGAAAAATTACGGTTGAGCCAGGCCAGATAATTGAAAGAGGTGGGTCTTCAACTGTACACGGAAGGAGCGGAGATCGGAAGTAATCCTGATGTCACGGGGGAGGTCATTCCACAGGGCTGGGCCCATCACAGAGAAGGCTCTGCTCCTGGGTGTCGCCCCCCGACACTGTTTGGCAGACGGCACCCGGAGAAGTCCCTCTCTGTGTGAGCGAATTGGTCGTAGGGATGTGTGGGGCAGGATGCGATCCTGCATGTAACTAGGTCCTGTGCCATGAAGCGCTTTAAAGATCATAATCAAAACCTTGAAACGCACTCGGTAGACCACAGGAAGCCAGTGCAGCTCGCGCAGGAGAGGTGTTACAGGGGAGTATCTAGTCCTCCCCATAATCACCCACGCGGCCGCGTTCTGGACCAACTGTAGTCTCCGAGTGCATCTCAAGGGAAGCCCCATGTAGAGAGCATTGCAGTAGTCCAGGCGAGACGTCACTAGCGCATGGGTGACTGTGCGTAGGGCATCCCGGTCCAATAAGGGGCGCAATTGGCGCATCAGGCGGACCTGATGGAACGTCCCCCTTGCCACGGCTGTTACATGGTCATCCATGGACAGCCGGGCATCTAGGAGGACGCCCAAATTGCGCACCTGTTCCATGGGGGCTAGTTGCACGCCCCCAATGGCCAGAGATGGAAGCACCTGGTTGAACCGGGGGGCCGGAAGCCACAGCCACTCCGTCTTGGAAGGGTTGAGTTTTAGTCGGTTGCCTTCCATCCAGACCCGTACGGCCTCCAAACACCGGGACATCATTTCGACGGCCTCATTGGGGTGGTTCGGGGTGGAAATGTATAGCTGAGTATCATCAGCATACAGATGATATCCCACCCCAAAACCACGGATGATCTCGCCCAGCGGTTTCATGTATGTGTTGAACAGGTGAGGCGAGAGCATCGATCCCTGTGGCACTCCACATGTGAGTGACCTCCGGGTCGAACTCTGCTCCCCTGCCAACACACGTTGCGTCCGGTCAGAGAGGTAGGAGCCAAACCACCGTAAAACGGTGCCCCTGACTCCCAGCCCCTCTAGCCGGTGCAACAGGATACCATGGTCGATGGTATCGAACGCCGCCGAGAGATCTAATAGGACCAGGATAGAGGAACAACCCCTATCTCTGGCCCTCCAGAGATCATCAACCAATGCGACCAAGGCCGTCTCCGTGCTGTGCCCGGGTCGGAAGCCGGACTGGCGCAGGTCTAGATAATCATATTCCTCCAGGTGACGTGGGAACTGCTGTACCACCACACTCTCTACAACCTTCAGCGTAGAGCTTGCCTCCAGAAGTTGTGAATGCCCCAACACTGGAAGTCTTTAAGAAGATGTTGGATAGACATTTGTCTGGAACGGTATAGGGTTTCCTGCCTAGGCAGGGGGTTGGACTAGAAGACCTCCAAGGTCCCTTCCAACTCTACTATTGTATTATTGTATTATATGTCAAGCCCGCCTCCCATTAATTATTGTTTCTAAATTTCTAATTATTTGTCTTTAGAATTTCTTTGGTCCCCTCTGATGAGGATTCTATATCTGTATCCATTTTTATGTACTGAATCGTGAGAGAGAATTCCAGTTACTATAGAAAAATTCAATCATAGCCATTACATACCTTTTGCCTTTTTCTGACAGCCCAAAATAAGAATTTATGCTGCAGATTTGTACCCTTTGACCTACTGTTCCAAATAAAATGGCTCTATGAAATACTCCATAGGAATCAGTCCCATTTAGACTATGACTATTCCATTCATTTGCTATGTGTTGATTTTATGGGTATTAAGCACTAGATAAAATAAACCCTGTCATGGAACAACTTTATGAAACTATAAACAACACATCCAGCGGATGATGTGTTCTCATGCTTAGGATGGATGAAAAGAGAAAGGCCTATAAATTTCTGCTTCTCAAGTCTAGCAGATAAATTGTGCTACAATATGCTCTTGACGGCTGACTTCCTTTTTAAAATCTGGCTTATATTCCTTTAGCAACCTGAGAAACTGTTTCCATAAAGCATTGCATACTCCTTAACCTTCATTAGAAACCAGTATCAAAGTTATGTTTTCAATGAACAATTAGGATAAATGTAGTATAGATTTCAATTCACCTTATATTAATAAATTATATATTAGATTTAACTGAGAAGTTGGACTCAACTGCTTGAAGAAGAAGGAAATGTCCTCGAACATGATCTCAATTACCAATTATCAAGAAGAAACATTCCGCCTAAGCAAAAGGCAGATTTAAGCATTATGTTTTAAACTTGAGCAGATCTAGAGCTGGATTTTATTTTCCCTTCCACCTCCAAATAAATAATATCAGTTAATATATTATGAACTGTTTCACTTTAAGCAAAATTTAATACAAATTAAATAACGGGTAACAACTTTCCTGCAATTATAGGGAAAAAAATATTTTAGCTTTCTTGACAATTTCTCAATTGTTTTGTGAAACTCCAAAATGAGCTTGGTACCAAGTAACATTTGGTAACAATATTATTTTACTTCAATGCTGCATCTTAATTTTTAATTTCATCGCTGATTTAAAGACTTCTCACTTTGCCTCTTCCAGCCCTCCTGTTTAATAAGGGACTTCATGATTTGTTATACAATTTTGCTTACACTGACCAATTAGAAATACATTCTCTAAAATGGTATGATATTTTTTTTACTGGGGAGGAGAAATGAAGAGTAAAACCCACTTGTGCACACACATTTGCATTATTATTACCGTGTACATAAAAATGTGAAGTCAGCTGCAAATTATTTAACTGTTGTTGGCTTTTATGCACTGAGTTCTTTCCAAGAACCTAGAATGTATCAGTGTAATTTATGTGTGGATCCAGGCAGTGTGGCTTTATGTAATTGATAGAAATTTTGTCAATCTGTAGATTTTCTAAGTGGCATCCAACATTTTTTGTATGACAACCAGTGTGCTGTTAACCACAGCCACCACCGTGGCCAGTAATTTTTCAGCTTGGTTGTTCAGATCTTGATACTTTGTAATCTTCTGCAACTCTTTGTCTTCTATTCTACTATCTCCTGGTATTGCCACATCTATTATCCACACTTTCTTCTTTTCAACCCCAGATAAATCTGGTGTGTTATGAGCCAAAAACTTACCAGTCTGTATTTGGAAATCCCACTATATTTTAGCCTGCTAATTTTAACTATATTTTTCAGCTCAGTAATTTTTCATTACTGCACTGATAATTTTTACAGATGTTTCAATGAATCATTTTGGCAATCCTGTTATGTTGCTGTTTATAATCAATTTGTGCGATCATTTTTTTGCACAAGATGAGTATATAATCTACTATTTTCATCTGCCTTTTTGCACAATCTGCACTTTGAATCATTGATGATGAATTTTTCAACTCTGACCTTGATTGCATTTGGGTCTTAAGCAGCCAAAATCAAGCCTTTGATTTATATTTTTAAAGTCCCAGTTGTAAGCCATTGCCAAAATGATAAAGGTTTTACCTTCATCCACTTTCCCTACAGTCTTTTTTTAGAAATTAATCATGTAATGCTTTTTCCTGACAGCATTCTGTTCTTGAGTTCATTACATTATTTCAATAGTTTGTTATAAAGATATTTTTGTAAAGTATATGGTTTATTATATATTGGTAATATATTCTTATATATTAATATTTTATAGGCACTTTCCCAGGAACATAATTATAAATCTTTTAAAATTCAATAAATATATTTGCATTAAAAAACACAATGGGTACTAAAAATGTTATCTTACATAAGTATCATGAGGTCAAACAGACATTATAGAGATGGCCATGTAAGTATGGCCGGGACCTCTAAGCATTTCTACTAACATTTCAGTTGAATAACTTCTGCAAAAGAATAGTTTTTAATTGATAACATCAAAAGCTGCTGAGACATCCAGGAAAATCAACAAGAATACATTTCCCATTTCTTTTTCCTTGACAAAGATAACAAGAAAGGAAACAAATCTTCACAGCAGAGCTTTATAGGTTAACCAGCAATTTCAAAATTATGTATGAAAGTGACCTAGAAAAAATATGCGGCAAAAAATAGAGCCTTAAGCTAATAGCCAGCCTCCAGTTGTATTGTCAGTACCTTGGTTTATGCTAATCAGAGAATCCTGATTTGTAGATGTGAGATGACAGGTTAGGTAAGACTAAAATAAAATTCTTCTTTAGAAATAGCATAACTTTTTTAAAAAACGGATTGAGCATTATCTAAAGTCAGGTGAAAGGTCATTTTCCCAAAAGGCACAAAGAAAAGACTGTTACCACAACACATGGTTATTTTAGGATTATTCATAAAGTACCATATTAAGCCAAGACGCCATCCTCTGTGGCCATCATCTCTAAAGCAGGCATTTGAGATATTGTTAGATCTGGGCAACGAGAGGACAGACTGCGGACACGAAGTGACTTATCAGCTCTTTATTAATAGTAGTAGTGATCCAGCTTGCTCTGTGGTCGGAGGGTTCCCCTTTTATAGGGATCGGGTACGCCCCTCGACCAATCAGAACGATACCTGTTTCCCGCTGTAGCAGCGGACCAGAGAGGAGACTTGCCTTGATATATGCTAATATCTAACACCCCTCCCCTCCTAGACGGAACGTTGCGGCAGGTAACATAGTCTTTTAGGTATGTGGGGGGTTGCCTTACTCGGGAGGAGCGTCGTAGTTCTGGTTGGTCAGAAGTGGTTGCAGGATCGGATGCTTTTCCTGTTCCATGTTCTGAAGGTTTCGTGCCCTCGTTGCTGGGGCGTTCCGGAGTCTGCTCGGTTGCGTTGTCTGGGGGTTGCTCTGCTTCGTGCGTGCTTTCTTGTTCCAAGCTGGGTTCGCAGGTGTCGTGGTTCTCTATGATGGGGCTCTCGCGTGGCTGACTTTCTGTTGGCAGGAAAGTATCGTCTTCGTTTCGAAGGTCTGAGTGTGCTAGGCGACCCCGAAGTTGATCGATGTGCCTTTTCCAGTTCCGCCCATCTTCCAGCTCCAGCAGATACGATCGTGGACCCGTGATGCCAATGATCTTTGCCGGCATCCACAATGTTCCCCCTGCATAGTTGTGGGCGTATACTGAATCAACTATGCTAAAAGACCGAATTTTACTTGTGGAGTCCGGGGGAGCTGTGGCAAAGTAATTTGGGTGAAGACGGTCCAGGTGAGACCGTAAACGGCGGCCCATGAGTAGTTCAGCGGGGCTCCTACCCGTCGTTGCACTTGAGGTGATATGCTGAATTAAAAGGTAATGATCAATGCGTGTTTGCCAATCACCTGGACCCATCCTAGCGAGGGCCTCTTTTGCGAATCGCACCATTCTCTCTGCCTGTCCATTTGAAGCCGGATGGAATGGCGCGACGAGGGCGTGCCGAATTCCCTGACCTGCTAGATATGTCTCAAATTGCATGGCCGTGAACTGGGGCCCGTTATCGGAGACCAGGAGGTCGGGCAGGCCATGGGTGGCGAAAAGTCGCCGTAGAACCTTAATGACTGCCTCTGCCGTGGTTGAAGTCATTAGGACTACTTCTAGCCATTTTGAGTATGCATCCACAACTATAAGGAAAGTCTGACCTTGGAATGGCCCTGCGAAGTCGATGTGTATTCTCGACCAGGGTGCTTTAGGTTTCTCCCATTCTGTGGCGGGCGCTTCCGGGGGTGCTGGTCTCGATTCCTGGCATGGGTCGCAAGTGGCCACCCACTCCTCTATTTCTTTGTCCATGTTTGGCCACCAAACGTAACTTCTTGCTAACGCCTTCATCCTAACAATCCCCGGATGACCCACATGTAAAGCATCTAATACATTTCTACGTAAAGCATACGGAATAACAACTCGATCCCCCCCACAATAAGCACCCTTGTAGCACTGAGAGTTCGTCCCGTTTTGACCAAAACACTTTGAATTCCGGGCCCACGTTTCCCTTCGGCCACCCCCTCCAAACCCAAGTTTGAACTTGCTTTATTAAATTGTCTTTAGAGGAGAACCTTGCAACGTCGTATGAAGAAACCGGTCCAGAGTCCAAACAGTCAATGAGCAATACCGGTACTTCTGGAGTGGGGTCTGGCAGAATGTCAGGTAATGGGCAACGGCTGAGTGCGTCTGCGTGTCCGAGAGTGGAGCCCGGTCGATGAATCAATTTGTATGAGTACGCAGCCAGGAAAACAGTCCACCTGGTCATGCGTGGAGAAAGGGAGACCGGAGTAGGGCGGTTTCCCGCCAAAAGTCCCAACAGTGGTTTGTGATCCGTAATCAGTTCAAAATCGCGGCCGTAGAGGTATTCGTGGAAGCGTTTTACTCCAGCTACAGCAGCTAGCGCTTCCCTGTCCATTTGGCTGTAATTCCTTTCGGCCGATGAAAGAGTCCTGGAGTAGAAGGCGATGGGTGCTTCTTTTCCATCGGGCATCCTGTGGCTGAGGACTGCTCCAACTCCAAAGGGTGATGCGTCGCAGGTAAAAACCAGCGGTAGGGTCTGGCTGTATTGGACAAGCAGTGAGTCAGTGGTGAGCAGGCGCTTTACTCCGGCGAAAGCTGCAGCTTCGGATCGTCCCCATTTCCATGGTGTGTTTCTCTGGAATAGACGGTGTAGTGGCTCAGCAACGGTCGCCTTCTGCCTCAGAAAAACGCTGTAGAAGTTAAGTAGTCCGAGGAAGGCCTGCAACTCGGTCTGATTTCGTGGTGTGGGGGCGTCCTGGATCGCCTTAATTTTCTTTGAAGTGGGGTGTATTCCCTGACCATCGATTCTATAACCCAGGAATTCTACGCTAGGCACGTTAATTTGGCATTTTTCCTTTTTGAGGCGGAGACCCTTTTCTCTGATTCTGGCCAAAACAGTTCTGACTCTTTTATTTAATTGCTCCTCATTTGCAGCGGACACCAAGATGTCGTCAAAATAGGGGACGACTCCCGGTATCCCTTGCAAAAGTCGTTCCATGACGCTCTGGAACAATCCTGGGGCAATGCTCACGCCGAATTGTAGCCGGTTGCATTTGAATGCTCCTCTATGCGTCACTATAGTTTGGGCCTCCGCTGTGACGCTATCCACTGGCAGTTGCTGGTAAGCTTGTGCCATGTCTAATTTAGCAAATACCTTTCCTGGTCCCAACGAGTGCAATAAGTGCTGTACTACAGGCACAGGATATGCACTCTGTTGTAGCGCGACATTAATTGTGCATTTATAGTCCGCGCAGATGCGGACTGATCCGTCTGGTTTGACTGGGGTCACGATGGGTGTTTCCCAGCGCGCGTGGTCCACCGGCTCAAGGATCCCTTGTTCCACTAACTTATCTATTTCCTTATCTATTTTTGGGCGGAGTGCAAAAGGCACTCGTCTCGGTTTAAGTCGGATTGGCGCCACTTTGGGGTCTAAATTGAATGATATTGGTTTACCCACATACTTACCAAGACCGGGGCTGAATACATCCTCGAACTCCTTAAAAATCTGTTCAGCGCTGCTGTTTCTCACGGCGTTGATTCCGGTAACTTCTAACCCCAGGGTTTCAAACCAATCAAGCCCCAGAAGGTTCTGTAATGGCGCGCTGGCGATGGTCACGGGCAGCTGGGCTACGATGTCCTTGAAACGGATTTGGAATGTGCCTTGGCCCACGATGGGGACTTGGTTCCCCTGGTAGTCTCGTAGCAGGACGTCTGGAGCGCGTAGTTGGCTCTTTCGCAAGGTGAGCCCTCCAAGAGGACTGTGACTCTCAGCCTTTTGGGCCGCTTGGGGCGGACCTGATGTATCGTAGTGAGATACGTTCGCAACTCCTCTCTCTGGGTCAACTCTATCTCACCGTCTATCTCCTAGAAATACTCTCGTTGAGCGTCTTGATAGAATGCTCTTTCAGCTCTTTGTGTGTATTCTCTCTGGGGATACGCTCGCTCAGCTCCTTGTGAGTAATCTCTCTGGGGATACGCTCGTTCAGCTCTTTGGAAATTTTCTCTCTGGGTAAACACTTGTGGATTTCTCTCTGGGCGCCCTTTCTGATTTCGCCAAGCCCCTGGGTTGGGCTTCTGTTGGCGGTACATGGGTGGCTGCCATGAGGCAGGGACTCCGCTCCGGCACACTCGTGCGATGTGCCCAAGTTTGTTGCAGTGCAAACAAACAACGTTCCTGAACCTACAAGTAGACCTGGGGTGATTCCCTCCGCAACTTGCGCAGGGCGGCAAACGGGATCCGGGTCTCCCCCCAGGCCTCAAGTGACTGCTCTGCATCATGTGACTGTCCTCGAACTCGGGATTCTCGTAGTCGGGGCTTGTGTCCTCGTAGTGTACTCTGGTTTGTCTTGGTGCTGGCTGGTTTACGTTGGCCCCTCGTTGTATGGTCACCGATGATTTCTCCGCTGACTCTGATGCTCTTGCTTCATTTAGCGCTATCTGTAGGGTTAAATTCGGGTTTGCCAACAGCTTCTTTTGTAGTGAAATGTCTCTTAACCCACAGATGAGCTGCGCTAAGATGTGCTCGTCCAGATCCCTGAACTCGCAGTGAGTTGCTGCCTTTCGTAGGGCTGCAACATATTGATTTATGGATTCTCCCGCCTTCTGGTTCCTCGTGTTGAATTCCTTGCGGCAGACATGGCGGGAAGGTTTTGGCGCGTAATGAGTTTGCAGGGCCTGTTGCAACGCCGTCCACGATACTGCCTGTATTGGTGTAGGCGCGGTGAGGTCTCTGGCCGTATTGAAGACTTCCTTTCCGCAGTAGCCAAGGAAGATGTTTTTCTTCCTCGCGTCGGTGATCCCCGTGTATTCGTTCGCTTCGAGGAAACACTCGAAACGAATCATGAAGGCTTCCCATTCGTCGTTTGCTGGGTCGAAAGGAGCGGGGGGAGCGTGCATCGCCATCTTCTCTGTTTGAATTTGCCGCGCTGCGGTGACCTGAGATGGCTGCCGGAATTTCTGCCGAATTCCTGGGCTGGATCAAATCCGGAGATTCTGGAGGTAGCGTTCTTCGTCCTATCTGCCTCTCGATCCCACCTTCGTCGCCAATGTTAGATCTGGGCAACGAGAGGACAGACTGCGGACACGAAGTGACTTATCAGCTCTTTATTAATAGTAGTAGTGATCCAGCTTGCTCTGTGGTCGGAGGGTTCCCCTTTTATAGGGATCGGGTACGCCCCTCGACCAATCAGAACGATACCTGTTTCCCGCTGTAGCAGCGGACCAGAGAGGAGACTTGCCTTGATATATGCTAATATCTAACAGATATGATGAGAGAAATTGGAGAGACCAGAATGTGGCCCAGCTGATAGATAGTTCTGGGATTGACAGAATGGATTAGATTGACAAACTCTGCTTGAAGAGCAGTTAATTCATACCAAGAGCGGATTTGTAGTTGTGCACTTTTTAGTTACAAAAGGAACTGCAAGAGGCCTCATCTCAGAAAATATGCTGTTTCTTATAAACCCTTGATCCTGATTAGCTTAGGGCTGGTCATTAATCAGCATGCCCTTTATACTCTACGTCAACCAAAGTTAACAACAACAAAGAATCCAACACAAAGAATCCCTTCTAAAAAAACTCCCACCCCTGATATTCCCTGCATATGTACTCCTTGTTGGATTTAAAAATGGAAAACTTACCTACTGCAAAATTATATCATTAAGTAGAGTGCACAATGGGGTTACCCATTGTAACAAAATCAGCTGCTCAATCATTACCCCAGCAGATGAGAGATTAAATAACTAGCCCTACAAGTTATAAGAGTGAAAGTAAATCAGCCTTCATTTTTGCACTCTGTGTGTCAAATACAGTAAGTCTCCTATCAAATGTTGTTCTTTGTTAAAAGAGAGTGTGAGCACACACATGCACACAGTAAGATGAAATTAGTCTCTGGGAAATACAATTGCTATCATTACTATCATCAAATAAAAGCCAACTGCGGCTGCTCCACATACTGTGTAAAATATTGGAGAATTTTCATCTGACTTCAAAGCATTTGGAGGACCACAAAAAGATGGAAGAGAACAGCAAGGAGGTTAGGTTTTAGCTGTCCCATATGTTCTCCTTCCCTCTGCCTTTAGCAGGGTGGACAAATAAGCAGTGAGCCAAGAGAAGGGGAAATTAAGGAGTAAAAAAAGAAAAAAACAAGGATTAATTTGTCTGTTGTTCAGGATACCTTGACAGAGGAAAGAAAAGTATTGAACCACAGCAGCTTAAACCAACCTTAATGTACCTTCTCAAAAGCAGGAGGAATATAATGCTAGGTGGTGTTCCGCTGATAAGCAAATCCCCCTAAATCCTTTCCATTTATTTCTTGGCCTGAGGAAATTACATGTTACTTAGGAGCTAAATAAATAAATAAAGCCCACATCTCTGAGAATCTAGATTGCTTGTTTATTGATTACATACCCCACTTTGTCTCTAGGGCATGTAGATGTGCATTAAAAAAAAACACACAGAAGCATGTACATGTTTTTCCAACCACTTTTTCTTAGTGCAGACAAAGCTTTGTTGAGGGTTTTAGCTGAATTGTGGACCAAGTACTAAAAGTTAAAAAATGTGCTCCCTCTTTTCTTTACCTGCCACCCAACCGTATCAAATATGAATTAGTCCTTTTGGGACTATGTCATTTTAGGATAGGCACAAATTCTACTACTCAAGTTTACTAGCACCAAGTTCGACCAAGTTGTTGATACTTCTGCTATAACCACTTCTAAGACAAGTCTAAGTCAATGTTATGTAATGGCTTTGGAGGAAGAGGATATTGGGGGGACTATGACATCCCTTGGTATTTAGACTGAAGCATGGGGCTTTAGACAGCAAACCACCAAAACTATTGATTCCATATGAAAGCCTGGACATCTATATACTTATACACCCACAAATATATGCCCTTGGCCAACTCAAAATTGACCGAGCATGAGAATTTCAAATTCTACCCATAATAATGTTCTGAAATACTTTCCCTTGAAGGAGATTTCTATAGCAATTTCTCTTTCATCAGACTGAAGGATAACCCATGAGCCACAACTTTCTTTTGTTGAGCATAGTGAAGATGTCTTCTTGGCTGGACCTGTAATTCTAGGTTGTTTGACCTGATGACAATGTGATGAATGCAGATTTTAACCTCCTAAAAACTGTTGAATATGAAAAAGCCAAAGTCTGAGGACATGTACCTTATTCACTTCGAAAAGGATAGCATGGCTTTCCAAAAGCTAGAGTTTCGTCTGTTCTAAAAGCATCAGTCACCCTTTCAGAATAAACTTCCAGTTGGAGAAAATGAGCTTTCTGCTTGTTGTAGCAGCTATGCACTTCATAATTGTGTCCCGAGAATATTTTTTCATTTACAGTCTGCTCCTTTGCCAGAAATCAATATGTCATTTTGCTGGCAGGTTTTGACTCTGTCTCCTGGACATCTTTATTAAACTTTTATCTTTTCTCTTCCAAAATAGGAGAACTGTCTTGGATTTTGTTCTATTATTGATTAGATCATTTGGAGAGATAAATAAATAAATACAAGATCATAGCTATAAAGATAACAGAATACATCCCTTCTTAGTAATATTTTGAAAGGCCTCCACGGAAAAATCAACAATGCTTATGTGCTCAGATGACCATATTTAAATATGAGGACAAATTTGTTTTTTGATTTTCACTCTTCAGTGAATTCTGCAGAACATAATTTTCCAAACATAAATGTGAATCTATATTTGAAAAAAATGTACACAAAGAACCAAAGGAACACTACTTAGAAAAATAAGAAGTGTTCTTGTGTATGCATACAAAAGATAATGCAGATTTTTAAAAAAAATATACAGATCTGTTGTGGAAATGGAAAAGAATTAAATGAAGACCTGAATGGGAGAAACGGAAATACATTGCAACTGATATTATTAATACTTTCCACCATTTATATTTGGCTTAATGATAAAATTTATATAAAAGTAATATTCCTATTACCACTTTGGCTTACTAGATGTACAGTATATATACTGTAGTTATTATCGTCACTTTAATCTTCCATTGTAGAACGTTCCAATTAAATGCATTATGAATTCTGTGTGGAACCTAAACCAAAGTAAAAATGTAGCTTACATTTATTCCAGAGTTGACAATAATATTTGCCAATCTGGATGAAATTGCAATTGATTACAGATATTTATATAATATTCAGGGATATTGAGAATAGAAGAAAAAAGGACCTGGGTAAAAAAAGCAAGAATCTAAAAATATAAAAAACCTGTGTAATAGAATGTCCAATATGAGCAAAATGATAATATCTAAATGTGTACTTGGAACAAATGTTTTAATAAAAATATATTTTATTTATTATTTTAAATAGAAATTTTCGTGCAGGTTCGAATTAAGTTTGTTATTGTTCTGATGAAACAGCCTAAATAGAACTTAGGAGAGGGTGAAAAGACTGGGGTGACCTGATAGCAGTCTTCCAATATTTGACTGGCTGCCAGAAAGAAGAGGGGGGGGGGTCAACCTGTTTTCCAATGCACCAGAAATCAAGACAAGAAACAATAGATGGAAACTAATCAAGGAAGGAAGCAAACAAAAACTAACGGTGAGAACAATTAACTAGCGGAACGGCTTGTATTTAGAAGCTGTGGGTGCTCCACCACTGGAGGCTTTTAAGAAGAGATTGGACAGTCACTTGTCGGGAATGCTATAAGTCTCCTGCTCGAGCAGGGGTTTGGGCCAGTAGGCCTCCAAAGTCCCTTCCAAATCTATTATTCTGCATTCAAAAATAAAGCAGACTGAAAACATCTACCTCTCACTCTAAGTGCACAAGAAATACAGCCAATGGCACCTGCAGGATATTGTCAAAATTTGAAAGATGGTGGATGGATCTGAGCCCCATTTGTTTTGTATTTGTGTTGACATTTGACATTCATCCTCCACCCCATGGACACCATTAATGTCAATCCGTATACTCTAAAATGGTACCATTTGCTTTGTCGGTTCCTTGAGACCAATCGTCAGTACACAAAGGGAGAGGGCACTGATTTGTACATGGCAGCTTAACATAAGGAGCAACTATGGCACTTTTATGTTACACTCTTTCCACTCCCCAATCTCTCCAATCTACTTTGAAGGAGCCATGTGCTAATATTCTGTTCTAACAATCTCCAAATGCTGAGTGATCATAATACGCCAATCAATGATCCGTCCAGCTACCCATCAGAAGAGAAGAAAAACTATCCACAAATAGATTTGACTCCTGTCTCCAGCCCATTGTGCCAAAAAGGATTTAGCTGTTTCAGCTGTCCAAACAAATCAACATCATGCAATTGGGGAGATCTAGATTTTGTTCAACTTGGTTGAAAATCCAAGTGCAAGGTGCCCTTACTTGTACATCAAAATTTATCATATTTCAAGTAAAGCCATTTTTTTTCAGAGTAAAGCCTTCACATAGACTTTCTGAAAAATCATGTCCCTCTACTTTATATTTATCTCTCCCTGATTCCGTGGGCTCAGGATAACTTGTCACAATGTTAACCAATCCTATTGATCACTGCCACCCCAATGGCTCATAATCAAAAGTCTTTCAGGATAAAACTATGTGAAGCATTATAAAATAATAAAACATCAGAAGTGTCTTGCAGACAATAAAGTAATCAGAATAATGAAATGCAACATCAATTGCAATAGGAAGTAGCTATTCTGCCCACTCATGCCAGAAATGTAAAAAAAAAAAAAAACAGAAACCAGAACTGACCTTCCTCCCCCCCACCCCCCAAAAAGAACAAGCTTGATGAACACCCTTGAAAAATGTCCCATTACTTGGAGCTGCATCCTATAAAAGAACCTAATCATAGTCATCATCATCCAAGCCTTGGAAACTTGCCCAATGCACCGTAAGAACAAACAGTTTAGTTTCGGATCTCTGTCTAAGAAGGAAGAAAGAGAAATGTTTGTCATGCAAAATACAGGAGTTAACTCTTTGAGCTGGATCTCAACAATATAGATGTGATCCCTAAAGCCATAGCTCAACACCTGGGAATTTATATATTTATTAAACAAAATTATATGGCTGCCCAAATTATACATAGTTACTCCGGGTGGTTTAACAGAAAAACATAGTTGGGAGACCGCTTGGAAGTCTTCTAGACCAACCCCCTGCTCAGGCAGGAAACCCTACACCATTTCAGACAAATGGTTGCCCAATCTCTTCTTAAAAACCTCCAGTGTTGGAGCATTGGAGTGATTTCTGGAGGCAAGTTGTTCCACTGATTAATTGTTCAAGCTGTCATAATATTTATTCTTAGTTTTAGGTTGCTTCTCTCCTTTATTAGTTTCTCTCCAACATTGCTTCTTGTCCTGCCTTCAGGTGTTTTGGAGAATCAGTTGACTCCCTCACAACATTAAAAGTCCTCATTATAAACCCCTTCCTGCAGGGGCAACAAATACAGTCAAACCAGCTATGCATGCTGGTTTATCAAAGTTTTGACAAAACTCTACAGATCTCTCAGAATGTACAAAAAAAATGTGATTATGTCCTATGTACTAGAATTTTGCGAAGGTTCAAAGTGGCATAGAAGGCAAAGCAAATGGTCAAAGCAGGCTACCCTCTCCATCAAGGCAAAGTACCTCATCCAAGTGGATTAGCTGCAATTTACAGAGGCCTATTACACACAATTAGTATGCTGTGTTAAACCACACTTTTTTGGAATGGTCCTCTTGCCATGTCATTCAAAGGTCAAAAATAGCTTTCAGCTCCTGAGAGTTACCCACTAATTATAGTGAATAATATGGTGAAAAAATGAAGTGATAGGGATAAATGGTATCTCTTCAGTTTTTTAAAAATTAATATATTCCATTAATGTTTTTTTTTCAGTGCAGCTTTTTAATTTATTGGTCTCAAAATGGCAGAGTAGAATTAAAAAAACTTAATATATAAAATCATGTGAAAGGTATCATACACATTAATCAGTGTTGTCCCTGGCTAATATAAAATGAACTTTCAAAGGATTTCTTTTAATGGTGGGAGAAGGGCACAAAGTGTATCTTTTGCAGATTAACTGTTCTTTCTTTTTAAACTGAAAAGACACCAAGCAATTTGATATCATTACCAAAAAAATATTCCCAGACCAGTTTTAAGGGTGTCTCTACTATAGCAGGGTTAACATTTATTGTCTTTTTTTTTAATGTAGAGGACATGCACTTTTGCAGTTAACAAGAAGAAAGAAGATATTGAACATTTCAAAAAAATTACTAAATTATCTTAACACCTAAATATTTATTTGAACTTCTGGAAATGATGTAATTCCATCTGATCTTCAACAAAGTTTATTCCTTCTCATAGCTGTGAAATTCAGTAAAATTCAGTTAGTGAATGGTTGAGTGGTCTAGGCATAGCATTTGTTTAAAAAAAATCAACACAATAGATAAAGAATCACATTCTAAACAGTTTCTTTTAAAAGTAAATGTCTTGTGTGTAGATCAAAAATACAGCAAGGAAACAACCGTGGTGCAATTTTTCTCTTGATGAGTTTGTTTTCTTTTTATAGAGACATACTTACTTGGGTGAGCATGGCTGTACCTTTCTGCCATTATATCATTGTCATGGTTAGGCTAATCTCTTTAAAGGAATTTTTATGTTTATTTCATGTTTATTGTTTATCCTGCATGCTTGATGGACTATAGCCTGTGCTGATATTTTTGGTTCATTATGTGTCATCAAATTGGTAGTGACTCTTAGCAATCACATAGGCAGTTTTTCAACAGAACAATTTGTCCCCATTTGTCATTCAGATCTCCCAGCCAAAGGGAAGGCTATTAATGTTTAAATAAACAACAAGCAAATAATCAAACAGTCTCAACAATAGAGACTTTTGATATTCTCTGAGCTTGATGTTTAGTTGCAGACATTTCATTACCCAACAAGGTTATGGCATATTAGTTTATGCTTGATTATTTGTCAGGTATTAATCTTTACTTATCTAAATTTTTGCTGCCGGAGAGGATGTATTCTGGCCTTTTGATTTTATTTTAAGTCATGCTGAATAGGTGTAGCATGGCTGGTATGTTGATGAAAGTTTATGAAACTGTGTGGTTCTGAAGACAATTGATGAAGAACTCAAGAAACAATAAAGTAGAAGGCAGAGCTCTGTGGTTTACTGTTTCTGCCAGACAAATTGCCATAACATCTTTTTATATTTGCTTCCCATGATGTGAACTCTTGCTTCCTACTGGCAGAAAAGTAGATAATTGATAGGTATTAATAAATGTGGCATCAAAAATCTAATACTGCCATAGGGAAGTTTTCATTTAAACAGATTAGAGGACTGGGGAAGAAATATCTCCCAAAAGGCAAATTTTTCACACTGCCAAAAATGGTTTATTTAAACCTTAAGCAGCAAGGAATAAAGCAACATAAGCAGAATAGCTTTTAATAATTGTGCTTTAGACTTTCTTCTTTTAAAAAATTATAGAGTACAGAAATAGCTCAGAGTTAAATAAGGGAAACATCTACTTTTGAAATTCACCATAATGCACTAAGCTGCTCCTTTGCTAGACTTTAAATCTTAAGTAGTACAATCTGCTGTTAGCACAATTGATCATTCCTTTTTTTCACTTAATTTACTTGCTTTGCTCAGAATAACATGTCTCTGAAATACTGTTTAAGTACCTTTACTCTGAGGGCAGACATTAGCATCCAGGGTGGTCTCCAAACACCTTGAAATGCAGAATACATCCTCCCTAACTCGTTCTGAACGTGAGAGACATTACCTGGAACTAGTCCCTTAATAGTTTTTACAGATCAGAGCCTGGATATAGGATATATAACACATATCTTTGGGGTGGGGAGAAAATAAAAGTTCATGTTCAGGCAACAGATTTCCCCCTCCCACAAAAAAGCACACAAAGTAAGTTGTTAAATAAAGCAGTGGTGGGAGAAATTGAAAACAGGCAAGAAGCTGACTTATTATTGGGATTTTAAAATTTCCAGGATTTTTCTCTTCGTATTTTGAGATTATAAATCCTAGAATCCAAAGTGTTATTTTGCTTTTTAAAAAGCAAAGGGGAAAAGGAAAAAGGAGAGAAGCTCCACATAGTCTCTCTCTCTCCATTTATCGTCTGTCTGTTTGTCTCTACCTACCTATCTATCATCTCCATCCATTTATAGTCTATCTGTCTGACTGTCTGTCTGTCTCTCATCTATCTACCTACCTACCCACCTACCCAACCCACCCACCCATCCATCCATCAATCTCCATCCATTTATAGTCTGTCTGTCTGCCTGCCTGTTTCGTCTCATCCGTCCATCTATCTATCTATCTATCTATCTATCTATCTATCTATCTATCTATCTATCTATCTATCATCTGTCTATCTATCTATCTATCTATCTATCTATCTATCTATCTATCTATCTATCTATCATCTATCTATCATCTATCTATCTATCTATCTATCTGTCTATCATCTATCTATCTATCTATCTATCTATCTATCTATCTATCTATCTATCTATCATCTATCTATCTATCTATCTATCTATCTATCTATCTATCTATCTATCTATCTATCATCTACCTACCTACCTACCTACCTACCATCTATCTATCTATCTATCTATCTATCTATCTATCTATCTATCTATCTATCTATCTATCTATGAACCTATATTTTGGATGATCAGATGGACTGATATTTTAATTAATATCACTAGTTTGGCTTTTCCTAAATACATCTCATTTTCAAACATATTATTTTCATATTTGAAGAAAAATTAATAGCAAAAAAATAATTACATACTCTAGGCTATGCCTCTGTGTCTCTATCGATGTTTGTGTATAAGGGGTCCAATGAACATCCTGCCCAGGGCGTCTCATGGAAGCCTACTTTATTATGCAGAGAAGAAGAGGGAGGTAGAAAATATATATAATGGAATCATTTACACAACACACTAAGCTACAATAACATATTTGACTGAGAGAATACTGAAATCATAAACCTTACAACCATCTAAATATCTATGGAATTTCCAGAAGCTTGACACTCAAGTAAATGAAGCACTAACAGATCCATTGAACTGGAGACCATCTACTTCCCAGTCAGACACCTGATCTAAAATACAACAAACATGCCAGGATTAACAATCAACATGAAAATTGCAGTACTCCCAAGCACTGATTGATTGAAACTTCATAGAAAGCCTCCTTCCACTAATCAACCTCCCTCAGTCCAAATTCTGTGCAGACCACAAATGTCACAGACAACCCCCACCTCTTCTAAAACCACTAAAGAATCCTCACTGAGACTCAGCATGACATCTCTGCAGAAAACCTGATTCGTACATCAGTATCAATCCCCCAAGGTCAAAAAACCTGATTGTTAAGATACTGTAGGTTCAAAATACTGGTGTTGACCTTCTGTGCACTTTTCATTATTATATCACTGGTTTGGTTACATTGGAAATAAATGACATAGATGCATCAGGCAGTAATAAAGTATTTAGCCTACTCCAAACTCCATAACTGTGGGTCATTTAAAAGAAATGTTCGTCTTATTCAAAGGGCATACCTTAACTTTCTGCTTCAAACACGGTTCTGCCCAGTGGTGGCATTCAAATAATTTAGCAACACTTCTCACATTATATCAACTTGTCATTTCTAAGATGCAAATACTCAGAATTCTTATGCAATATTTTTTTCTCAACTGATCATATAGGTCACATCAGTTTGGTTTGTAGGAGAAATGGACATGTACATCAGTCTTTTTGTCAACTGTATAAAGCAGTGATGAACATAGTGGGGAAAGGAGATATGCTCAAAGAACATAATTTTTTTAAAAAAATATGTAAAATCCTCTTATAATAAAAAGTACTTTTAAAAAAGTCTGTGGCTATTTTTAGAGCTAACAACCAATTAAAAGAAATTATTTCATTAATCTTCTTCATTTGAATAATGATTTCGGTTAGGACCTAAAAACTTGTGAGTGACTTTGAATCAACTACAATCTCTTAGTCCAATCTATCTACTGAGGCTGCTACTGTGGAAACAAAATTGAGGAAATACTACTAGTCACTCAGGTTGAGCTCCTGGAAAAAGTAGAATATAAATATAATGAATATATAGAATTAAATATATAGATGGATATTAGCAATACAACTTCTTAAGGTATTGAAGATGTTATTAGATAAATATCTTAGTATTAGGAAACAAATTTTCATTTAAACTTTAAACTTTTTTTGTAATTGTCACCAATGTAAACAAATTTGTTTTTAGCTTGCATTTCAGATGAATAAAATTATTCTCCTTAAACTAAAATAGGCAGTTTCTTGCAGCTATAAATTACTGGATTTTTCATATATTGATATTGTCTGTTAATGTTTTTATTTGCTGTGTTCTTATAATGAATGATTTTAATGATTTTATGTAAGAAGCTACCCAGAATCACTGGTTACAAGATGGGCAGAAAATAAAATTTATAAATATAATAAAATAAAATATATACCTAAAACAGTTTTTAATAGACTGATCAATTCTTCTACATTAAGATTCAAATAATTATCTATCGCCACAGCTGGGTACACAGGAAATGCTGCTGCGTTGAATAGATTAACTAAGTCAACAATCCCTTTGTGTCCTCTTGAAGATTTAGAAGGAAGTTACATTAATTGGTTGATGAATTAATAGCTTTGTGGTGTTCTAGGAATTTTTAAGTGTAGTTTTGAACAATGGACCCACTTAGCAATTGAATCAGCCTACAGCAAGTAAGGATGTGGTGGCTCAGTGGCTAAGATGCTGAGCTTGTAGATCAGAAAGGTCAGCAGTTCGGGGGTTCGAATCCCTAGTGCCGTGTAATGAAGTGAGCTTCCATTTCTTGTCCTAGCTTCTGCCAACCTAGCAGTTCTAAAGCATATAAAAATGCAAATAGAAAAATTGGGACCACTTTGGTGGCAATGTAACAACATTCCATGCACGTTCAGCATTTAGTCATGCTGGCCACATGGCTATGGAGACTTCTTCAGACAACGTTGGCTCTTCGGCTTTGAAATGGAGATGAGTACCACCTCCTACAGTCAGGAACATGACCACGGAGATGTCTTCCGACAGGGATGGCTCTTTGGCTTTGAAACAAAGATGAGCACCACCCACTAGAGTTGGGAACGACTAGCGCATACGTGCGAGGGGAACCTTGACTTTTTTATAGTTAGTAAGTGCCCACTTTTCCTATTTGATACCATAAATATCTGGGACAACAGGTCAGTATTTGTATTTATTCCTGAAGGTAGGAGGATGGACTCCTGTGACTTCTATTCTAATAAAATAGCCTCCCCACAATGTATTCAAACTTTTCTTTATCCATTTTTTATTGCCCATTTAGACTGTATTAGCTATAGTAAAGTCAGATTGGTCTTTTTTATGTGTGCATTTATTAAAAAGAGAGCACCACGAAACAGACAAAATTGATTTTAACAGCCTAGTAGATACACAGCTGGAATGCACTTTTCAAAGTGAGTATTAGACCAAAAGAATTTGAGTGGTTTCAGCCACCATCTGGAACATGCTGAGCTCATTTATATGTGTTTTAAAATTTCAGAATGCATCTGGAAGGAGAGACATCAGTTTAGGGGAATTTGCTTTATTGCAGCGATGGGGGAATATTTCGCTTCCTCAAAATGGCCTTCCAAATGAGTTAGCATAAAAGTTGATTGTGGGTGCCACGCTGACTGGATGACCAAATGCAGTGACAGGTAAATGTGCTGAGGAAAGGAAAGTTTCAGTCATGTGGAAATAATAAATTCTGCCTCGGTTTGCTGTTGCTTAGCTCATGCAGAGATGCATCGGTTTCACTGTCATTAACATGCAATGCGAACATGTGCAAAGAATGTGCAATGGAGAAAACACTCAGGGGCAACCATGACTTTCAATTCTAATTTCAAAATTATGCAACAGTTATATAATATTAATCAATGCAATAAATTATTTAAATAAACAAATGAAGAGGAACAAACATACTGTTTACCTGAAGAAAAATGGAATATAAATATAATATATTAATTCACCAGTTCTAATGCTGAGGAACTACCATTTACTTTAAAAATAGCACAGGATTAACTGCACCAAGTAATTTATTAAAATAGTAACCTCCCCTCAAGACATATGTATCTCAAAGATTTGTAGGTTAGGGCTGTGTCCTTTACTAGTTGTTTACCTGATATTAAATAGTCGCTTTTCCAATATCAATGAAGTATAACCCCATCATCTATTGTTCAGCATTTGATGCTTTCTGCCCACTCTTTGCTTGTCAGAAAGTCACAGAAAGTGATCGCATAACTCCAGGACACTGCACTACTGTACCTATGATAAATACATGCCAGTTGCCAAGCATCCAATTTTTGATCACATGACCATAGGGATGCTACAATAGTTGTAAGTATGAAAAACGATCATGAGTCAATTTTATCAATACCATTGTAATTTTGAATGGTCACCAAATGAATGATTCCAAGTTAAGGACTCCTCTATAAACAAGACCTACTGAAAAAAAAACTGGGACAATTTAGTCAGGAGAAAATAAGACCAAAGGGAAACATGTGAGAATCAAGAAATATAGCCTATTGATCTATTAGATTCAATAAGTCCTATGGATGATAGCAGGCGAGAAAAAAGAGATATGAACCAAAGTTTTCAGCTAGGATGATTTCAAAATTTATCAGAAATATTTGTAATCCTGAGGGAGGAGCCAATGTCCCTACAGTACGGACGTGCGGTCTCGATGCTCTGAAACTGGAGCCGATACTTTTGTCACTAGGGGGTCCAATTGGACCTAAACCATCCCGAAGAGACGGTGAACAGGAAGACCATGTCTTGCTGATATCAGGGACAACGCAAGTCTCTGATTGATACAAGCTGGTGACTAAAGGCAGCCTAGGCTGATGAAGTGGGGATGGGAAAGGAATGGAAGAACAGAAAGAGAAAGTGTGTCCATCTGGTGAGGAATCCTTTTTGTTTTAAAAAAGACTGCCCTAAAAAAAAATCTTTTTTCATGCTAAATTAAATCCTTGAGCAGAAGTTAGCGGCAGAACTGATCTTCTTTGGTTTGTTTTGGTTAGTCTTCTGGTATTGAAATGCTCTTCACAATTTTTTCTCTCTCTCCCTTCCCTCTTCTTAAAGTGAACAGACCGGTTTTTCTTCTTTGGTTCCTTTCTGCTTTATTTTTCAACTCAAGGACTAAAACCTCTCTACTCTAACAAAAATTGTCTATTATTTGCTATTAAACTCCATTTAAGAACTTTGTCCCTCCTAAATCTGAGACAACACAAGAAAGTGAAAAAGATACTTGAAGTCTGTTGCTCGAAGGCTACAGGCTAGAGGTTTTTTTTCTTTGGAAACTACGCATTTGTTCCTGTTTCTCCTTTGATCTCACTGTCTTCGTGCTTCAAAGCTTGGTAACTAAAAGTGATAAGAGTCAAAGGCACAGTTTACCACAGCTGTCCCTTGAGAACCTTATCGGCACTGGGAGAGGGGTGGGGGGAAAACCAGAACCTCTCTTTTGTGAAGATTAAAGCTATAGTGGCAGTCATTTATAATTTGGAAAATGGAGCAATTTTCAGAAGAGGAATCTTTAATTTTGCAAAAGATTTGGAATGCAATTCAAAAGTTATTGGAGTAACTTCGAGAACTGATAAGATAGAGTCTATATCAGGAAAAAAATGAGGGAGATGAAGCTCCAAAAACTGAGGAGAAAAACGAAAACAAAGATAAGAAAATGAATGAATTGATTTCTGAAACGATAGTAGTTGAAAACAAAAAAACAGGAGTTTGGAGGGGGGAATTCGATGGTCCAGAGCTCTACCCCAAATTTCAAGGCACAAAAGAAGAAAAAGAGAAAAAATGATGGTTTTAAAGAGAAAAAATTATCAGAAACAGGATTGACAATAAAATATAAATCATTTAAGCAGCGAAAGGCCGCCGAAATTACCTGAGAGATCCAAGAGACAACAAGGTGCGGAGAGATGTCCATAAAAACTTTACCAAGGAAATAAACTGAAAATGAATTCCACAAATGGCAAAAGAAATAAGACTACATGCCTTCTGGAAGGACACATGTTGATATATGAAAATTGATAATAAAAAATAATAATAGTTAAGTTTGATGATTAGCAAGTAGGAATTTAGTAATTTTTAGATTGCTTGCTTAAATAAATAGTTGATAATGGTAACAAGGTATATTTCTATGTTGGCTGGAGGTGAGGAAACTTGATGTAAGTAATAAATGATTTCGTTAACAAATATTAATGATAATAATGAAATGATAAGAGATATAGTTAACGACATATATATGTACTGGTTTAATATAAGGAATTTGGATATAAATTGCAAATAATGATTTGGGAAAAAAAGGTTTAAAAATTTAATTAATTAATTCTTACTTTGAATATGTTATAAAGGTGTATATATAATTAGTTTGTGTACTACCATAACAAAAGGAACTTGGACACAAATTGTAAACAGTGATTTTGGTGGGTTAAAGGGCTTAGAAATCTTGTCAGTTAATTTTTGTTTAGAATATGTTATAAAGGTTTAAGGCTTTTCTATGACTTTGTAATAATTAATGAAATGCCATTAGGTGGTTGTGTTTTTAACTATGGATTATTCTAGGCAAAAGGACACTAAAACAATTTCAGTCAAATGAGAGCTATGATATGTTGAAAGTAAGACTCATTAAGAACTTTGACATTTGATATGAATGTAAGTAATGACTGTGGAAGAGATGCACGAAAGCTAATTGTAACCAATTGACACACTTTCTACAAGATGTAATGTAAGATGATTATTTTGTGTGTGTGTTGTTTGTTTAATAAAAATAAAAAATGAAAAAAAAAGAAATATTTGTAATCCTGCTGAGTTGTTGCTAACTGTGAAATATGTTGTTGTTGTTTTTGCAAAATATGCACTTTTATGGATTTGTTTAAAACAAGAAGAATGAAACTGTTGGAAATGAAGAATTGAAAGTAATGTACACAGGTGTTCATGGAAAGTGACAGTTAGTGAGTTGTGAAGTGTGTATGTGGTTAGAAGAACAGTATAAAGGGTAGGGTTCAAGATCAGCTCAGAGCCCTTTGATTTATAGCAGTCCTCGTAGGACTTGCTATTTGTCATTGGACCCATTGCAATGACTTGTTGATGCAAGTGTATTACTGCTATTATATCTTTTATATCTATTCATTTCTTATGTTCCAAATTATTAGAAACAATAAACCTCTGATCTTGAAGTAAGAATTATTGCTTGTATTGTTCCCTTTGTTTCCTGTTGGAATTTTCCTATGACACATGTTATTATCATTCAGAGACATAAAAAGGTTGTCAGAAAAAAGATAGGAATAATTTTCCACTGACACAGAAATTAAGACCAAGAATAATAAATATAAATGGGAGCTCGGTAGATTTTATTTAAGTATAAGTAATATTTTTTCTGAGAATAGGATCTGTACAATAGTAGAACAGATAACTTATAGACATTGTTGATTTTCCATCTCTGGAGACTTTGAAGAAAAGATTGGAGAGCCACATCAAATGATGGATTTTATTGGCTTTCCTACACATTGCAGAGGACAGGATTAGATAATGCTTGTGGTGTCATCTAATTTTACAGTTCTATGATTTTAGAGTACTACCATTTCTTCCCATTTTATTTGCAAACCAGGCTAAACAAAAAAAGTGTAACTGAGAAATGTATGACCAAACTCTTCTATAAATAGTAGCTTGTTTGTTTCAGAGAAAATGGTTGCAGAGGTCTCTGCAAGAGAAAAATTCCATAAACGCTGAGGATTATTATGAACAATGGGGCAATTTACTAAATGTATCATATCAAGATTATGACTAACATAAATTGCCATGTAAAACTAAATTGAAAACATATGGAGGGATCAGCTTTTTCCAAGAATCTCTACCTGTCCAACTAGATTGAGTAGAATAGGAATGCTGCAGATCGGTCAGCCAAAGAATGTCGACTGGTGAAAATTAGAAGATGGCCTTTTTCTGAAGTACCCTACTGCAGTGATGGTGAACCTTTTTGTAAACAAGTAACAAAATTGTGTATGCACGTGTGATGGTGCAAACTCACGTGCCCCACACCCACAATGTAATGTGCCCTGCCCACTTGCACATGCACAATGGGCCAACCGGAAGTTTGGAAATGATCTGTTGCTTCCGGGGGACTGGGGAAAATTTCCAAACTTCCGGTCAACCTGTTGGGCCAGTTTTTTTCCCACCCAGGCTCCAGAGGCTTTTCTAAAGCCTGGAGAGGGTGAAAATGGTTTTCCCCGGACCTCCGGGAAACCAAAAGTCAGCTGGTCAGCACACATACATGCTGGAGCTGACAGCTCGTGTGCCGGCAGATGTGGCATTGTGTGTCACTTGTGGCACTCATGCCATAGGTTCACCATCATGGCCCTACTGAATGGAACAGCCTCCCTTCAGAGATTGGAAGGGCCCCAACACTGTCAGCTTTTCATAAGGATGCAAAAACCTAGCTATCTTTCCAAATCTAGGATACTGAATGCATTAAGGGCCCCATTTCCTGGCTGTATTGCTAACTGGCTAAGTCTCTTGTTTTTGTGTATATTTAATCTGGATATTTATAGAGTTTTTTATTGCTTTAAAATGTTTTGAACATTTTAATTGTAATATTACATATGAACAAATGTGTAAAGTTTTCTAATTTATATGTTTCCTTTGCAGAGGGAATGTAACTTTTTATTCCTTGCCTGAAGCACATGTGGAATAGAATAGAATGGAATGGAATGGAATAGAATTCTTTCTTGGCCGAGTGGGATTGGACACACAAGGAATTTGTCTTTGGTGTATATGCTCTCAGTGTACATAAAAAGACAAGATAAATTCATCAAGAATCATAAGGTACAACACATAATCAAATAAGCAATCAGGAAACCATCAATATCAATATAAATTGTAAGGATATAAGCAACAAAGTTACAGTCATGCAGTCGTAAGTGGGAGGAGATGGGTGATAGGAATGATGAGAAGTACAAAACTATAAGCAATTTTCACTCTAATTTGCCAGCCCATCAAAGTAAACTTCTACCTTCTATCTATCAAGGGCATTACTCCCCATCTTGCTGTTATAACAACTGTATGATAGTACATGAAAGGTGAAAGTGCTTTTTTTTAAAAAAAAGAAAAGAATAGCACTTCATGGTGGATTCCTAGTTTATATCCTTTTCTGAGACTACATGAAGATCTCTATTTGCCAAAGAAGAACCTGGGTTTTCAGTACAATAGAATCATTTCATGCCTCAGCAATTGCAGAAAAAAATGAACTGTACAGCAGGTTCCAGCCTCTCTACTAAGTTTCCTACTTATCCATAATGTGAAAATGAGTGAAACAAATGCTAATATCTGACATTGCTGAGTTGTCGACAGATGTCAGCTCATTAAGTTCCACTTGCTGGTTCCCCACCACCTTGCTGATATATCACATAAATTGCTTTTTAGCTGGCATTCTGTTGTTACGCTTCAAAGTAGCTTGGGTGTGGGAGCTCTCTTTTTATTCCCTCCTCTAGTCATTTGGCTCACCACAAAAGACAGGACAGGTCAATAAGATGCAGGATGCAGTTTAGGGAATTGGCTGCATCTGGAAATGCAGATATAGGAGACACATATTTTGAATTCGGAAGCAAAGCAAGGTGAAAAAGACTATATAATGCTTCAAAAAACAGAGACAGCAAACAGAAGAGAATATTGAACAATAAAAAGCAAAGGTGCTTTGATGAGATCTACATGATTTTGCTTTCCCCATGATCCTCTTTTCCAACAGGGTACAAGAAAGAAAACAAAAAGGATGGATAACTACAAGGATGGATAGTTTTCCTAAGATAGTCCACCTATGGGCAATATCGGGCTGATCTATAATTTTCCTATTGACTTGATTATAATTGTTACTTGTTCATTTCACGTGTTATGACCCATTATTTATTTACATATAAATAAACATGATGATCAGTGTGGGATTGAAATATTTTTACTACTGGTTTTGTGGGCGTGGCTTGGTGGGCATGGCATGGCTTGGTGGATGTGGCTTGGTTGAGTATGGCAGGGGAAGGATACTGTAAAATCTCCATTCCCTCCCCACCCCAGGGGAAATTTACTGCAAAATCCCCATTTCCTCCCGATCAGCTGGGACTCAGGAGGCAGAGAATAGATGGGGGCAGGACCAGTCAGAGGTGATATTTACTGGTCCTCCAAACTACTCAAAATTTCTGTTACTGGTTCTCCAGCCTCAAGCATCAAGACATTAAAGTTGCAATTAAGATTTGAATACAGTAGAAATGTGTTTTAGGTTATTACAAAAAAACAGACACCCAAATATTCTAATATAGACAACAATGATCGATATTCTTGTAACACTGTTTATGAACTGAATTGTTACAAAAACAGTAGTTACATCAATAAAAATAGTAGCAGTTTCATAATGCTTCAGATATTGGAAGTGTACTCATCTTGCAGGTACTCAATTTGATAAAGCTATTAGGGTCCTAAAATAAGGAAGCTCAGCACTATAGAAATTGCTCGATGTGGCTGCAGCCAAAACTACTAAGACTGCAATTTAATGATCCACACAAAGTAAGAGACTAAAAATGAAAAATCACAGTTGCCTAAACAGAAAAAATACAAAGCAAGAAGAGGATAAAAAAGAAGGAAAAAGGGAGGGAGTGAGGGAGGGAGAGAGAGAGAGAGAGAACAAAAATGTAATTGCCTGCCTATCAGCTTCACTATCATAATTACTTTCTAACTCAGACACAGGTTGAATCAGATGAACAAGCAAATCAATTTTTGTAGTTGGCAATCAGTGCATTCTTAGCTCATAAATTAAAACGTCACTGCTAGAGTGAATGCAAAGTGATACCTGTTTGGCAGTTTTCAGGGAACAAACAGATCCCTTTGCTTCCATTCTTATTTTTGGTTTTGCTGGTAGCTGTCCTTATACGTTGCCTAGCAGAAAGATGATGGTATGTTGCCAAGTATAGAAAGGGAGGAAAGGCAGTCCAGTTAGGGAACTGACCTAGAGATGAATGCATATCCAGATTACTTATATAACAGGTTTTCTATGATCATTTGCATTGTCGGCCAGCTGTTTAGACATAGCCATGTCGCTTGGCACACATGATGTCACCCTTTTCTCTTCTGAGTTTCTGGAATGCATGTACGAGCAATGATCAGTGGGCCTTCATGTGTGCAGCAGTGCCGGAAACTGGAAGAGCTGGTCTTCTGTTTTCCAGTGTGAGCATGCGCACCGGCCAGCTGATTATCGTGAGCGCATGTGTGCCAGTAACCAGAAGACTAGCTGGCTTGTGCGCTTCATGCCCTCTGGGCAGCTCCTCTGGCCAGACGAGCGTGCACACTACCTTTCCGACACTCAGTGCTGAAAAGGTTTGCCATCACTGGACTAGACGTACCCAATTCCTGCAACTCTTCTCCTATGTTTTACCCTTCAGTCCCCTAATCATCTTCTTGCACTAGAGTTTCAAATTCTTTTTTGTATTGTGGCAACCAAAACTGAATGTAATATTCTGAGTATGGTCTTAGCAAGACATCACAAAGTGGTTACTAATACTTCACATGATTTAGATTCTATCCCTCTAGGGATAGAATTGCATTGGCACACTGCTGACTCATATTTAAGTGGTTGTCCACTAGGACTCCCAGATCTCTCTCACAGTTACTGTTATTAAGCCAGGTACCACCTATTCTATACCTGTGCATTTGGTTTTTCTTGCCTAAGTGTAAAACCTTACATTTCTCACCGCCAGGTATTATTTTGTGGCATAGAGCCCATTGTTTGAGTCTGTCAAGATCATTCTGGATCTTGGGCCTATTTTCTAAGTATCAGCTATTACCTCCTGCTTAGTGTTGCCTGCAAATTTAATGAATTCCTCATCTAAATCATTTAAGAAGATGTTGAAGAGTACTGGGCGTAGTATAGAAATTTAGGGTATCCCACTGCATACTTTCCTGCATGTAGATGTAGTTGAAGGGGCTTTGCTGTATACAATCCTCTTTAGACCCCATAGCAATCAAATACTATGATTCAGGGTACATTGTGCTCAGCCTGGGATATTTTTCTATATCATCAACTGATTGTAGCATTTCAGAAAGTGAAATTATACTTAGAGTGAAGTGTCTGTCTTTTTATCTAATGATTGGGGGTAGTTTGATCTTGTCTAATGCAGCAGCAAAATGAAGGAATGGTTGGTGGACATTATAAGATTGGCTGAGTTTCTGTTTTTATCTTCCACCAGAAGCTAGGTGAGTTTTTCCTAATGCCTCTTGCTTCCTGCTCAATTTGCCTTGGAGTTGCAAATGGTTTCCATATAAACTGTCCCAGCCATGGGGGGAGCTACGGTCTTCTTTGCTGTGGTAACTAAAAACAATTTGAAGTCAGTGCAGTAGGGTCAGAAAAAAATAGGAGTCTATTCTTTATAATTGGGGGGGGGGATTATTATTGAGGCAGCAGCACACTTGCTGGTACAGGATGCACTGTGTGACTTGGAACAAATAAAAGAGTCTCTAATGACACAGATAAGTTGAGCATGTTGGTGAAACCGCTCCCTGGCCGCAGTGGGGGCTTCAGCTTCTATTTATCCTCTTTGGTTCTGATCTCTGCTAAGGAAGAACAAAGGCTGCTCAGCTTCTGATATGCAAAGGACAATGTGGCTGCACAAATGAAAAGGCAGTTTTGGCAATCTATCCTCTGAACTGCATTGTGCAATGGAGAACATTTAATCTCAATTGAAATGATCGATTGGGGGGGAGGGTGTCTTGCCATCTTGACAGTAGAGAGTGAGCTTGATGTGGTGGTGAATGTAACAGGCTAGAAACCAAATGATGGTGAGTTCAGCTGTGTGACCTTGGGCAAATCATTCTCTCTGAGCCCTGGGAAGTAGACTATGCCACTTCTGCAATCTTGCCAAGAAAACTGAAGGGGCTTATTCAGGTGGTTTCCAGAAGTCAGTACTGACTCCTACACACACAAGGGCATGCAAGTACACAAACACACACACACACACACACACCTTGATATAGGGAGTGCTGGTATACCTCTTGTTCAGAAAAAGCATTATTGGATTTTTTGCTGTTGTTATTATTAATGCTACTATTTCTTCTACACAGATGTCAGTAAAAAAATAAGGTTCTACATTTAGGCAAAAAAATAATAATGCACAGGCGCAGAATATGTGGTCCCTTGCTCAATAGTAGTAACTGTGAAAGGGATCTTGGAGTCCTAGTGGACAACCATTTAAATATAAGCCAGCAGTGTGCAGCAGCTCCCCAAAAAGCCAACACGGTTCTAGGCTGCATCAACAGAGGGATAGAATCAAGATCACGTGAAGTGTTAATACCACTTTATAATGCCTTGGTAAGGCCACACTTGGAATACTGCATTCACTTTTGGTCGCCACGATGTAAAAAAGATGTGGAGACTCTAGAAAGTGTGCAGAGAAGAGCAACAAAGATGTTTAGGGGACTGGAGACTAAAACATAAGAAGAACAGTTGCAGATACTGGGTATGTCTAGTTTAATGAAAAGAAGGACTAGGGGAGACATGATAGCAGTGTTCCAATATCTCAGGAGCTGCCACAAAGAAGAGGGAGTCAAACTATTCTCCAAGGCACCTGAGGGTAGAACAAGAAGCAATGGGTGGAAACTAATCAAGGATAGAAGCAACTTAGAACTGAGGAGAAATTTCCTGAGAGTTAGAACAATTAATCAGTGGAACAGCTTACCTCCAGAAGTTGTGAATGCCCCAACACTGGAAGTTTTTAAGAAGATGTTAGATAACCATTTGTCTGAAGTGGTGTAGGGTTTCCTGCCTAGGCAGGGGGTTGGACTAGAAGATCTTCAAGGTCCCTTCAAACTCTGTTATTCTATTCTAAATCGTTTCATCTTAAACTTGTCCCGTAGCTAAAGAATATGTTCCTCCTGCCCAATGGAGCTTATTAGAATACATCTTTCCTACATAATTAAAAAGTGTCATTTGGTACAGAAGCCAAGCTTTGAAAAGGCCACAGGAGATACTGATATTAAAAGTCATATAACAGTCTCAATTCAGGCTAAGCTTGGGCTGTGTTGTGGCAAATGATTGTTCTTGACTTACAATGCGGAAAACACAGGATCCTAGAAATTTCAGACTGCAGTATTCCCCCTATGGTGGTTTTTTTTTTTTACTCCTCTGTGGTTCTATGGCAGCTTGAAGGATAAATGAGTGACAGATGAGAAAATACATTAGAGAATTACTGCAATAGAAGGCAAAACTAAGCTTGAAATTCTTCCAAAGAAAATGCAAAGAAAAAAAATGTAGATATAAAGAACTCTTCTTTTCAGCTAGAAGAGAAAAAGAGAGAAGACAAAGAGACTAGCAATAAGGATTTTATATAAAATAAAGTTTGTCTTATTTTATTATGCTCCAGAGGAACTCCCAGAACCTCACGTTCCACTCTGAATAATAGAACTTTGTAATTCCATGCACAAAATTCTTAACCCAGGTTTCCAACCAGCTGCCCTGTTGACGTGATTGATTTCATCTCCTGTAATATGCCAACCCTTTTACGTGGAAGGTTGTCCTAGAATTACAGATGAAATAGCAAATATGCTAGGCAGATCCTGCCTTTGATTTCAATTCTCTTCTTCTTTATTATTTATAATAATACTTAAACAGTAATTACTGATCTCAGTGCTTAAGTTTCTTTCCCCTCAGAAAATGACTTGATTTCCTTAAAAAAATTGAATCACTCCAAACAGGAAATTTGTTTCTCAATACAATAGTCTCATTCTCCTGCCTCCTTTCCTTCTGTCTCACCAATAAATGGAATAAGAGAGAGGGGGGGAGGGAAGGAGGAAAGGAGGGAGGGGGGAAGAGGAAGGAAGGAAAAGAAAGAATGAGAATAAAACTGCAGTAAGAAAATACAAGTTGGCAAGATGTTTGTGTGTTTCATATACATATGGTAAGTATGTGCTGCTAAATATTTTGAGAAATTCATAAAAAGAAAGAAAATAATAGCTCTTCAATCCACAAATGCAGAGAGAACAGAAAAGACTTGATTACTTTTACTACATGGTATTTTCATCCACTCACCAGATTCGATATAAAAAGGGATATGCTACGTGTTTTTTTGTTTTCTAATATGTGTTTAACTTATTTGGAAGTTTTATTGTAGAATTTTTAAAAAAAACTTTCTTGTTGTATGTACCTAAATTTCATGCATACAAACACATACAATCTGGTACTTCAGCTTGTTGCATGCACTTAGAAGTATAGCAGAGTTTGGCCTGGTTAATACATCAGAGAATACCATGGTTGTAAACTAATCAATGAAGTTGAAAAGCCTCCTAGAAGAAAGCAATTGCAAATAGCTTCTGTCCTGTTGTTTGGTTGAGTCCATACCCCATGCCAAGTTCATCTTTACTTTATCACCCCAACATGCTAATAGAGTGTATCGCATGTTGGCTTTCTTTCTTTCTTTCTTTCTTTCTTTCTTTCTTTCTTTCTTTCTTTCTTTCTTTCTTTCTTTCTTTCTTTCTTTCTTTCTTTCTTTCTTTCTTTTATCCTTTCTTTCTGTTTCTTTCCTTCCTTCTTTCTTTCTCCTTCCTTCCTTCCTTCCTTCCCTTCTTTCCTTCTTTCCTTTCTTTCTCAGTCAATGATTCTGAGCAGCTTACAACTCAAAAATATATTAGAGTTAAAACTATTAGAAACATGTTAAAACAATAAAAACAGTAAAACCAATAAAACACTAGAAACATTCAAATTAAATATACGTAGGAGCAAGATACTTGGCCAGTTAGCAATGCAGCCAAAATTTTTGGCCCTTGACACATCAGCATGGGCCCTTTCTATGTTGCACCCATCTGATTACTCCCTGAAGCAAAAATGTAAGTACATTTGCAAATTCACAGCCATGAATTCCTGCTTGTGATTTGTTCCACATAATGATGAACAAACTAAACTCCCAATGCATTTTTATGTTGATTTTCTTATGCTAGTGTGGGCTCAATCCGGAAAAAGGCGGTTGACAATCATTGTAGCCTCTGTATAAAAATGCAAGTCCAATACACTTTGATGCTGAGCCTTTGCAAAGCTGCAGACAGAATATTATTGCTACAACTCTTTTCTTTTTCCTCTAGTGGACTTTAAAATAAAATAAAGCCAGCTTTTCTTTCAGCTTTTCTTCTTTAGTTGGAGCTTTGTGTTTCATTTACAGGTTTGTTCACATTCTGCTATTTAAAAAACACACACATTGCATTTGTAGCAAATAAAGGAGAACATTTTGCCCACCTCTACCCAGTGTTAGACAATTTGCATAATTACAAAGAAGGTTCATGGAATAGAATCAATCACACGATTCTTCTGTGCAAATGAGTGATTGCTCAATTAACAGGGCAAGTGATGTGTGAAAAGCATGCTAGCTGTTCCCAGTGGCTGCTCAGCAGACAGCAGATAGACCAAACCATGACTTCATTCATTCTCGGTTCTTTTATTGGTGCTTTCCACTGGTATCTTGGAGGTGGGAGGGGGGAGTCCATGTTATGCTACAGTGTACTTTCTGGAGTCTAGAAGTAACTCTTTAATTTTTTTTTAAATGAACTTTCTCAAAAAGTAATAAATGGTTCCGTAATGAAAATGTCAAAATGATAGAAAAGCTTCCTTCAGAGTAGAACAAGAGCCACTACTTAGTACTTTGGTCAAATGCCAAAGCCAATTCCCATCATGCTACCTGATGATATATCTGAAAGGCTGTCTTGGCACCAAGGTCATTTCACAGCCATTATTTCAAATTTTTCAAAGTGAAATGCCCAGGAAATTCTATCATTTTTTTAGGCCACTTTGGATCAAAAGCGAAGCCAAAATATGGATTTTATCAATGCAGATCTGTACATAATTTATTCCACTATGTCTTGTTTGATTCCCACAAAGGCTACCAATGTGCTACAATCCATGCAACCAAATCAGATATTCTGCCAGCAAGAATGGCTTTCTATTATTCTACTCTTGTTTCAGCAGGCATGCAAGCCACAACCTTGTATCTACCGATAGAGACAGCTACCAGATATAACTACTCAACAGCTGTAGAATTTCAGGTTCCATAAATGCATTTGCAGTGCAGTCATATGGTTATGTACTCCAAAGTACACATCTATTCCATTGCTGTCTTGCTGAATGGAAAAAAAATGTTCTTGTGTGTCTGGAGCACGGGTGAAATTCAGCAGGTTCTGACAGATTCTGAAGAACTGGTAGCGGAAATTTTGTCTAGCTCGGAGAACCAGCAAATACCACCTCTGGCTGGCCCCAGTGGGCTGGGAATGTAGATTTTGCAGTATCCTTCCCCTGCCACGCCCACAGAACCGGTAGTAAAAAAAAAGTGAGTTTCACCACTGGTCTGTAGTAGGAAACGAACCTTTATGTTGGTGAACTTGCATCCAACTTCCCACCCTTCAGACAGACTGAAAAAAGGGAATTGTTTTAGGCTTCCCAAGACTCATTTTTTTATCTTTAGCATCTTGTAACAGGTTTAGTCCTAATCAATATTAGTTAAGTATGGTAGTTCTAAAACAAAACATGCTTTGTGAACAATTGTTTCCCCTTTATTTTTATTAACTCGTATAAATGTACCAGTGTGTTCTATTGGTTTGTAATAATGGTTAATTCCACATAGAAGTATTATTCTAAAGCGTGAAGGCAAAGCAAATTTTCCTTCCCACTTGCTCAGCACATTTTAGCTTTAACCATGTAATTACTTGCATCAAATCATTTATCAGATTAAGCAATCCATTGCCAGGAATTTATCTGGAAGTTCATGTTCTTTCTTTCACTTTAAATAGATGTGCATAATAAACCCATTGTTAAATTGCTAATCAATGTGTGATTCAGAAATTAATTATTTCAACTGAAACAAGTGCAAAGACATTGCTAGCATTTTCCTTAACTGACATGTAGTCATATATACTATGCTGTTTCACTTCTACTTTTCTTGAAATAATCAAATTTAAATTTCAAAATGCAATTTAGTCATCCTTCATTGTCTTCAAGAATATTATTTTAAATGATGTAAATAGTTTGATAATAGGAAAAGTGTGTTTTAGTACTGATTTAAATATTTGTTGAAGACAATGAATTTGCATATCTGGATATTACTTGCATATATGTAAAAATAAATACTTTCATTTGTTTGTAAATTGCTATAGGTCAGTGATGGCTAACCTTTTTGCCATTGTGTGCCAAAAGCAGGGGGAGCGTGGGGGGAGGTCATGCGCATGTGCCACACCCATAATTCTATGCTCCCTGCTCCCATGCATGTGCGCATGACCCTCCGCCCAGTACTCCCCCCTGCTTTTGGCAAGCGATGGCACGGTGGACCTGCTTTTCGCTCTCTGAAGGCTCCAGACCCTTTCTAGCAGCCTGGGGAGAGCAAATCAGTCTTCCCCCCCCCCCCGGAGGCCTACTGGAGGCTGAAAACAGCCTCTTTCCTGACTTCTAGTGGGCCCAGAAGGCTCTCCCCAGCCTGCTAGAAAGGATCTGGAGCCTTCAGAGAGCGAAAAACAGGTCCACCTCCAGACCCTTTCTAGCAGCCTGGGGAGAGCAAAAACAGTCTTCCCCACCCCCACCCCCTGGAAGCCTACTGGAGGCTGAAAACAGCCTCTTTCCTGACTTCTAGTGTGCCCAGAAGACCTGAAAATCAGCTGAGCTGAGCTCGCCCACCAATATGGCTCCGCGTGCCATCTGTGGCACCCATGCCTTAGGTTCGCCATCATGGTTCTAGGTTATGTTCCATTTAATGGCATTAACATTGGCTCACAACAGATACATACAGTAATGAAGATAAGTACAATGGGTTAAAGTTTATCTATAAACTGTTCAGCTGTTTGAACATAAAATATTATACTATGGCTGTATATTTTTATATGAAATATGGTTGTATATTTTCAGATTTTCACGTTGCACAGCAGGTGAACCTGAAGAGGTATTTGAAGCAAAGCAAGGGTGAATTTGGTTAGTACAAGAATAGTAGACTCCCCCCCCCCCCAAAAAAAAAATTACAGGATGGAGAACTAGAAAGAAAGTAGAAAGGAACTAGAAAGGAAGTAAACATTTTTTAAAAAAACAAAAATCCCATAGAAAACAATGGCAAAATACTTTTGTACTTAAGACAACAACCCAGACAATTTGTCATATTCTGGAGTGGAGTTCAGACTAAATAATTCTTTATTTTTTAGATCAACTGTTTCTTGTTTCAAATAAGGCAGGTTCTTTATGGCCCAATGTAAATGATGGCTTCCAGCTCTGACAGGCTTCTTTGAAAGAAGGGCTTAAACCAGGATCAAGAGTAATGACAGAACACTTGAATTTACTAAAATCAATAATTTATATCATATTATTGGAAAAGAAAAGAACTGCTTTTATTTAACGGATGAAAAGATTATGCTGATTAAAAGTGAAGTTAATTTATTGTTCAGAGCTTTATACATATTTTCAGTTCTTTAAAAAATGATAACCATACACCTGGTTCTATACAGTTAATTAATGATGAAATATTGAACTTTAAATGTCATGATAACTATAAATTTCCTATTTATTTACTAAGACTATTTTGCCTACTGTTTTTCTTTATTTTTCTTTATTACTGTAATTATATATTCTGATTTTTTTCTTATTTGCCAAATGGGAGCTCGGTATTTACCTAAAACAAGGCTGATCAAAACACTTTATGCGTTACTCAATGTGAACTAACCACATACTAAAAGGAAATATTTGTACAATGATATTAAGACAATAACATAAAGCAAACTTAGCATTTTCTTATGGGCTGGAAATCAAATCACAGTTATTGAGAAATCCCACTGTGGGGAAATCATACGTGTGCATGTATAGTACATGTGTATGTGTAATTCAAGGGAAGTGTAATCAATAACATATGATACCCATGAATCCTGGAAGATTTATTTCCTCTGTTAAGCCCACAAACTTTCTTAAAGTTCCCCAAATCCATAGCAGTTGAAGATTTTTGCTGTGGGGATTAATTTATCCTGTACTTCTCACCTCTACCACAGCTCTAGGTTGATAGATGTTTGTATAATGCAGTCACCTAGAGTTATCATAACCTACTCAATTCACATCTTTGTGCATCTACATGACACATTGTATAATAAACCAACTATATGGATAGTGTAGCCTAAAATATTATTGATCTGGTGAAGATTCAATCACCCTTGAAGCAAAAGGAAGTTTCATACTGATGGGTAATTTAAGGCAATATCTTCCCTATTTTGATGTCATTTTCAAAGTTAAAGTTGGTAATAGTGGGATAGGGAGAAAGCTTCACTGAAGCTTTCTTTTAATTATCTCCCTGGATCAGATGGACTATTTAAATTTGTTTGCATTTCTTCCATCCTATGCAAAGTGGTCCTGATAAGAATTAACCAACTTTTTTTTTACAAATAAACAAGTAAACGTGCAGGACGATATGCATCTTATATAGGATCTTATATAGGATTGACCAAGAAAGCATATTGGATTCCTTAGTCCTACAAAACACAACAGCCTACTATTAAACAAAAAATCATTGAAATTGCAGCAACTGCAATGGTTCTAAACACTGAGTCTTGCATATCTTGCCCACTACAGGCTTTAAAGCAATCCTCACTCCACAACTAGCACTAGGGCCAACAGCTGTTACACCGTTTGGCTTTCTGGGATGGTTCTGACAGCAAATACAGTCAGGATCCGCAGTGGGTGTTTGTTTATGTGTACACTGCTCTTTGGATTGTTTGCTTCCAACATTAATGCAGATGCACTTAATTTGAAGTCAATAAATAGCTCTTGGAAGAAGGCTAATTTGTGCGCAGCTGCAGTTAATCAGTGTGCTGAGGAGCACGCACCAGACCCAAACACCCTGCTGAAACAGATGGCTTCGCTGCTGCCACCACTGCTGTTCATGCCAGCTTCCCTGTGAAGGTTAAACTGGAGTGCTGAACCAGGGACATTTTCATTCACACACCGTATCACACACTTGAAGAAGGCAGCTTGGCAGTTTTCTTCGTGTCAGAACTTCCCCAAGCAATTACTCAAGAAATGTTTAAGGCTCAGTAGGGGGAAAAACCCAACAACGAAGAAACGACACCAAACCCTGAAACTTGGATTGATTTAAAATGGCAGGGATCGCACAGAATCATCTCGCCAGTTCTGAAGTGAACAATGGTCTTGATTCAGCTCAGATCCTGACTGACATCCATGCAGGTTTTTTTCTTCCATATATATATTTGGAAATGAGCTGCCTCTGCCTTCTTATTTCCAAGTTTAGTCAACAGCTCTGAGTTGGTATCTCAACAAAAATACTGGCAAAGAGGGCTTTCAGGCTGCCACTTTTACTTATTATTTGCCAAAGGGGGCAGATCTAAGGATGTAAGAACTTTTATGAATTACAAGCTATGTTTATTTATTTATTTATTTTCAGTATTTATAGACCGCCCCCTCTCCCCGAAGGGACTCGGTGCATCTTGATAGAATATTTTACTTTTCTATCTCCAAGTTGTGCTGGAAAATTCTGGTCTGGTAACCTAGAGTCCGACTGCCAGTCAAGTACTGGTTCTACTGGTACTGACAAGTACAGGATCCAGTCTTATATTTGAACTTAAAAGCATCACCAGAATCCACTGGCGATTGTAAAAGGTCTCTACAGCCCTTTTTTCATTGCCAGCCACCAGGTTTTACTGAACCCTATCTCCTAATGGTGAGAGCAATCTACCAATGGAATGGCTTGCCTTCAGAAGTTGTGGTTGCTTCATCACTGGAGACTTTTAAAAAGATACTGGACAATCATTCATCTGAAGTAGAACATTTTTTCTGGCCTGGTAATGAAACATTTGGAAACCAACCCACAAACTCGGAAAATGAACCTTCAATCTTATCCTTCACCCAAGCTACAGATATTTGCCACTCTGGAATAGGGCAGGAGTGCTTGACCGGGGGGAGGGGGGGTTGGACTAGGAGATGACTGACATCCCTTCCGATTCTATTATTCTATGCTCTATGTTTCTGACATAGTTACTTTAGATCAGGGATGTTCAACCTTGGCAACTTTAAGACTTGTGGACTTCAACTCCCAGAATGGGAGAATTCTGGGAGTTCTGGGAATTGAAGTCCACAAGTCTTAAAATTGCCAAGGTTGGACCTCCATGCACCTTAGACTTTAGTAGGATGAATGAGCTTGTAAAATCTGATATCACTCGGTTTCTTATTTTCTAGCATTAAGACTTATCCCTTTTCACTTCTGATTCTGAAAATTTTAAAAACAGATTTTCTACAAAATCTGAGGATTTCTTATCATTTGCCCAGCTCTGAACATACTTTGCTTAAGGTACATTTTTGAAAGAAATTCTTTTATATATTTCATTTTTATTTATATGACAATGTATAAGATACCTAACTCAAATCTTACATATTTTGTGTTTACTTTCCCTTTTTTAATATAAACATTTGGCACTCCTTCTTACAATATGTATGCCTATTTTTTTTTGTTAAAGTTCTGAATCCAGTTATAACATTTAAAAGAAGTGCAGGTAACAGACATATAACTATCTGAGCCTAGGCAGAGGTTTAGGGATAAGAATGTTTTGCTTGTGAGTTGGATTTTTCCTGACCATAAATGACTAATCAGATAACCTTTAACTAGATAGTTGATAAAATGTAATAAAATAAACAGATTTGTGCAAAAAACACAGCACTTTAAAAAGATGAGCAATAGTTGAACAGTGGAGGAGTAGGAAATATATATAGTTGAAAAGGTTATTCCAAACATGCTTATTCATTAGTCCTTCCTGCCCCTTTTCCCAGTTGCTATTAGATGACTAATGCCCTTTGAGTGACATTGTTGGAGTGAATGTTGAATGAATCAGGGCAGGGACTGTACAGATGGCACAGTTATTATGATCTGATAATTTCAACTATGGGAATAATGGTCCCTTCTCATAAGTGCCATGTTATCAAGGCTGATTTTTTTTAGTAACAGTTCTTGTGAAGCAGCCAACAGCCTCACTAGCACTACATTAAAACTACTATGTAATGTTACAGATGTGAAAAGATGGAAATTCCCTTTAGAAATGCATGATTCATTTCAGTAATCATGACTGATACTGAATTCCCTCATCTCACTCTCTCTCTCTCTCTCCTCTCCGTATTTCCCTCCTCCTTGATTGTTTAGTGAAGACAGGAATGAAAAAGCAAGGGAGGATAGAAGAGAGGCATTCTCACATGTTTCCCTGAAGGATGCGAACAGTGGAGCAGATGCTTGGAATTACAAAACTATAGAAGGAGAATATTGCCACTGAATATTAATTCATTCGTGGTTAGCCAGTTACATTGGTAGAACTTTAGGGAAAAATTTGAGTGAAGTACATATCAAAATTATAGTTCTTCCCTTGATTCTGTGGATTTTTATAGCAATAATGATAGATAAAATTAAAGTCTGCTTTAGGAAGGCGCAGAGAGAGTCTGCCAAAAGACGCATTCTGGAGATTCATATGGGAATGATAGTGACATGTTAAAGAGTGGAACTTAAAAGAATATTAAACATTTAAATGTCCAATAATAAAATGATGAAAATAAAGGCCCTAAGAATATTCAAAAATAGTGAGACAGCAGAAATAGGTAGTGTAGTAATAGAACAACATTAAGAAGTCAACCTATTCTACAAAGCACCTGAAGGCAGAACAAGAAGCAATGGATGGAAGCTAATCAAGGAGAGACGAACTTAGAACTAAGGAGAAATTTCTTGACAGAACAATTAATCAGTGGCATGACTTGCCTCTAGAGGTTGTGGGTGCTCCAACACTGGAGCTTTTTAAGAAGAGATTGGACAACCATTTGTCTGAAATGGTATGGGGTTTCCTACCTGAGCAGGGGGTTGGACTAGAACACCTACAAAGTCTCTTCCAACTCTGTTATTTTGTTAAAGAAATGATATAGAAGGGCTGTGGGAACTTCTTTATATTCATGTTTCATTGAGTGGAGCTGGTAATGCCATGGTTGTATGTATCCATGTAGTTTTCTTAGCACCAGTTCAGAATAGATTCCTGATTTTTTTTCCCTCAGCTTTTCAGTTTAACTATAACACTCTTACCCAAGTACCAGGTTCATCCCTACTTACACACAACTTTAGCCAGACGCTGCTACCTGATAAAATGATGGAGAATGATACTCCATCCTAATAACTCCATTTTCAGGTCCCACTGTAAGGGCACATTAATAGACTGCTTCTTAGACAGAGTGCCTTTTGTCCAAGTCTGATTTGATACTGAAAAAGTATGAATGCATATGTAAACTTCTCCTCAATAACAGCAATTTAAATTTGCAAGGATGAATTCACCTGTTTAATGGGAAACAGCCATGACCTGAAACTTAATTACACCCAAAGCTAAACGGAGCATCATATTGGTTAATGTAGGTTATTTTAAGGATTTTAGAATGTTTAATTTGTCATATCTTTATACAAAAATATATTGACATAAAATGCATTAAGAAATTTGTATTTAAATATGGTTGTAGGCAAGATTGAAAATGCGGAAATAGTATGGGAAAGATTCAGAGTGGGTTGCTGCCCAGATTGGCCGAACCGGTAGTGGAATTCAGGCCTCGGTTGCAGAACCCAGGCCTGCCACACCTCTGAACCGGTTCCCTCGCTGCTGCTTGGCCACCACCATTTTGGTTTTTAGTGACGTTTTGTGTGCAGTTCACTGCAAATTGTTCTGCGCATGCGTACAGAACAATTAACATTGAAGAGTGCACACACATGCAGCGCATGTCTGGTGCACACACGGCTTGCGAACCAGCAATAATGCCAGCAGCAACCCACACCTGGAAAGATCTATGAATAAATACTGCTCTATGATGCTGTGAGACACCACAGCAAACTCACGAGGACACAGTGGAATCATGAACTATCAGCTTGCGGTAGTTCAGAGTTGACTGGCTGGGGAATTCTGTGAGTTGAAGTCCAAGAGAGTCTGGGAAAAATCTAGGAAATTCTGGGCATTGAAGTTCTCAAGCCTGAAAGTTGCCAAGGTTGGACACCCCTGGTCTAAAGGCACCAAGAAAAAAATATGGACATGTTAATGGCACTATGGACTTAGAAAGTTTGTGAACCACTCGATAAATGTATATGACAATAAACTAATTTGAAAAAGGATATTTCACCCTTCTTGAACTCCAGTTTAGGGATGTAAAACAATTTTGATTCCAATGGGCTGGATGTGAGTTTGGACTTTACAGTCCAACCAGCTGAGATAACCAGTTTTTCAATTAAGCTTTTGCCTAATAATAATGATAAAAATCTGTTAAAAATGGGGAAAAAGTACAAGCTTGAAACTTACATGCTAACACAACAGCTGTGTTAAAAAAGAAAGCTTATCTTAGAGTCAATTGAATTTTAAAAATTGATATCGTGGAATTATATAAAAGCAGGGTGATTTGCATTTTTAATAAAGAGTTTATAGTAACAGTTTCATAAATTAAAGGATGATGTATCTGCATATTATGCAAGGCTATATACATACAATTACAAAATTGTATGCATATTTTGGGAGGGGAGGGAATCTAACTGGTGGATTCAAACATTGGCACAATATCCTGTAGAAAACCACAGATAAGATGATGTGTTATAATATGTCCCCAGGTTTGTGAAGTGTAATTAAACTATAGTTATTAGTTAATTTAGGTTGTAGGAACAGGATGGGGATCTGCCTGATGCCCAGCAAGATTCCTTCTAGAGCTACTAAATCTTGTCAACTGGGTTGGCTGTAAAGCAATATGAAGTGGTATATAAGTCTAAGTGCTATTGCTATAAGATGCCCAAATCATGTATTTGAGTTAGATTAGATAAAATAATTGATTGATTGATTGATTGAGTGAGTGAGTGAGTGAAAGAAAGAAATAATTTGTCACAATTCATTTGTATGCAAGATCTTAATACATGGGAGTAGGCAGGGAAGAGCTCTTCTGAGACATACTTGAAGATGAAATCTCATCAACAAAATAAGGAAAATCTTCTGAGCAGAGAGCAAATGCTATCATAGCAGCACTTAAAAGCCTTGATGTTACAGGCTGAGAGATGACTGTGTAAATCAATAACATTTGCCAGGGTAGGGAAATACTGTCTTCTGTTATTAGGATGGCTGGAGCACAAGGCTACAGGTCAAGCGTTATCTGGCAGCTGTGAGAGACAGAAAGTCAGGACTCTGGGGTTTTATTTCAGGCTCTACTATTGATTTTATTTGGGAAGGAACAATTTAGCTGTGCTCTGGCTTTCCAGTGAAAAACCACAGGTGGTCACTCAGATTTGCTTAAAAACTTCAAAGTCGAAAGATACATTAAAATGAAAACATATATCTTTAATCCTTGGCTCCTGGAACCTACCATCTCTTGAGTGAAGTTGGATGGCATCTCTGCAATACTATGACATTCAAAACATTTATCCAGTTGCAGTTAAAGCTTTATGAATCTTTTGTATTTATGTTTAAGAATATTTCAAAAAACAAATTACATGCTAGGTAATATTTTCAAAAGTTTATTTAGAATCATTGTGTGATTTGCAGAATTATTAGCTTTGGATGGGTTTTTTTGGCAATGCCTTCTGCTGACTGCATAAAAAATAAGATTTTTTTTTTTTAGATTAGGTGGAAGTTATGGTTGAGTGCCAAAGAAAAGCATGAGGAGAAGTTCAAAAAGTAGAAACAGATGGTTCAATGTTAGCAAATAAATCATTACAAAACTTATGTTTTCTAACATGGAAGCATCAAAGTGCCTATTTTCTGATTAAGGTCAGACTACTTTTCCAGTCCAAACTATGTTTCTATACCAACAAAACTACAAGTTGCATGGATTGTCAAGCAATCACTATTATATCATTTAAAATAATTTTTGAAAAATTCTGAAAAAAGACAGTTTTTTTTACCATTGTGTTGTTCTTCAGAAGGAATGGAAAAAATACATCCCTAAACAGAACTAATAATTCTTCCTCCTCCAATAATCAATTTTTGTAGATATCACAAATTCCACCCAGTACAGTTATTATATAACTGACAATATTGATCCTCGTCCAGAAGGATTTACTCAAAGGGATATTTATTTTGGATAGAAATGCAATTCTCTTTTAGAAGCACTAAATATCTGTGGACATATTTGGGCTTCCGGAAATTATAGTTCAAAAATAACTAGGCAAGGCAAAATTTCCCCATCTTTGGCACAAAGCTTGGACATAGAGTAGGATCCAGCTCTTCCTTCACATAGAAATAAAACTTCTGGCACAAACATTTGCCAACAGCAATGAGTGGCAATTCATCTAAGTCTCTACTTTGCATAGTCCTGTTAGTGCAAGACATGCCCTGTTTGGAAATTATGCCTAGTTTGAATATGAAAGCCAGGAGGCTAACTGATTAGGTAAGGTTTGTTAATCCCCCTCCCCTCTCTCTTTCCTTTTAAGGCAACAGGCTTCACTTTTATATAGCTTAACAGAGTTAAGTTGTTTTTGAATTCATTGTGGAACAAATGGAGGGGTTTCTTTTTAGAGTATTGCAGAAATTAATGAATCCATTGAGTAAAAAGACTTGTTTAGCATGTATTTTTCACACACACACACACACACACACACACACACACACAGAGAGAGAGAGGGAGGGAGGGAGGGAGGGAGGGAGGGAGAGAAACACCAATTCATTAAATTGAATTAGGGTTGTCATTCCTTTTTCTAGCAGACGTCACTTTTCAAAACCACTCACATGGAAGGGAGCTATATATAAAAACAATGACATTAGTTCAAGACCCTCCCATAACTTGGGGCCCAGATAGCATCACTAACTGTTCTTGAACACTCTTTACAGGTAGAGTTCAACCATGCCAAACAGAGAGCTGGTGGTCAAGAGGAGAGACTTATAAAGTTCCCAAAAATTGGAGGAATCTGTAAAGAGGAAGAGAATCAAAAGAAGTCAAGAGGGCAGCAGTAATGATGCAGAGTCCTGCCCTTGTTTATGAGGTTTGCAATCTTGTAACCCATCTCAGTTAAAGGAAGTGCCCAGGTAAGAAACAAAAAAAATCCAGAATTTTAATGGCTAGTGGGGAATTAATGCTTTTGATTTTAGATTTTCCTTAATACCTATTGCTGATATTTTAACTTACAAGCCTTGATCATAATTTTAAAACCAAGGATAGAAATGTTAAAGCATGAATGAATCTGGGTTTTTAGAAGAGCATGAGACAATTCGCTAAAATATTCCCATAAGAGAAATTCATTATATAAAAGTCACAGAGTTCAACACCAACTGGGGACAAAACAGGGAAATCAAATCAGCAGATGAGAGTCCATCATTTATAGCAGTGTTTCTCAAACTTGGCGACTTTAAGTCCTGTGGACTTCAACTCCCAGATTCTGGGAGTTGAAGTCCACAGGACTTAAAGTCGCCAAGTTTGAGAAACACTGATTTATAGTCTAGCCAATTCAAGGTGTGTGTGTGTGTGTGTGTGTGTGTGTGTAGCCATGTCCCAAAAACTTTGAGACCAGTATAATTTGATTATGTACCTCCTTCCTCAAATCAGTTACCCTTTTATTGTAGCTTGCATCAGGCAAAGATGGTTGCTCAGTCCTTGGTTAAGTTAAATTGAGTGAAAATTTCCCCAGCACTACCAACATGATCTGTACTTTCCTTGCCTTTGCTGAAAATCTGGAAGACATTTTAACCACAAGAAGAAAGGATTGCTGCTCCCATACTTTTGAGCAGTGTTAGTCAACTAGCACGTGGCTTTCCATCCCAGTAGAATGAACTAGCTTGTTAAGAGCTTTTCCCATTAGAGCAATCATCACCTTCTGGCTGCAATTTAAGCAAGTGCTTCCCATCTACATCAGTGATGAGAAGGAAATATTGTAAGGGAGGGGGGGATGCCTTGAAATGAGATAGCATCTACGAATAAAATCTTATGTGGTATTCAAGAGGCTGCTGCTGCATCACGATTCATGAGCTCCCATTGTCTCTCCATCTCAGAGCCCACTTGTTAGAGACTAATAAGCCTTTCACATTTCCCAGTAAGCGACAGAGTAAGAATGTGCGTAGGTGATATCTCTGTATTCAAGTGTAAGTGAGAAAGAAAAGGAGAAAGACACCGACACAGAAGATGAGATGAGTTTTGCATGTATAATGGAATACAAATGCTTGTGTGGGCTGGAGATGAATCTAAGCTTTGCAGAGTACTGCTGAAAACTAGGGAACATGGCTTCATCTACAGATTTTGGACAATGTATTTCTACAAGGAAAAACAAACTAGTTACCAAAGGTCAAGCTTAACACGTGAGGTATTGCCATTCAGTTAAAACAGGGGTCCCCAACTTCTGGGCCATGGCCCACTAGTGGGCTGTGAGGTGCTTGCAACCAGGCTGTGGAAATGGTGGGCAAGTGTGCAACACGCAGGGAGCAAGAACATCAGGGGTGGGTTCCTGCCAGCTCTAACTTCTTCTATAGAAGTTCCACAAATCTACAGTGCCGTTTAGAACCAGTTCCAGCTCCCTCCCCCGCCCATCCGCACATCATCAAGATGAAGAGCGAGAGGAGGAATTCTGGGAGTTGAAGTCCACAAGTCTTAAAGCTGTCAAGTTTGAACACCCCTGGGTTTTTTTTCTAAAGGGTTAGGAGTGTAAGGGTCTTGTAACTTGGCAGCTTTAAGACTTGCGTGCTTCAAAAGCCACAGTTTCTGAGTCAACATTTTGGTTGCTAAGCAGAGTGAGTTTCACCACATTTTACAAGTTGGCTACGCCCACCCAGTCACATGACTGCCAATCCACTCCCACTCAGTCACATGACTGGCAAGCACAAAGCAGGCCACACCTACAGAAGAGGTTCTAAAAAAATTGAAACCCACCACTGAAGAACATGTACATGCACTCCCTTTGCTCAAGTGTGCATGTTGCTGAGGCAAATGGAGCTGCACGTACACATTTGCTGGGTGCTCATGTAGAACTATCCCCTCTTCCCCCTTTGATATTTTCATAGAATTGGCTTAGCTACAATCAGATGGTCTTCAAAAGATTCACATACATGCTTCCTTTGTAGTAGCAAGTAAAAAATCTTGATTCTGGCTAACATTCCTAACCCAGACTTCGGTTTCCAGATTTAAATTCTTGTTCTACGGTTGCCTTATGCAGTGACAAAAAATATGCTTTATCATTGCAATTTAATTAATGTTTATTTTCCTAACCATTATCTTTATCTGACTCTTAGGACCAACTTCCTCTTCCTAGATTGCCATGTAAATATTTTAAGAACTGTCTTGGTTTCTGAAAAGAAAGAAATAAAATCTTTTGCACGTAGCTGTTCCCTCTCCCTTTTCCCCTTCTACTTTGTACCGCTTTCTGGGAGATGAGCAGCCTCCTTGAATCTCTTTTGCCACTGAAATATATTAGCCATTTACAAATCAGATGAGGGGGAAAAAAGAGCAAAGTGGAAAGAAGCCACTTTCAGAAAGGAGCTGAGCACAACAAGCAAATAAAAAGATGAATAAAGCTGTCACTGGCCTTTTCTTTATGTTGCTCGGGCAGTTATTAGGTGCCCAGGAAAAAAAGGCAGATGAGATATATAGTGCCTAATACATCGTCCATAATATACCACTGTACAGAAGGCATACAACTTTTCAAAGAGTTGTCAGGATGGAAATATATTGTATTTTATTGAGAAAAATAGGACCAGAAGGCTACCGAATGCTCATTTGGGCAGAGAGAGGGATCTGTAAAATAAACAATCTGCAAATGTCTTTCTCTTTTCCCATTCTCTGTGGATGAAAAATGGAGAAATTATTAAGTGTTTATAATTAAGTAGGATGAAATGTTTTATAGCCCATAAAATGTGATTGACTGGACTGCTAAGAGTGAATAGTACATAGAGTGTTGGCAAGCACATCCACTTCCAGATCTATATTCTTCTAGCTAACCACATAAGCACACTGGATATGCAGATGTTCTCACGCTATCCAGTCCTCTACTGTTATCTGGATAGCTGTATCGCCAATTGCTGGCTTCTCATAATACTGATACTGGTTTTTTTATGTTGTTTATTTCAGATTTATAAGGCTGAGAGACTCACACAATGTGGCTATGGGCTGCAGGCAACATAAACACACAATAAGTTAAAAAAAAGGAAAAGAGAAAAACAACTATAACATACAGACAATATATAAATCCAAAACTTTCTGCTGGCTTGACTATGGCTGATCCCCTTCCAGCAGCCAATGATGGTACCAATCCACCCAGGCTACAGACAGCAGGGAGAGATTAGAGTACCTGATCTCCAGTTGACAAAGGAGGGGGCAGTCATCAGAGTGCTAGAGTAGGGCTATTGAACTTGTGAGGAGCATTATGGCAGCATGGAAACATTGACCAGAAATGTGTCAATTTTCAATCCCTTGAGAGTCGTGGGCCCCAAATTTTGGATGCATCCTGCAAGTTAGTCCAGTTGAGGTGTTGTTGTTGTTAAGTCAATATGTTTTGTCCAACCCAATGGATTCTCATGCCAGAACCCCCCTGTCCTTCCACTGTCTCTCTGAGTCTGCCCAAACTCATGCCTACTGTGTTGATGACCCTATGTAACCATCTCATCCTCTCCCATCATCCTTTTACCTTCAATCTTTCCCAACATCAGGGTCTTTTCTAATGAGTCTTTTCTTCTCATTCAATGGCCAAAGCATTTGAGCTTCGGCTTCAGTATCTGTCCTTCCAAAGGGCAGTTAGGTTTGCTTTCCTTTAGGATTGATTGATTTGATCTCTTTGCAGTCCAAGGAACTTTCAAGAGTCTTCTAAAACACCACAATTCGAAAGCATCAAGTATCAATTCCTCAGCACTCAGCCTCCTTATGGTTCAACTGTCACAGCCTGAAAAACCATAGCTTTCCCTATACTATTTGAGATGCTAGGCATAAGAGTTTTAGTAGTATATAGACAATTCATTAGAAGCTGAACACAAAAGTGTCGATTGTCTAGAGATAGTTACTGCCAGCTACAGTAATGTGTAATTTCAACAAATTTTATAAGTGCATCATCATGACTACCATCCCTGTCCTACTGTCCAGAGGTGGGTTGCTGTGGGTACGACCGGGTACATCTGTACTGGTAGTGACTCGAGGGAGCTGACAGTGTACGGTGGCTCTTTTGGCTCACCCGCCTGCCCGCAGTCTATACCTGGTTTTACGGCAAATGGCAAAGTGCGCATGCATGCACAGTGTGCGGTGCCTACACGAGCCTCAGCAATCAGCTGGTTGACACAGGGATGGTGGATTGCGCACGTGCGCACAGCACAAGTCAGGCGCATGCATGAACAGAACGCGGGAGTGCGTGATCAGCGCACTGGTAGTGACAGTAAGAGCAACCCATCACTGCTACTGTCCCCATTCATTTATACCCATTATATTGTAAACAATTGACAAATCAAATCATATAAACAAATAAAATAAAACTAAATGAAGTAAATAGTTAGAATGAGCCTAAGAATCTAATTTTCCTAACTATTCAAAGTCTGTGGAAAATTCTAAAGTATTTGTATTTCATAAAGACAGGTCTGATGCTTTGTTGGTGATGTTTCATGGCATGATAAGACTCTCCTTTGCCTTCCCCCACCCCATTGTTCCTTCCATGTAAGATGAGCAGACAGTCAGCTGATTCTTATTCTTACAGCAAGAGAGGCTAGCTAAAGGATCATTGTAAATTGCAAGAGAGGAGGATGTCTGACTTGCCCAGGGAAGACAGTAGGAAGGACAGTACAAATACACCTGTAACAATCTTGTTTTGGAGGCAGCTTCCTGTGCTAATTGTTGGGCTGGGCTTGGGAGAATAGAATCTTGGAAATGGGTGAATTGTGCTTGTGTGTATGTGCATAATGCGAAATATCTGGTGCAAATAGTAGCTTGCAATGGAAACAGGAGAGGATTTTAATGAAAACCATACTAAGAAGTTAAATTGTTCTCTCACCTACAGCACTTATTTAAATTCAAATAAAGCACACATATATTGCATTCTTTCCTAAAATTAATATTTAACATTTAAATTAATATTTGATCCCTAAAATAAAGTTATACAACATTCGACTTTGTCATATACCAGGCAAAGATTAAAAAATAAACTTGTAACTCTGTCCTCACACTATTGCATTATGGATAGCAATGTATGTATGTATGTATATATGTATGTATGTATGTATGTATGTATGTATGTATGTATGTACGTACGTACGTACGTACGTACGTATATATACTCTTAATCAAGTACCATAATGTATAAAAGGGTATCTATGATCACCTAGCAAATACTTTAATATCTCTTTAAATGGAAAGTAAATTCTAGTTTTTTCAGATTTTGTTTATTTTCTTTAAATTTTGTGTATTATACAACCTGGGGAGTTTCTATTTATCTATACCCCCATTCTGTTACTGGTGGAATTTGTTTCTTTCCTCAATGTTTCACATAATGTAATATTAAAATAATTCTTTTTGTAAAGTATATTTTTCATTTCATGTTCTTCCATTTTTTTCCTAACCATATTCTTAATTTATAAGCAATATTTAACTTGCTTCTTAGCAGATATGGGAGAAAAATGTCAGTATGTTCTCTTCCACCCCAATTCCTATCCATATTACTTTTCTAGCATTATTACCATCTGGACACATTTTAAAGCAATTTTCAAATATATGAACACATAATTAAAAGCACTCTGTCTCCCAGTATGTATTCCCTTTCCTCAACCTTAATTGAAATTCTTATGTCTTAAATTGTTACTTCTTGTTCCTTGTACGTTTAGGGCATTTGGTTTATTGTCACACAAGTCACATTATGTGCATTTTGACCTGGGAAGAAAACTGAACAGAGTGGACTGGAGAGGCACAAGGCAATAATAACAATAGGGTAAGAACAGAAATGGTCAGTTAGTCATTTGGATGAATGCTTAATTCTCCATCCAGATGTCTTTCAACCCTGGGAAATAATAGCCTTTGAAATGACTGCTTGATACTTAGATTATCATGTTGTATGAACTGCCAAAACTCAAACAACTCTGGGATTAAATGTGGTAATTTTGTTCCAAAACTGCCCTGATGCTATTTGAGGGTAAATTAATTCTTTGTTGTGAACCATGTAAATATGGAGTAGAGTATTATCAGAAGATTAAAGAAGATTCTTCCTGATAGAACACAGAAGTCCTAGTTATTCTCTATAAAATTTGTATATACAATTTTTAACTCACTGTGGCCATAAAGGCAGGATTGGATGACAAGCAGAAAGGACTAGGGTAGAGAAGCTCTGCTCTGATTCCTTCTTTAATAACTGTCACTTCCATATTTGAACAGCAAAATTTTCACTGTTGCCATTAGTTGAAGATACTTCCATGTCTTCTGTTACATACAAGTATAATTTGATGGTAACTTTTGGAGAGCTTTCGAGGCCCCATTCAAGGCCCCTGAATTGGAGGCTGGGCATCAATCAACCTTGTTTTAAAGCAGGGTGTCAAACTATGGCAACTTTAAGACCCGTAGACTTAAATTTCCAGAATTCCAAAGCCAGCCATAAGTCCACGGGTCTTAAAGTTGTCATGGTTACTTCTCTGCCTTAAAATGCACAGGAACACTGGAATAACCAAGCTGACAAGCTGAAAAAACTTTCTACGTGAACTGATAGATGATAGGAAGAGGGAAACCAACAAGGATAACATAATGGGAGGTTCTGCTCATAGAGTTGTTACTAACATCATAGAAGACCTTCCTTTGAATGGAAGAAATATCGTATGCTGCAGAGTTAATCTTCACAATGTAAGCAAAGCTGTGCTGGATCAGGCTAAAGATCTAGTCCACCATTTTGTTTTCATAGAGATCAAACAAAAGCCTTGGACAACCCAAGCTGGACATGAAGGTGATGGCATTTGCTTTATTTCCTTATGAGTTTTCACTACTAAATTTCTAATCAGTACTACATCTGGGCTAACTAACCTTCACATTTTAGTGCCAACTATCTAATATTTCCTCTACAATAGAAACTCCCTCTCTTTAATTTTCCTCTGTGGAAAAATCTGCTGTCTCCTGTTTCTTTGGTTCCTGCACTATGGCTTTTGACAACCCCATGATATTTCCTAAAATGGAATTTGTTTCTGTCTTCTCACCCTGCCCACAACTACTTTGATGAAACTTTCAGGCTGACTAGGCCAGAAACTTACACAGCACCATTTATGAGGTCACAAACAAATTAGAAATTAGATCTCTATAAAAATGTATGTCGTAAAATTGATAAATTGTTAAATGAAAATTCAGAAATCAGGACTATAAATTAAATAGAAATACATTACATTCACACTGTGCATGGAACCAGCTGAGTCAGTTTGTGGTCTTGGTACTAACTATTGTTCGCACACTTCAAGTGCCCCACTTTTCCATTCCTGAGGTTTGTCTTCAAACTTAACTCGGTTTTTTAAACAAAGCACTTATCAAATACATGGCAAATAGCTATAAAGTACCCATCTTAAATCCCATACAGACTTAGTTGGAACTACGGAAACACTTCCAAGTAAGTTCAATCAAATTTGCTAGGGCAAAAAAATATATTGGGTAGATAGATGGGAAAGCAGATGCTGTGAAAAAAGGACATCCTCAAATGTTTGGAAGGTGTGAAGGCAAATTAATGTGCTTCCAACTGTTAACTGGACAGGCATCTACCTACAACACTTTTAACAACTAGAAAACCTATTCAAGCTTTCTTATAGAAGACACAAAAGTCACTGAAACAGAGAGAGTGCCAAGATAGGAATAAGGTGTGACTGTAAACACATATGCTTTAATATTTAAAGCAGAGAACTGTCTTCTAATACTTGAAGGGCTGTCACAGGGAAGAGGGCATTTATTTATTTCTCCATAGCACCTGAGGTCAGGATAAGAAACAATGGGCGGAAGCTCATCAGAGGGATCTCCAATCTGGATATAAGGAGGAATTTCCTGACAATGAGAACAATTAACCAATGGAACACTTTGCCTCCTAGAGTTGTAGGTACTCCTTCGCTGGATGTTTTCAAGACAAGATTGTACAATCATCGGTCTGGGATTGTATAATATTAATTCAAAGACAAAGGATTATAGTGTCCTGCTGTGACAGGAAGTTGGATTAGAAGACCTCCAAAGTCCCTTCCAGTCCTATTATTCCATGAGCCTTATTCCCATTAAACAGCACCCTATGCTATCAATTGTACACTTTTTTTATTTTGTGGATGATAGAATATCTAGGAATTGTCATATTAGAGAGATCAAAAGATAAATATTGAACCAATTATCTGAACTGTAAAAGAAATGTATGCAAATATTTTGTGTGCTTCCATTCTCTTTAATTTAACAGCTCTAATGTTTCATAGAAAAATAATAAATCAAAACAATGTCATTGGTTGATATAACAGATAATGAAGATATGTATGCTATACAAAGATATGAAGAAGAAACCATCTGGCTCCCAAACCAGGTTCCCAAATTCTCTTCCCATCACCTTGAAGCTATAATCCTCTTGTCTTTGAATTAAGACTGGCTATTATTTCTTTGCTTCAGTGGCCCACCTCTATGCTTTCACTGTCATACTGAGCTACATATAAATCTACAGTTCAGGCAGGCAAAAAAACCAGAATGTCATGGCAGTGATTTGTCCTTTCAATAAGGGTGAGTTACAGCTTCATTTAATTAAGCCTTCTATTTTCTCTGATATTAAGCTTGGGTCACATCTTTTTTTCATGCTACATAAACAAGTTTTATGGATCATTACATGGATTGGTGTGCACAATCAGATACACTGAGCAAAACAAAAAAAGTGGCTGTGATAAGGGAATGTTCAAATGGCAAATTCATTTGTCTCAGTCATCTCAAGAACAACTATAGGCATGCAATTTTGAGAACTACAAGTTTTGTTATAGATTCCATCCAACTTTAAGGAAGAAAACCTTAGAGGACTCTTAGATGGCAAAAATGAGAGAACAATAATTGAACATTACACACTCATGGCACAAAGAGTCATATGGGGGTGTCTTAAAAGCTATTTCTACATAAACTCTGTGGCTACATATATTGTCATAAGGGTAGCCAGTAAGTGTCAACTGGCTATATCCACACATGCATGGGATTATATAGTATGTATTACAGACCCATAAACCACTTTACTGCATTTGTATTATATGAAGCTACACTTTGTGGTGAACTATAAGCATAGCCTTACCCCAAGAATCAATTCTGATTCTAATAGATGCACAGTCTTATTGTACAGTTCAGTTGCTGGTATCACTACCTTATTTCAACTTATTCCTCTTTAATACACTGGTGGGTTCCTAACCGGTGTACTACCGGTTTGCTGAGACGGAGTTTTGCGCGTGCACTGCTCCTTTTGGTCAGTCGTGCGCGCTGCACATTGCTGCACATGCACAGTTGACTGAAAACTGTTCTGCACATAGACAGAAACATGCTGAAGGCAGAAAAGACCGGGGAACGGTTTGGGGTGATGGTGGCAGGCCTGGGTCACTGCCACTTCCAGTGACCCAGGCCACCATACTACTACCGGTTTGACCAAACCAGTCCAAACCGGTAGGAACCCACCACTAGTTGAATATCCCAGAATGTCTAACTAATTCTTCAGTTATATAACCCAGGCAGAAAGAATAGTGTCATGATAGTATTCCCAAACAAGTGCTATGAGATTGCCAATTTGCCTTTATATGTATTGTTCTTTTATATTGATAAAAAAATCTCTGTCCCATCATTTGCAAGTCTTCCATCTTCTTTAAATTCCATTCAAGTATGTGCTGCTTTTATAATTACATATAAAGCACAAAAATAAAATATAAGTATTAGGCTTATGTTAACTAACAATGCACGTTTGCATTTATTGCTATAGAAGAATGTAGGTGTGGGAGTTACTATTTTCTTTCCTATGGGTCCCAAGCAATGAATAATTTTACAGATTATTTTTTTCATTTCAAAAGATAGACAACCACTGTTATGTGGTGCAACAAAGAAAGAAAATAGTATGCAATATGTAATCTACCATTATACAAATATATATTTTAAGGAGCAACTCATGACTATCATTTCCTTAGCAAGCAGTGTTCAGTTTCAAAGATTTGTTTCCATATCAAGAACCAGTTGTAGTAATATTCTTCATAATAGAAGCATCTACAGAGAGAGAGAGTTGTAAATTCCAAAAGGACAAATAATTGGCTATAAGATGATTATTTCTTTCAATACAAAACTTCCTTCCTAAGCTTTTTCTTCTCATGATGGAGAAAAAGAATCTTGACTCTGCTTAAGTCAATGAGAAGGAAAACACATGTAGATGAGTTTTAATTTTTAAATGTGTACTGAGAGTACACATTTAGTACAATTTCATGATAGATACCGTAATAAGCCGAAGGGGGGAAGAGGTGGTTAATTTTTCTTTCATCTCAACCTCCTGTGTTAATCTTGTTATAGGACATGCTCTTCTGATGAGGGGTGTGGGGTGCCTGCCAGGCCTGGAAGCCATCTTTTGCATTGGGCCTTTAATGTATAGTGTTGTGGGAAACTGGGAGGGGAGATTGCATGGAGCTGGGGAGATATATAATACTCTGAAAGTCAAGGACATTCTACCTTGCACCTGGAGGGGTTGACTGGGAGACATCTCCAGTTGGGACAGTGCCTTGCTTGGACCATGTGATGGACATGTGGGTGCTGGGGCAGGGGCTTGACTTCCTTTTGGGTAGGGAAAACCTGGAAGCTTTCCGATTCGGGTTTCCCAGATATGCCAATATGACATCTGTAATAAAATGGAACTTTGAGGACCTTCAAGCCTCGGGTTCTTATTTTGTTGGGGGTGTTACTTGGAACACTTGGGGTGTCAATATACAGAAGACATATTATGAGTTTTATATAAATAACATTGACATGAACTACATCTGTATCTGCTAAAACTGCTTTTTCCAACCTTTTGCTTTTCATTTGGTATAACATCCAGAATTGGTAACCAGGAAAGGCAACACTGACTGGAGAGTTGTAATCAAAATATATTTGGAAGGTTGGGGGAACATCAGTGGTGGGATTCAAATAATTTAACAACTGGTTCTTTGCCCTAATGATTTCTTCCACTAAACTACACATAAACTTAACAACCTGTTCTTCTGAAGTGGTGCAAACTAGCTGAATCTCACCACTGGGGAACGTAAATCTAAAAGGTAGTGAGAAAGAAAATATGATATTCTGAGATTTGTAGAAATTGATCATTAAAGAGGTTCTTTTTTCTTTCTTTTCTACATCTGACTCTTAAACAGGAAAACAATTTCAAATAGTTTTGATTATTTTAAAGAGATCAAAATATTTTTTTCAAAAATACTTTAAAAAAGAAACCTGTTTTTTTAAAAAAAAACTCAATATATGCGGACTCTATTATTTAGATGGCAGCTATTTGAAAATTCAGTACCTTTTCAGAATAGATAAATGGATTTCAGCCCCATAACCTTTGGAAGAAGTAAAGGATAGCTACTGTTTGGATTTGAAATAGACTCACAGTGTTATCAAAAGCATTAAAGTTTTTATTTCTATCTCCCAGCCCCACCTGAAAGAAAGGATACCTTGATAACCAAAGAACATTATGATAGCTAGTTTCCAAGTAGTTTAATTATAATGAAATTGTTTCTCCCTAAAACAATTACACTGTGGAGTCCATTAAATGTATGCATGCCGTTGGACTAGAATATACAATAATATTTACACCATGACTGACTATTAAATAGCAACATTAGTTTGATGTTCTTTATGAACAATGCAAAGATTCACTTCACTGAAGTCTTCTTCCTACACCCTTCAAAGATAAAGACAAAGATTCCTGGATTTTTTTTTCTTTTCCTTTTTTTCAAAGTTTGTAAGACTTTCTTCTTGTCATTATGGAAAGACATCTGGATTTAATTATTCATCTGCTGTGCATTTCACAGTTTGATCACATTAGTGATTTCATGACAGACAGCAATTTAATTGCTCTATAGATAGTGTCTCCTTATCTCTGGAAAATATGCTTCACATAAACCTGCCTTTTCTCTATAGCCAGCGAAGACCTAGTAACTATTTTCTTGGAAAAAGAGTTTCAAAAAGGAAGAAAAATATATCACAGTAAGAAATCTTGATTAGAATAATCTTTTCAAAATAGAGATCTTACATTTGGAATGTTTGTAGCTGTAATTATGCAGCTACAAAGTCAGGTTGTTACTCTGGGTTGTTATATTTGGGAGTTTTCACTTTCCTATTATATGGTTTTTACGGTTTTCTTTTTTTGCCACTGGGAATCTTGAAAGATTTGGTAGCATACAAATTAAATGAATGAATGAATATTAGTTTAACCTATACAGATGAAAAACGAGTATAAATTAGGACAAGTATAAATTTAATTTTGCCTGGTGTTCCCTAAATTGTCCCTAAGAATTAATTTTGATTTACTTTTGATTTTTTAAAAAATAAAATCAGGTTTTGGGGCAAATTACACCCATAACTGTTTTTTTTTTGCCAAATTTAATTTCTCAAGTGTTTCTACTAGTTTTGATTATGGTTAAGGAAATTATTAATGCTAACACAGTTAATGTCACCATATAAATAATGGATTAATTGATATAGCACATTTTGTTTAATCACACTTTGTTTAAAAAGTCACAGATGAACTGGTAATGCTAAGCCATAAAAATAATAATATCGCTAAGTAGGATAGATGGATCAAGCCATTTGCTTATTCACATTGATGTCAGCTATGAAAAATAGAAGAAGATAAGGTGGTAGTTATCATTACACAAGCTGATACAAATCACTTAATCATGACCTGTAGTTAAAGAAGGATTTCTAAGAATCCTATGTGAACTGACTTGATGCTTCTGGGGGGTAAGAAGGGACATCCATATAAATCTATATACTTGGTGTTGCAGCACCAAGGATGCTGGAGTAAGTTGGACTCAGGATATGTGGCATCTCCAGAAAGCCATCACTCTGCTGATATTGTTCTTGTCAATTCTTAATTGGTTCCCTTCCAGAAAAAGCAACACTAGCAGAAATAACAGCAATGCTATTATCTGCTCATGAGATAGGAGGCCACAAAAATTGATTCAAATAAATAAAACAATACATTTGTGAACTTTGCTGAAAGAATCTTGCCAGTGTTGATACTAATTAATAAATTGTCAAGTAAAAGACAGTTTTCAGATAATATCACTTGTTACCCCTAGACAAATAATCTAATTTTATGGATTCACAAATCTCACTGAGCTATAAACTCAGTGCTGAGTTTGCACAACACAATATCCTAAAATGCAGTTAGCCAGTTTGTGGCATAGCATGATAAGTGAAAACAGCTAAAGAATGAGAGGGAGGGAGAGGAAAGTCCACACAGCTCTCTAATCCTGAATCCTGTTCATCCTTGTTCCTTCTAAATGACTTGTCCTTGAATTGTGATCACAAATCTTCCATGAAAATAATTTTTATAATGTACTATATTAGCTAAAAATAGATCATTGTTTAAAATAAGGGAACGACACTGAATAATTATACAGTATTCTATTACCATTTCCAGAATCATTTTTATATAGTTTGGCATTTTGCTTTTACCATTTGATTGCTTCAACATTCGGAGCAGATGTTTCAACTAAGATATCTATAAGGGCCCCCCAAGGCCTTTTCTCAAAATAGTTTCAACTAAACTCAGAATCCAAAAACGTTTGTGTGGGGAAATGATACACACAAAATGCATAACCATATTATTGATATTAGGCTTTGCTTGTGTAACTTCAATACTTTGAATGCCCCCCTCCCCCGATCCTTTTAATCAAGGCCCATGATGATAAATAACCTTGCCTTCATTTACACATAATATTCTTTAATTTATATATAAAATTTATAGACCACCCCCTCTCCCCGAAGGGACTCGGGGCGGTGTACAGACCACACAATAAAAACAGTATACAAAATTAAATATTCTTAGATACCGATAAAATCAAATTAAATACTAGGCTGTACAGTATGATTAAAAATTAAAACAACCTAAAAACCTACCCCTAAAAATTTAAAATACAGGCTAGAGGGATACAAAACTACAGTTAGGCCAGGCCAGCTAAGCTAAACAGGTGGGTCTTAAGCTTCTTACGGAAGGAGCGGAGATCGGTGGTTATTCTAATATCGGAATAATTCCCTTCTCCCTCTGAAAACTTTAAAAAAAAAATCAGTAATTTCTCTGAGTGTAGAAAGTCTGAATTCTGCTCAAAATGTTCCCACTGGCTGATCAGAGAAAGCCAGATTTTGATTATTCCACATCGCCTTCAGGTTTTAGTACACTTCTCCACTTGTTCTAGAGGGTCCCGCAAGTTTTAGCACAGTTTTTAATTTCTATGTTCATTTTATCCACTGTATAATAGCTTTTGTTTGATTCTCTATTTACTCTAAGAGGAAATAAATTTGATGGTGTCTCTTGAATATATGTCAACATTCCCAAATGCCTCTTTATGCCTTTAGCTGTCAAACTATTATGTCTGAGCCCCACTATCCAAACACTTCTGAATCACATTGAAGCTCTTAATAATGATCAAAACACCATACTTCTTATGACACAGCCTTTGTGTCATTTATGATATAACACCTATTTATCATCTGTTGTTCATTATTACTTTCTTGTATCATCAAATGATACTATCATCAAATTTAGATTAATAGACTAAATCAGATAAAACTTCCGTACACTTTTTTTTTTTTTAGCAAAAGAGATGAAATCATAGAACAATCTTTCACATAATACATGGAGTCTTCCTGCAATTGACAATTCTGTATATTATTTTATTTGTAAAAAATAACAAAAAAACAAGAAAAAAACTTCTTTTGAACTTCAAGGTTTAGTATTCTAAAAATACCACAAATAACTTTTTTTTTAGAAAAAAGACCCATGAAAGAGTGTTCATATAAACAAATCTTTGTTCTAGCTAAGTTTCAAAACTTATTCTTCATTAGCAGCATCACATAAAAGCACGAGGCTCCATGTCAATTTCCAGAGAGTTGTTTATTTTGGCAGGACAGCTATTTTTTTGGTCTTGTATATACTTATTTGGAAGAGATATAGATTTTCATTCATAACCTCTCTGCTTTCTATATGCTTGAGAGCTCCATAAGCCTGAAACATTTATTTTGGTCTCCACTTGGGTGAGGCTTTAATAATCATTGGCCTTTGGGGGCATGCATGGTCATGGAGTATTGGTTCTTCTCTCCTTGCTCTCCCCTTTATTTAAGGAAAAAGGGCTAGATGACAGCTATGAAAAATGGCAGCTGCAAGATCTTCTGCAGAAGAGAAATACAAATTTTTCTGTCATATATGACTAAGCCCAATGCAATTTATGTGGCCTATTTCTTTGTTCATTAAATCTATTTCTTTCTATATTTCACTTAAGTAGCTTACATCTCTGAGAAATAGTAAATGTCCTGTAATAGAAATCAGAATATATTATCTATAGATTATATGTCAGGTTTACTCATTCCCTTCTCAGTCTGATCTACTGTATTTCCCCGTGGTTTCGAAAATCTTCATCAGGTATTTGTTCCTTTTTATTTCTGTTCCTACCGCAATATTAAATTAAGCATTTGGATTGACTGCTGACTTTTGAAAAAATATTATAACTGGACTTCAGTTATGCTAGTGATGTTAATGCTTGGTTTTGTTTTAAATGCCAAGTGCTATAAAATGGTATATCAACTGCTACTTATGGCTCCAAAGAAGACATGACAATATATTCAAGAGAGTTTTTACACAACTACAGCAGAAAAGATAAGGCAAAATAAAGCAGCTTCCACTTTTTAAATGGTCTAGCAGTCACATTTTATATGCTCTAACTTTTATAAAGAACTATAGACTGAAATGTCTCTGGATTGGAAGGGAGATTCTCTGAATATGCATCCAAAAAAAAAGGAAGAATAACATTTGGGAGGAAAAGAGAAGTCTGGATTTATTAGAACAATTGTTTCATTGGCAAGTAGGAGTAAAAAAAAATATTGAGATTTAGGTTCTTAAGATATTTAGGAGATAAATGTTTGAAATTGTTGCGTATAGATGAAACAAAAATATTTGAGTCAGCAATTGACTTAACATTTGCTCTCTGTCTTTTGGCATAACATCTCTTGAATGAATTCTTATCAGCCTCTCATGGAATCCACATTTTAAAGTTTGAACCTCTATTTCCAAGTAAAGTAGATGGCACAGCAGGCTTGTGTCATTGTCCATTTCAGACTGAAGCTGACTGAACACAATAATGATATTATTGCCATCTAGTTCATATGGTTGGGCCTACATCCAATAATCCATTAACCACTTTGAACAATTCAAGTGGTCCACAGTAAACAGATATTCCGACGGGGAAAAAAAAACCAGACCAAACCAAATCAAATCTCTTTTCTGTATGCTTAAGGGCTTCTGAAGAGCTCTGAACAATTTACGGACAAAAATTGCACGGACTTTCTGCTAGGGTTGTGCATAAAATGGAAAATGCACTTTGTTTTCAGGAAGGAAATAGGAAAGAGTAGGTGCCCATACTGACTTCTACCTCCTGCTCAGGTGAGTGAAAACCTACTGAATTCCGGTATGTCTTGTAAAAAGCATATACTGTATTTTTTTCAATTCCATTTCAAACTTTTTCAATCTATTGCATTTTTTCAATTTTCAAATTCTTTGTAATTTTTCCAATTCAAGTATATACTGTATTTCAAACAGTATATATTATAAAATTCCCATTGAGTATTTTTTTTAAAAAAATATTTTCCTTGGCCTGGCTATGCAGATTAAATTGCACATAGCACTATCACTGGCTACTTCAGTATATAATTCAAGCACAGTTTTAGCATGTTTTTCTTTAGCCAGCCGACCTACCTAACAGGTACAGGAACAGGAAAAGATAGTTATGGGATTCCTCTCTTTGCTTGTATGACCGTGTGTTATTGATTCTAAGAGTTATTGCAGAAAAGTTTTTAAAAACCCTACTTATTATATTATTTATTTAATTATTTATTAAATTTAAATAAATTAAAAAAATTATTAACTATTTCTTTAATAAATTTGCAATTATTAGAGTTGGCAAACAGTAATATCTCTTCTGTATAAATCACTTCTCATGAGAAGGGAGATTGGTTATATAAATTTGGTAAACAAATAAAAATGCAGTCTGAAAATTCATCAATGAACTAGACCCTTTTTAAGACATTTGAGAACCACCACTAATTATGATTCTAATGGCTTTATGATGTCCCTGGTTTTTTTCAAAAAAGTGGATTAAATGTGTTAAGCCTACTAGAAGCTGAAGACATACCAAAGGTGCTTCTTCAAAAAGCAACTCGACTTTGTTTTTCCTTGAAGACCATTCGCTTCTCATACAAGAAGCTTCTTCAGTTCTGAACTCCTTCAGTCAGAACTGAAGAAGCTTCTTGGATGAGATATAAAATGTCTTCAAGGAAAAACAAAGTCCAGTTGCCTTTTGAAAAAGCACCTTTGGGACAACCATGTCCTGGATGACTGAGAAGCTCCACAGACAACAAGCTGAACGTATATATTTTAATACTTTCTTTTCAACAACAATAAAAGTGAAAAACTTACTGATGAAATTTGTTGCTTTGCTTCCGAACTTTAGTGACATCTCATGTGACTAGTGAAAAAAACTGCTGGAAAGCAAATGTGATCCATGAGCTATAGGATTGCTCATTATTAAACAACATCACATTGCCCAGATAAATGTGTTAATGTGCCTTTCCTTTCAACATCGCTGTACATCAAACAACTAGTTTAATTTATTATCTGCATACTTATTTGATTAATTATTAAAGTATTTCTAACTGCCATATATCAACAGAACTCAAAATAGGATACAATCAACAAGGCAAATCAACATGAAGTCATGCAACATCAATAATTTATATGTCATACATGACAGAGCTATAATCAAGAAAGTTAAAATAGCTCAGCGTTAATTTGCCATGAAAAAATAATTATTTCATCATTAGGATGGCCATCTGAGAATAACCCTTCTTGCTTCTCCATATACTATACTGTATCAGAGTCAATGGTGAGTGCGTTGGTAAAAGGACACCCTTTCTAATACATGAGCTGCATGCAGTACCAATCCAATGAGATGCCCCCCTCATCATAACTCAGGAACCTGCGAAGGATAATTTAAAATGTGATCAATTTTTATATAAAACAAGTAAGTGTTAGTAAAGTAAGCAGTGATGTATGAAATGAGCCATGAGATTCACTGAAAAATGACAGTGACTTTTTAAGAAATGCTCACCACTTAAAAAAAATTACCTTTGCTTACAATTAAGACTCTTTTTGTCCTTTTAAAACTCTCTTTTGCCAAGGTAAATGGTCATTGCTACAAATTTTACAGTAGATATTATAAATAAGCTTTTTTAAAACAAAAAAAAAACTACCAATATGAACAAATAACAATACTTTAAAATGTAAATTAGAATTTATTATCTTCAGAACCAGAACCAGATGCTTTTATTGAATCTAATTACCTAGCAGCATTTACTTTCTTCTCCAAATACTATATCCATGTGTTGTATTTATGTGTCATTTAGAAATTAACATGATCGGCTTAATTACTCAATGTATTACAGCTAGAATTTAGCCACCATCATCCATTGGTTATTGCTAAAATCATGGATATTAGGAAATGATAGAATATTTCCAAACATCTTGACATCTACACTTTACACATAGTATTTATCATTATTGGTCTAAGCAAACTGTCTTAATCAATCTGGAAATTTGAGCTGGGAAGTATTTTGATTTTGCTAGTCTTTCAGCTATCAAACTAACTATCACATTACTGTTTTAAATAATATCAAATTATTTTCTGAAAAACAGAGTACACATTATCCAAAAGACTGAGTTGAAATATTTCAACTGTTCCCATTAACACTACATATGTATTAGGATAGCCTAACAAGTCCTTCTGTGATGAATAGTGGCCACAAGCAGTTTACATGGCATTAATTTTCTCTATTAGGGACGTAGCAGCTCAGTGGCTAAGACACTGAGCTTGTCAATCGAATGGTCGGCAACTTGGCCGCTCAAATCCCTAGCACCACGCAATCGAGTAAGCTCCCGTTACGTGTCCCAGCTTCTGCCAATCTAGCAGTTTGAAAGCATATAAAAACGCAAGTAGAGGCCACCATGCCCCCACTGCCGCGGCCCCACTGCTGCTGCTGCCACAGCTCTGCTGCCACCGCTGCCCAACCCCACTGCCGCTGCTGCTGCAGCCCCGCTAACACCACCACAGCCCCACTGCCACTGTGGCCCCGCTGCCACCACTGCCATGCTCCGAGCATAACCAGCTTCCAAACTCTGGAGATCCATTGCCAAGTCTTCTGGCAGCAGCCGCTCTGGTACTATGCTCTATGGTTGTGGGCTGGCTGTTGGAAGACTCCAGAGTTTGGAAGCCGGTTATACTCGGAGCATGGTAGCGTGGCGGCGGCGGCAATGGGCGGTAGCGGCGGCGGCAATGGGGTGGCAGTGGCGGCAGCGGCGCCCTGGCCCAGTGCTGCAGGGAGAGTTGGGCATGGTGAGGCAGGGAGGCACGCATGCTGGAGGCAGAACAAGTGCTCACGCAACCTCTCTTTCCAGCTGGCCAGAGCGCCACGCAGCTTAGCACCTTTGGGATATTAATGGGACGGTGAGTGGCGCTCTGCCTGGCTGGAAAGGGGCGTTGCCTGGCGGCTGCTCATGAAAGCAGTGGCCCGGCAACCCCCGCTCCATCTGGGCACAGCACCACCCACCAACCTAGCGGTATCCCAAAGGCATCAAGCAATGTGAGCGCCTTTGCCCCCCTCCCCAGCTCCTGAAGCTTTGCGCCTTTGAGATATCGCTAGGTTGGTGAGTGGCGCTCTGCCTGGCTGGAGTGGGGGGGTTGTCTAGGGGGCTTATTATTGGGGGAGGATGTATACTTTTGCCCACAGGAAAAATATGGCATGGTCTTATTATCAGGACATGTTGTAATTTCAGGGAAACACGGTAGCTAGACTGCACCAGTGCTCCAAGTATAAAAATTGGATGGCTTTGGCACTTGGGCATGTTGAGAAAGGAGATTGCAGTCATATGAGGTATCAAGAGAAGAGAATGTCGTAGGTCAGAGAGAAGAAAATGTCAGGACAAAGTTATCGTGTTAAAGTAGAAAGTTGGTAATGTGGGAAAAGCAGATGTGGGATTCAGACACACAAGCAGCCAAAAGTGAATGCAATGGCAGAGTCTCACACCCACGGCAACACTTTCAGAAATGCTGATAACCAACAACCAGCCATTAGCTGGCAACAAACCTTTCTATTACCAGCTAAGATTGAGAGACACTGCAAAATATTAAAGCCAATGGAGAAGGTCAGGAAAGGAGCAAATTGTACCTTCTCCAATCAACCTGGATATTTGAGCTGAGAAATAAGGCAGCCATCAAATTCCTATGTGGCTCTAAGGTGACTAAATGATAATGTGATGGTACATGGAAATGACCTTGGGAGACCAGACAAAGATATGCAGCCCAGATCTGGTAAAAGACAGCTAAGTTCACAGGTGGGGGAAAAGCCTGGGTATCATGGACCTTCCTTAGCTTTTCTGTGCCTAAAAAGAGGAAGGGAGAAATACTTTCAATTTAGTTAGATTTCTGTTAATCTTAGCTGTGCAATCAAATAGAAATAATTCATCTCGATGGGGTTTTGGTCTCGACTGCCTTGCCAGGCTGCCATCAATCTTGCTAGACTGAAAGTATTTCTATTCTCTTCTTCTAGTATTTTGATATTTAATATCCTTCTGACAAAGCAAGGGTTGTTCCTGTTTCTTCCTTTCTACATCTACTCAGTTGACATCACATTATAAACTTACATTACCTTTTTGCTTTAATACAGCAAATCTAAGGTGTGGTAGCAGCTGCTTAATGAAAGTTCCACTTACAAGCCCTTCACATCCCCGACTCATTACTGCCACTGCTGTTTGGGCAGTCTTGGGTGGAATGCAATAATGATAGGATCTTGTTCAATGCACTTATGTTGAAGTGGTCATTTGCATAAATAATCATTACCTAGCTAGGGATTTTTGCTCTCCTTTTCAAAGGGACGTCAAAGTCAAACTGCTCAGCTATGGCAGAAAACCCTGGAAGGCGTCCAGCAGTAGGACTGTGGCCATTATTCACTGTTGTTCGGCAAGAATGCTTCAGATAAAGCATCCTGCAACTTTTCACTTTGACACTATGAACTACGTCAAGCATAAAAATTGAAATCCCAGCTTCATTGCCAGGATAATAATGTTAAGTTAAAGTGCCATCTTAAAATCTCTCTGTGATTTTAAATCAACAACAGGACCTCTTGATGAGAATATTTTTACTCAGAATTGCCTTACTACTCAAATAATAGTAAACCCTCCTGGCAAATGTTGTTAATTTTATTTATGGTTCTTAAAGGGCTGCCCAGAAATCCTGCATAGCAGACAACTGGTAACTGTTAATGGAGTGCTGCTCATTTTCAGAAAATGATTGACTAAGCTACAATTAATTACAATAAAGTATCTAAGAATATAAGTCCATACAAAGAGTGGTAAGGATAGCCGAGAATATTAAAGGAAGCTCGCTTCCTGTTTTCAGGATACTGCTTATTAGAGCTATGTGCTTGGGGCTCAAAGAATCATTAGAGACCCCATACACCCACCTACAGTCTGTTTCTGTTGCTCCCCTCTGGGGGAGGTTCCAAAGAATTTCTAACAGGACTACCAGATTCAGTAACAACTTTGTTTCCTGTGCCATCTGTCTGGTAAACTTCATTTTCTCGCCATGTGCAGGTACACATCTGGACTAGACTGTGTTTTTTTCTCTGTGTCATATAATATATGTGGGCATATACATAATTTTGTATTTATTCATATTCATGTAGTATATATTGGAGGTGGGTACCCTTTGAGAGCTGAATGCAATGAAATTTCATTTTAATGTATGCCAATTAGTGTACATTCAAAGTGACAATAAAGTTATTCTAAAGTTCTATATAGTTTCAGTCAATCTTTCTCTGACCTCTGTCCTGGTTTAGTTTAGCTTCATTTAACTTATAACAATGGACATTATGCATCTATTCATACATAATACAATGTTGCAAAGTACTACCAGAAATACAGGTATATCCTACTAAAAGACTTTCAAACAGCACATCTTCTTTCCCTTATAGGGAAAAGTTCTGCTTCCTACAGCATCTGAGGAAATTGCCCCAAAATTGTCCTTCAAGTGAAGTTCATTTTTTCCCATTTCTCAACATGCAGTGCCATATTGAATCTTCTCAGTCCTTTGTGTTAAACGTACAGTTCTCAAACCAAACTTAAAATATTCTCCCTAAAATTAATATATGGCAATAATCATGTAGCCATCCTCAAACATCATTAAAGTCTTACATTGTACGCAAAACTGCGTAAGAGTTTTCTAGATACAAGCTATTTACATAAATCACATTAGTTTCAATAGAATTTGCTTCTTTGCATTGTATTAACATATGTATCTATGTGTTCATACATTAATATTGTACATAAATATGTAGAATATGGCAAACTTGCCTGCATGCAGCATATGTACACCCAAACAGAAGCCTCATTTGCTAGCTATTATTTTGTTGTATTCTATTAAAAAGAGAATAAGCTATAAAGAAATAAGACTCATTTGTTCCATAAAAAGAAGGCACAATTTTCTATTATGCCCCCTTTTGGCTCTTGACCCCAATTGACTTCATTTCCCTTGTCTCTTCCCACCCACCCCCCACCTCCTTTTGCACAGTTGTCTTTGCTTTGGATGTCTGACAGTGCAGAATGGACAAACGAAAAACCCTTGCAGTTATATACATAACATGTCCTTTCTGCAAGACCCAAGTGCTGAAAGTGGCCATTGTAGAAACTATGTGACAGATGCCTTGCTTTTCTTTTGTATGCCTCTAGCCTTAGAGAAGAATCAAGAGAGCTTTCTGTAGTGGAATAATTTTTCCTCTGGGTGAAACCCATGCACCGGAGCATTTCCCAACTGTTCCCCAAACAACTGTCACATTGCTCGCTCTTGCTCTAGTCACAACCAGATGTCCATCAAATATATCCAGGTTGTTTGGTTAGAGCAGCATACTGTAAAAGAAAACCCGATACTGTTCCCGGTAGATAGAATTACTCTTCCATAACTCCAAATAGGACATATACTTTCTGCCACTGCTGTACTTTTAACATCATTGTCTGCAGCACCAACCGTCTGCCATTCTGCCTATATTTATTGACTTCATTGTATGGCCAACAGAACTGAAGAAATGTTGAAAATCGTACAGCACCTGTTACGAAACGAAAAGTTGCCAATTGCTCAACAGAAGAATAAAGGTAAAAGCAGATGGAGTTGTGTCTCTGCTGTGCCATTTTCCTGGCACGGCTCAATGACATTGGTCATTCTGTGACCAACCTGATATAATGAGCCTGACATAATGCAGCTTTTGAGCGTTTCATTCATCTTCATATCTATTTGAGAAAGAATTTGGAATGAAGTTTTTACACAGTTGGTAACGCTTCTGATGATTTCCCATTTGCATTATTATACTTATGGTACCCTACTTTTTAATACTATTCAAAAATTTCAGCTGGTCCAGAAAAAGCACATCATAATGCTTATTAGATTTGGCAGACCAGAACACAGGACTCCAATGTTATTACTATCTATCCTGATTGTCCTATTGTTTAAGTGAGTTTTGAAAACCTGGCTGTTCCCCCCAGGCCTCGGATTAGTATATGAACCAAGACATCTAAATTTTCAGTGGAGGGAATATTGGATGGATGTGTTCCCTTTGAGTAATTTCTGTTCTTTTTAATATTACCCCCCCCCCCCCTATTTTTATTCTGAACTTTCTCAGAGTTTTTTGGGAATCAGACCATCCTGAAGTTTGATGGCTGGTTGAATGAATCAATGATAATATTTTTTTCTAAGATCAATTCAAAAGTGCTGTTTTTGATCTTTAACTCTAGGAGTCTTGACAAGAATGTTTCAGGAATCATCTCATTCTGTTTGAGCTAGCCATCCCAGCTGAGATAATCTTTAACTATCTGGTTTCAGATCTCCCCATAAACTGAGGAACACAAGTTTTTAAAAATAGGGCCGTTGATATAAAAGCATTAAGCAGTAGAGCAGCCATCAACACACACACATGCACACATACACACACACACACACACCAATAATTAACTTTCAATGAACATTAACTTGTTTGCTTTTTCACTAAGTATTTTTGGGTAGAAGAATACATAATAAAACATTTTTGGATACAAAATACATTCTATCACCTGTTGCTCTTTTTTACTACTGTATTGCTAATTTTATCATTAACCTGTAATCTATAAATTTACATATCTGCTACCTTGAGTAACAATACCATTTTGAAAGTTAATATATTTGCTTTTTGCAAGGAATAAGAAATAATTTTTAACTCTTATATCAAATTGGTTTCCTTTTTTGCATTAAGCAAGCCAATATGTGATTCCAAATGATGATTGTTAGTTAGAAAATGTAGGTATAAGAAATATGACAAGATATAATGTATGAGAATCATTTTTACATGCTACTGATAGCATATACTGAAATATTTTTGAAAATTTCCCATTAGCTAGTGAGATGTTTAACTGTGCAAATACATTATATATCCTATAAAATCAATAAGAAATTCCCTTTTATCATTTAATATGTCGAATGAAGTAGAAGTGACATATATTAACTATATAGGGATGAAATGCCAGCTGGTTAGAATTGGAAGGTAAAAAAAAATCAATTAAAGTATTTAAAGGCAATTCTTCTACTGTTGAATATTTCACAAAGTTTCGTATTATACAGAAATATAGTAAGTAAAAGCAGAGTCTGGAGAATCATAGATGGAATCATGGATCAGGCCAATTATTTTGAATCAGGCCAAATATCAACCCAGTTCAGTAGAAGCAATAGTAATAGCACTTAGACTTATATACCTCTTCACAGTGCTTTATAGTCCTCACTAAGCAATTTACAGCATCAGCATATTGCCCCCAACAATCTAGATCATCATTTTACTGACCTCGGAAGGATGAAAGGCTGAGTCAACCTTGAGCCTGGTGAGATTTGGACTGCAAAATTGCAGGCAGTCAGCAGGAGTAGCCTGTAGTACTGCATTCTAACCACTGTGCCACTGCAGCTCATATCCTCTCCTGTGAGTAGGATCTGGAAACATGCTTACCCTGATAGCAGGTAATGTTTTAAGGTGCACATCTTAAAAACACAGAGTCAAAATATTTGATTTTCAGGTAATAGTGAAAGGATTTTGAGTAACATATCTGCAAAAATGCATTCAGGCAGAAGTGCAGACAAAAATGCATTTCTTAAAATAAACTTCAGGTTCATTTATGTTAGAAAAAGTAATTAGTAGAAAAGTAAATATGAAAAAAAAAGGGAAATGGACATTCAAACACACTTTTAGATGAGGGAAAAATAGTTACAAGCTGATAGAGGATGAAATGAATGTAAAAGCTTAAACAAGAGAAATAATGAAAATTTTGAAAAGATTCATTCATTATATACCCTCCTAAGAAGATCTCCTCATTTGTCTGGTGAATTTCTTTTTACTACAATAGTCATATTTACTTTCTCCCTTTACAAACGAACACCTTGGCATTTACAATGAATCCTGCAAATTTTCAAATTACACAGGTCTGCAAAAAAAAAATGTTTGAGAGCTGTTTTGGTTATTCCACGTAATCTTTATGTTTTTTGGTGCGCTGAATCCGAAAATGACCTCCATTTTATCATAGGACATCACGTTTCCTGACAATTTAGGTAACTATGTTAAATAAGGCAATACCTTATAAATACATGGAAATAGACTTATAAAATTAAAGTTTTATTACAATATTTTCATAAAAATCCTTTTTTGAACTGAAATGAGCTCACCTACACACATTAAACTCGATTCTTCTTCCTTGTGGGGCTCCTCTTGGTGCATTTACGCTTGTGACGCTACGCTTGTAGTATCTGGAATGTCTCTCTGAAGCATCCAACAGTAGTCTGCCATCATTGTAATGCTCCATTTTCCCTGGTATCTCCTTTCCATCTCTTTAATGTCTTGGTGGAATCCGTTCACCTTGTTCCTCACTCACAGCTCCCACATTTTCAGGAAAGTAGTGAAGGTGGGACTGGAGGAAATGCACTTTCAAACTCATCAATCCGCTCTCACAGGGAGGGCCTTCTCCTGGTGCCGTCCACGAGGCAATGCCAACGGGTGACACCGAGGAGTAGGGCCTTCTCTGTGATGGGCCCAACCCTCTGGAATGACCTCCCCCCCGACATTAGAACCACTACTGACCTCCGCTCCTTCCGACAGAAACTGAAGACACACCTGTTCCGACTGGCTGGTTTGGCATAATTTATAACGTCTACCTCCTGGCATACACATTCGTACTGGTTTTTAGAGGGATAATGTTTTAAATTTAACCTGATATTTTAAACTTTTGTATTGATTTATTTATTTAGCTGTACAGTTTGGTATATTTTATCCTCCTCTCATACATGTATTTATGTAACTATTTCTATGTTTTAATCTGTTGTATTTGGATACGGACTGTACACCGCCCCGAGTCCCTTTCGGGAGAGGGGGCGGTATATAAACGCTAATAAATAATAATAATAAATAATCAGGCAACCTAAAGCTTGAAATGCTTTCAGCATTCTTCCGACGATCTTTTTGTAGTGAGGATCTTTGTTATTGCCTAAAATTTCTGTACGACTTCTTTAAATGCAACCCACCCTTCTTTTTAAGGATCCGTCATGGTATTGACAAACTCTTGATCAACTATAAGCCGTCCAATGTCTGGTCCGACGAACACACCTTCCTTCAATTTTGCCTCTGACAGGCATGGAAACTTGGTGACCAAGTATTTGAAGCATTCTCCATCTTTTGGAAGTGATTTTACGAATTGCTTCATCAATCCCAATTTTATGTGGAGAGGTGGTAGAACAACTTTATGGGAAGGTACCAAAGTTTCTCGGAGGACTTTTTTTTTTCACCGACTGTTAGCACCCTCGGCTGCCAACTCTTCTTGGTCAAGTGATTTTGTCAGCCTCGACTGTCCCATAGACACAGAAAACAAGGGTATTTGGTATACCCAGCTTGTTGCCCGAACAGCATGCACAAGACCTTCAAGTCCCCACACACTTGCCAACGATGGTCTTCATATTTAAGTTTACGAAGAACCAATTCCAAGTTCTCAGAGGTTTCCTTCAAGTGTACAGAATGACCTAGAGATATGGAAGCATAAAAACCGTTGTGGAGTAAAACTGCTTTGAGACTTCTTTTTGAAGAATCTATTAAAAAAATGCCATTGCTCTGAATCATATTGGATTTTAAATTGACCCATCAGACCTTCGACATCGATGCAATAAACCAACTTGTCTTCCTGGGCGAAGTAAGGAATGAACTCTTTTTCATGATGTCTGAACCATGAAGATGACACTCCTGGCAACAATAAATTCCTGCTTTTCAGCCTTGATCCGAATAACTCAGCGGCATCTTTGGGAAGATTCAAGTCTCTTACCAAATCTTTCATCTCCTCCTGAGAAAACAATTTTGGTCTTGTATCATCTTCAAAGTCAGAACTTTATTCATCATCTGGTTCAGGTATGACTTCACCTTCATCGGAGCTAGGTATCTCTTCCAAGGTAGCAGGGGGCTTGGGTACTGGTATATCTGTGCCATGGGGGATGGGACGAATTGCTGAGTGAAGATTGGGGTATGAAATGGAATGCTTCCATTTGGAATTAAACCTTTCACATCGCATGAACAAAAGTAACAGTCATCACTATAGTTCTTTTGCTCTCGCCATACCATAGGAATCCCATAACAGAAAGATTTTTTCTTACCTTGAACCAGTTTCAGAGGTCCTCAACATACCGTTTGCACACTTTATGGGGTGCCCAAACTTTATCTTGATCTTCAATTTTTAGTCCAAAGTATCCAAGGTATACTTTTTTTAACAAAATCTGTAATATTCTGCTGTTGCTTCAACACTGTATATTCACCACAGATGAAACAGAAACTGTCTGGCGAATTAATACACTTTTGCGGAGCCATAACATAAAGGTTGAAGAACGATGAGCTAACATGAATTGCGATGAAAAAGTTGAACAGCCTAGAACCAAGAAACTGATGATGATTCGTGCACAAGTGTGGCATGCAGGAGAGAGCAGCTCTGTGTCTGTACATGAGAAATCACAGTGCTGGCCAGGCACCCTGCACTGACTGGAGATGCTGCTATCTGCCCTGTGTCTCCCTCCCACTGGATTCTTCAGGAAAGATTAACCTCTTCTACAATTAGAAGCGCAGACTTAAAACTTGCTTAGCTTAAGTATATATTGCTGACCATCAGATTTACAGTGCTATTCTTTTTTTACATAACTCGGAAAAACCCTTTAAGGTTTTTTTGGCATGTTATATCTTAAATGCACTTATGTGAATTAATTAATAGTTATTTGGACTTTAAATTTGGTTACAAACCCATAATATAAAAAAAATACCCAAAATTTAAAAAAAATGATAAATTTGAAGACAATTTTGCATGTTGTGGCAAATCATGATGTCTAGGAGTTTTTTCAATATTTTATTTGTTTTCAGCACACCAAAATACATGGAAATTAGATGAAAATAATCAAACAGCTTTTTAGTCACAGAACTGTGTTTGTTAGCTAAGTAGGAAAATGAGCCTCGATGTCACAGTGGTTAGAGTACAGTAATGCAGGCTACTTCTGCTGACTGCTGGCTACCTGCAATTTGGCAGTTCAAATCTTACCAGGCTCAAGGTTGACTCAGCCTTCCATTGTTCTGAGGTAGGTAAAATGAGGACCTAAATTATTAGTGGCAATATGCTGACCTGTGAACCGCTTAGAGAGAGCTTTACCACTGTAAAGCAGTATATAAGTCTAAGTGCTATTGCTATTGCTAAAACAAGGCAGATTGTCGATTCACTATCTGTTAACAAAGCTTAGTTTGACGCTATGGATTATATGATAGGTCTTGGTTGAAGTCTTCCTCGGTTCTTATATAAATTTGCAGTTGGATGAAGGATTCAAATAAGAATATCATGTTTCAGTCCCAGCATCAAGACTGATGATTACATACAGAGGACTACATAAGCACCAAATATATCAGGTAAGTAATTTAGGATAGAAATTCATCTCTATCCCCAGTGGTCTTCCTATTGTCATGGGAAAATTCCAATAGAAAACAAAGGCAACAACGCAAGCAATAATTCTTACTTTAAGATCAGAGGTTTATTGTTTCTAATAATTTGGAAGATTAGAAATGAATAGATATAAAAATATGATAGCAGTAATATACTTGCATTAATAAGTCATTGCAATGGGGCATTCTTTCAAAGCAGATCCTACATGGGCTGCTATAAATTAAAGGGCCCCAAGCTGATCTTGAACCCTATCTTTTATACTGTTCTTCTAACCACATACATTCTTTACAACTTCACTAACTGTCACTTACCATGAACACCTGTGTTCATTACTTTCAATTCCTCGTTTCCAATAGTTTCATTCTTCCTGTTTTAAACAAATCAGTATTTTGGGGGGGGAAACATATTTCACAGTTAGCAGCAGCTCAGCAGGATTACAAATATTTCTGGTAAATTTTGAAATTAATCTAGCTGAAAACTTTGGTTCATATCTCTTCTGGGGCCTTCTATCATCCATAGGACTTATTGAATCTAATAGATGAATAGGCTATATTTCTTGATTCCCACACTAGTATCATACAAACCATTATGAAAATAGCATATCATACATTTGCCAATATACACAACAATTTAATGCCTCTTTTCAAGCAATGAAAAATGATGTTAGGTAATCAGAGGTATCATTCATGGCCATCACAGAAGAAGTATCTTTGTAAATCACCAAAGGAAGGGGAAACAGCCTTCAGCTGTTCAGGAAAAGGAAACTTGGCTCTCAGGGGAAATGACCTTGAGCTACTACAGGTGGGAAATGGAGTTTGATGGCAGAAAAGTGTTCTGAACACACAAAATGAAAAGCTGAACAACATCAATGAATGGGCTGAATGTTACTTGTCTATCTTTAAAACATCTATGATAGTGTAAATGGAAATCTATATTCTTGAGTCTATTTCATTCACAACTTGCTTTTAAAGGGAGCAATATTGTACTTCTTTTGCTCCAGACTCTTTACTTTCCCACTGCAAAAGAGAGATAATAACTCTCATTATATTGTGTGACCCAGTGGGAAGTCAGAATGCAGTTAATGTTGTAATGCTCCTAAAAGTAAGCACTTTATTTAGGAGCACTTTTGGGATGGAATATCACAGGTAACAGGTCCACAGAAACTCCTTTCAGCTTCATCATGAAAGAGTAGGATTCGTACATTAAATAAAACACATATATTCACCTTGATAATCTTCCAGCAGCATTTGATGTCTAGAATACATGAGACTGTATAAGAAAATTAGTTTTTACTAAGAGCCTTCAGAGTAGAATGCTTACTCTCTCATTAAGAACAACAAAAAAGCATGTTTCTAGAAATAAAGATACAATGCAGAAGCCTAAAAATCACTTATATTATTTAAAGCCATAAAAGCTTTTGAGCTTCACAAAACACTGTTTTTAAATACATGTTATGCATTTTAATTTATTCCCCCTGTTTTTAGGTATTTCACTTGAGAAGATTACAAGTGGTATTTCTAGATGATCATTATGGGCAATCAGTGACCATAATATTTAATGAAATGGTAAAGACTGTAATGTGGCACAATAGAGACCAACAAAATTCCATAGCCCTTTAAGCAATTGAAGTTGACCTGTCAGCTAAGAAGAGCATACTTTGCTTTTCCAAACTTCTCTGATTATTAAAAGCATTATTTAAAAATTGTTCTATTGTGTAGAAAGAAGAGCATAGAAATATGTGCACGATTGATTCACTCTCCCTGCTGGGCAAGACTGAGGGGATGATCTTAAATCTCCCTTGCCACATGGATAAAGGCAAGACATCTGATCTGGTTAAAGTAAAACCTCTCTAGTGAGTCAGTCATATCACAAATTGTTAGCAAAGATACAAAGAAACGGATAAACTTCCATATCAGCCTGAACAAGATACAAATAGATGTTAAAAGATTCTGTAGATCTGCCCAAACTGCACATCTATACTTTTAAATGTTTATATTTCTTATTTGGTACAAGCAATTGTCAAACAATACAATAGCAGAGTTGGAAGGGACCTTGGAGGTCTTCTAGTCCAACCCCCTACCTAGGCAGGAAACCCTATACCATTTCAGACAAATGGCTATCTAATATCTTCTTAAAGACTTCCAGTGTTGGGGCATTCACAACTTCTGGAGGCAAGCTGTTCCACTGATTAATTGTTCTGTCAGGAAATTTCTCCTTAGTTCTAAGTTGCTTCTCTCCTTGATTAGTTTCCACCCATTGCTTCTTGTTCTACTCTCAGGTGCCTTGGAGAATAGTTTGATTCCCTCTTCTTTGTGGCAACCCCTGAGATATTGGAACACTGCTATTGTATTGAATAATAAAATAAAATTGTTATGTTCACAGAACATTTGAATGTACATTTTGCTAAGTGTTTATGAAGAATATTAATATTTTTCATAATATATTTTTCTAGTCAAGATAAGCAGCAATTTTCAAAGGTCTTTGACAGCTGACTATTTAACTCGCCATGCCATGAAATAATGCCAGTTTATATTGATAGTCATCTTAAACAAAGTAATACCAAGATTTTTTCAGGCTTTCATGCCTGAAATTTTAGATTGCTCTGCCCACTGACTGGAACTTGATATTCCCTGTTAAAAAAAGGCTTAATTAAACATTGGCTACTTAACATAGCAGAAAAAAATTATATGGAATAGTTTAAATTATCACTATTGATTCCTGAAGACCATATAGACAAATGCTTACCTTCTTGGCCAATTATCAAATTGACATTTAAGAGACGGGTCTTTCTATCAAAAATATCTAAAACAGTAAAACTCCCCATCATAGTCCCCTGAATAGCACAACTTCTTATCATTTGCTTTTGCCCATCCACCTATCCAGCCATTTGTCCATCCATCATCTTCCTTCACTGGTCTTGCTTTCTCCTCTTCTACTAAATTCAATGTTTCTAACAGTTAGAAGAAGACTGCTGCAAGTCCCTTGGACTGCAAGGTGATCAAACCAGTCAGTCCTAGAGGAGATCAACCCTGACTGCGCTTTAGAAGCAAGATCTTGAAGATGAAACTCAAATACTTTGGCCACCTAATGAGAAGGAAGGATTCACTGGAGAAGTGCCTAATGCTGGGAAAGATTTAAGGCAAAAGAAGAATGAACAACAGAGAAGATTGAAGGAAAAGGGATAGGGAAATGGCAGAGGATGAGATGGCTAGATGGGCTCATCAATGCAATGAACATGAATTTGGGCAAACTTTGGGAGACATTGGAGGACAGGGGAGCCTTATGTGCTATGGTCCATGAGATCATGAAGAGTCGGACATGACTTAGTGACTGAAAAACAACAAATGCCTGGGGAACAAAAGTGGAGGAAGCAGTAAAATAAGTTGTATATAAAATAGCTTAGTGTAAAGATCTTGATTGTTATGGTACACACACACACATACAAAATCAACCCATCCTCCTGTTCTCAGCAGAAGTCATTTTTCAGGAAAAGTATAAAAAGTGATTCAAGTTAAACATAAAACTATTAAATTTTATCATTTTTAAAATCTGTCTGTTATAAGGTTGTGAAGCATTATATGCATCCAAAGGGAAAAGTAGTAAGCACTATCATTTCTCCTGGTTCAATTTATAGTCTATAAAATAATATTGTCTTTTTCCTATAACCTTAACATATACTAGTAAAGTGCTTAAGTGCAGGGTAGCCCCAACACATTTAGTGCCTGAATGAGAAAATACAATACAGATTTATGAAAAGCTGCCATTGGATATAGTTTACATTATCCTGTAACCTAACTGGTATATTATATTTCACAATGAAGAATCAGGATCTATACTTCAAATACCTGTCCAGATACATCTATTTTGGAACTCAGCTCCAAATTTGTCCTTATCAAAGTTTAATCTAATTATGTCAGTTCCTGCTGATAATATTCTCTGACATCATTTAGAGTGGTGTTTTTTCTTTCTTTCTATTACTTAATAGAAGTAAAAATCCGGTTAAGGAATTTCATCTAGAACTCCAGAAGTTTGTTTTGTTTGTGTAGTATTAATGTGTTCACTCCTATTAAGAAGTAATTAACGTTTAAAAGAGAACAGTACAATCAACAGTAAGCCAAAACAATCTAAAAATACAGCAGTTTATTATGCCTTCATCTCTGGATCTAGACTGATCATTCCATGCTATCCCCCCAAATCCTACAGAAGACCTAGGTTTTCACTGCTCTTCAAAAACGTAACAGAGACGCCCATCCTTCTGTCTGGGGGAAACTATTCTTATATGCCTTCTTTCACAAATTTTATTAGAAGCAGAGTTGGTGGTTTCTGAAATAAGGAATTCCAGAGTAATAAACAATACTTTGACTTGCTCCAGAAGTTGACCAGAAACCAAAACAGTCAATGTGGCAATCATAGGCACATCCATAACGATCCATACTGTTGCATTTTGAATCAGCTGAAGGTTCTAAATAGCAGGTGGTGTGAGTCCAGGAGGACCCCAAGTGAAAAACCAACTTTATACAACATATGTGAAATCCCGATCAGAGTTGAAAATAATACTGTGCAATATGTGTATGTGTGTGTGTGTGTGTGTACACATACACCTATTTTCATTTCATTATTGTATCCATTTAAAATTATGCCATAATTAATGTTAGAATTACAAATGTTTGATATTTGTCTGAAATGTATAGGGCTTCTTGCTTGAGCAGGGCATTGACTAGAAAATGGAGGTACCTTCCAACTCTATTATTCAATTATTTTAGATTCAATATACTAACTAACCTATTTCTCTTTAAATTATTTAAATGATATTGAGAGTTTAATACTGCCTTCTAAATTCCCCTAATATATAATGAATTATTTCTGTTTTTAATTTCACAATTATATGATGGAAGCTGCCTTGCGATTACTTTATTATAATATATTTAGCTGAATTCATAATAAGGAAGGACATTTGGCACTTCTCACATAATTTTTCTACCTAAAGGACTTTTGTCTCTTTTGACAAAAGATCTGTAGAAATCCCCACACACACAAAAAAAAATACTTAAGAGTTTCCTTGAAGAATCAATTAATTAATTAGAGCTGTGTTTCTCAGCAAGTTTGAGAAGTCTGGGTTTCAACTCCCAGAATTCTCCAGCCAGCGTATATTAAACTTATGGTCATTATGTTCTCCAAGCCTGACATTTGTTTCTAGAAAAAGAAATTTCATGCTGCAAATCTGCTAGAAATATTTTTTCTGCACAAAAAATCCCCAATTGATGATGCCTCTCTGTAGTTTCTTCATGGTAAAAGTAAATGGATACAATAATTTCCCAGGGGCAAATGAAACTAACATAGAACTGGAAAAAATGTAAAATTATATTAGCTTTCTTTTTTATAGTTAAATGCATTTGTAAATTGTTAAGGCTTTTATTTGCATGCACTTGTATATATTTTATTTATGCCATATTTCAACATTTTCATAAATGTATTTCTTAGCAGGCATTTTCCCCAAAGTAACAAATGTTAGTAGGAAGTACCTACTAGAGGATATTCCGACTCATAATCACATTTTGAAGACAAACTGGCTCCAGAAACATGACATGTGCTTGTCAAAAGAATTGAATACGAAATAGTGATTACCCCCAACTAACAGAGTAGGGGCCAACTGCTGGTCAAAGGTGAGCCAACTTTTCAAGTATCACAGATTATTAAATGTCTCCAAATTCATACATTTGAAGCCAATTGTCTAGAAAATTTGGACCACCTGCATTTGTACAAAGTCCATAACATCCATGTATTTAACTTTTACTCATTCTAATGCATTGAGTAACCTCTGTAACTCTCAACAGAGTCCATTGCAGAATCGACTTATATGCAAAATTTAACCTATCTGAAGCTAGAAGTCCATCTTAGTTAAAAGATGTTAGTAGTAGAGCTAAGATAAGTTTGAAACCAATGGTACTTTTAGTCCCAGTAAATAATATAGGTCAGCAAGTGAATGCATATATGCTAAATTTGTATGATCTGATTCATAGTTCAATAACATCCCAATTTTACAACATATCCCAAACTACATCTATATAGCACATATTACCATAGCCAATCTTAGTTCAGGTTCATAAATGGAGAATACATGATATTCAACCAATAAATCAATATTTATTGAATTCAACAATTTAGTGGATAATGCAAATATTGAGTTTGTCCTACATGATATTATAGCAATAAGAAATAAATAAATCAAAGAAATAAATTCTGGATCAGCTGGAAATTTCAGATGTTTTTAGATAAATGAAATAAAAGTGCAAAAAATATTAATTAAACCATAAAGAACATTTTACTCACTAGAGATACTATATACCTAATAACCTTTCAGGACTTATTGCACTCTAGGGATTATCACATTTTACAGAAGAGATGAGATTAACATATAAGCCTCTTGGGCTAATTCAAAAAGGATAGAAAATAAAGTTTCTTCTGTAAATTCTTACAGAAAGAACTAACACAAGTTTTCTTAAGATAAAATACACCAATGAATTGAGTTTTTTCTTAGTGGGACAATCAATGTCAAACAGATCCTGCAAAAATGCTTTGAATAATTCTGTCCACTTTTCTTGACTTTGAATTTACCTTGTAACTGAATTCTTGCTCTAGTGCCATGACTTTTCTTAACAGTAGTGAGAAAAATCATTGGGTTTTTTTTTCTTACCATTATAATCCACAATCAATACATAAATTTAATTATTTATGATCTTTCTATGCTCATCTTAACAAATAAAAGTATTAATAAAGATACAAATATAATCAACAAAGAATACTAGGTATTCACCTCTACTTATTATCTGTGAATACTCATTCATTTTTAGTTTTGTTTTAATTTTGTAGAGACTGCACATTACCATACTACTTTGGTATTCTCATGGAAGAAAGAATAAGCGACAATACATATTAGTTTCTTATCTTTCACTGAAATATCTATTTTGCCTGAATTTTGACCTGTTAACATCTTCACTGTGACTTTAGTTAAGAAGTGATCAAAATCTAGAGGTGTTCTTCTAATTAACTTAATAGGATATTAACAGTGAGGGGGTTACTCTTACACTGATTGAAGCATTATACCAACAATCTTTGCAAAGGACACAAATGGGCAATGGAAATAAAAACTAGGATAGAAAAATACAATTTTTGGTGCGCTGAATGATCCTACAAAAACCACCTTAAATAATAAATACTTTAATCTATTTCTGGCCAATATATATGAAAATAAAACCAATTAAATTAAGAAATGGATTTCTTTTCTTTTTTCTTTTTTGAAGAGGGGAAAATACCTTGGCAATTGCAAAAAAGAACAAGTGACTCTTTCTTTCTTGACAGCTGTAGGTTAATTAGTGACAAATCTCCTCTAGCACTCACCATCACAAGACATGAGTGAAAATAACTGCTCCCAGAGGCCTTATGACAATGTGTTGCTTAAAATTCTATGACTCACAGCATCCAAGAACTGTAGTAGAAGGGAGGGATTAGAAAAAACAGGACACTTCTTTGATTGTTTTTGAGTGATTTTCTACTGTACTGTAGCCCTGTAAGAAATGTTTTAAGCTTTTCAACATTCAGTGGATTCTCATCACCCTGACAATCTTTTGGAAAGGCTCTTTTGAGAATAATGGGGGGCGGGGGGGGCGGCGGAGAGGAAGCCTGCAGGAAGAATGGGAAAAAAATTCAGCTTGCGCGTTCCCTTGCTGTTTGTGCTTAAAGGATTTAGTAAACATATTCATTCCTACCTGGGGATCATGGGAATTCTATTGCTGAGCCTTGATATCACATAATTGCAATATATATGATTTTAATCTCTCAGATCAGTACTTCATGCCTCCACCTTCATTGGATAGTTTACTAATTTGTTTATTAGTTTGCATTCCCACAGAAATATCTTAACATCTAGATACTGTTTAGCTTCAATTGCCTGAACAAAGTGTGAGAAGCTTAATTAACTTATTTATTTTAGGGTACACTTTCCTTATTTCCTTATTTATTTTCCTTATTTATTCTTTCCTTATTTATTCTTAGGTACACTTAGCTCAATTCCATTACTACAGGGGTGTCCAAACTTGGCAACTTTAAGACTTGTGGATTTCAACTCCTAGAATTCCCCAGCCAGCAGAGCAGAGTTGAAGTCCACAAGTCTTAAAGTTGCCAAGTTTGGACACCCCTGCATTACTAATATGATGTTGGTTAGTAAAGTATGAAGTGATGCCAGCTGAACTGCCAATAAATGATAGACAGACAGAAAATGCTGAGCAACCTGTCTTTCTATATACTCATCCCTTAGGAATGCTTTGAAACATCAAGATAATTGCTTGGGGATAAATCAATCCTGAGAAATCGTTGTTTCTGTTTTTGTAAGCCTCACAGAGTCACTGACAGATTCTTAAATAAATAAATAAATAAAAGTTGTCATCATATTTAAAGGGAAAGACATCCACTTGTCATACACTTTCCTGGAAACAGTATAAAAGTGGCTTGCAATTTCCTTCTTCAGCACATGTTTTAAAATATTGCAGACCAGTCTGTGGTCATAAAATTTCTCAGTTCAGTATTAACAAAGTCTGACCGTGCTTGTCTTTGTGAGCTGGCATGATGAGTTCTGACCAATTAAGAAAGCTCTTTGGTCAGGTAAGAAGGATGGTCAGGCCAAGTATACAATTTTCAACTATAGGAGCAAGGCCTCCAGTGATAGCACGACTAAAAAGAAGAACCTCATCCCTCTCATTTGGATGCAGTACAGCCCTACTCTAACATCAGTCTGCACTCCAAGACACAATGGTATTAAAACCAGAATCATTTAAGTACACAATTACCATATGCTTCAATATCCTATGCACAGCAGCAAGGCAGGGTGAAATTCTCCCAGAAGGTACTGTTTAATGGGAGAACTTGGTATGTCAAGGCCTCAAGGTCTGTGAGAACAATTTAACACCACACATATGATTTCCAAACAATTTAAACTTGAATACAGAACAAACACATGTTGTAAAATCTACATTTTTGGTTAGGATCAGCAGGCAGCTCTGATAGTCAGATACAGAAGTGCATCATTAAATGGAACAAACATTAAATCTCAAGCAGGCAACACAGTATTATTAGCTCCACTAATTTCTACTGCCATGAACAGAGAGCGGTGTGCAAATTCACAAAATGCTGCAGAGCTTAGAAAAAAAGATTGTAATACAGTAACTGCACAGAGACTATAGCTGCTTATCAGTAGAGTAAAATTCACTTAACTAAATAATGACCCAATCAGAGTTCCTAATCCCAAGGGAGCATCTATATGTATTTGGCTGAAAAGTCTATGGTCTTTTAAATCTACTGAAATAGATACAATAAATTAATAATTCTGAAAAAGTGGAAAGTATATTTTTGTGATGGACATGGTTGCTTTAAATCAGGGGTATCAAACTCCTGGCTCATGGTTAGGATGTGTCACGTGCTGGCCAAGTCCATGCCCGATTTAGCAAAGGGGGGGGGAAGTTGTGATACATCATGTGATACTGCCATGACGCCATGAGTTTGACACCCCTGCTTTAAATAAAGGACAACATAAAAGATAGACCTATGCACCCTCCCCAGGGGTGGGTTTCAACTGAAACGCACCAGTACGCGTGTATCTGATCGTGAAATTTAGCGTGCCTTCCCATACCTGAGCTTCTGGAGACCTGTACCAGAATGCTCCCTCCCCTGGCCTGCCCCCCTGCTCGCTCCCCCCACCCGCCCAGTCGCCACTCGCTCGCTCACCCCGCCTGTCAGCACAGGCTTGTCCCGCTCACCCACTTCCTTTGCTGGGGCGGAGGATTGGGAGAAGCCCATGTGGAGTGTGCTCCCTTCTCTTTGACAGCCGCCTGGTTTCCAATGGGGGGAAAGAAATCCATGCATTTTTCCTCCCTCTGCATGGATTTCTCCCCCCCCCCAATGGAAACTGAGCCGTTGTCAAAGAGAAGGGAGAGCGTGCTGCGTGTGCTTATCCCAACAGCCAAAGAAAGGACAGGAGGGGAGGATTCGGCTGTTGGGGGATAGCCCATGTGGTACTTGTTCCCTTCTCTTTGACAGCCACCTGGTTTCCAATGGGGAGGGAGAAATCCATGCATTTTTCCTCCCTCTACATGGATTCCCCCCCCCCATTGAAAACCAGGAGGCTGGAACACACACACAGACACACAGACAGACAGACAGACAGACACACACACTTTATGTGTAAGGGAGACCAGATCAGCTGGGAGGCTGGCAAAAAAGAAGCCTCTGTTTTGCCACTGCTGCAGCTCACAGAGGAAGAAGGCTGGCACTCTCTTCACTTACCGCTCGCCAAAGTTACTCCTGTGACCCGCTGAATGCAGCCCTGCCTGCCCTGCCTAGTTGGCTGGCTGGCTGGGAAAGCGACGAGGGGGCAAGCATCAGCCATCATCCCTGCCTCCTTCCTCTGCAAGCTGTGGCAGCAGAGAAACAGAGGCTTCTTTGCCAGCCTCCCAGCTGATCCAGTCTCCCTTATACATGCACCTTGCATTGCAGCAAGCACTGTGTGTGTGTTTGTGTGTGTGTGTGTGTGTGTGTGTGTGTGTATGACATGCATGCCTTCCGTGGTGTGCCCAACACCTTCGGATACCCACCAGGTCACCCACCGAGCGACAGAAAAATCTGGCTTCAACAAAATGAAAAAAAAAAAAAACGTTTTAAATTAGCCCTCTCTGACACTCTGCTAAAAAGGCGGGAACAAGGCCAAGAGATAACAGGACGACTAACCATATTTGGTTAACCCCCAGAGCAGTAAGAGCTCTGTGAATTGGCTTGTAGGACACAGAATGCAGTGATCATAGGATTTATTGGGCACCGGTTTTAATTCATAGAATATATCTACGAATATAATGGGAAGGGATGTGTGTGTGAGAGAGAGAGGTGGGGGAGAGAGAGAAAGAGAGAAAGAAAGAGAGAAAGGAAGGAAGGAAGGAAGGAAGGAAGGAAGGAAGGAAGGAAGGAAGGAAGGAAGGAAGTGGGAGAGATACACACAAGAAATAAAGGAAGGAAGGAATGGAGGGAGAATGAAAGAAAAAAAGAGAGAGACATAGAAAGAGAAAGATAGAGAAAGAAATAGAAAAAGAAAGAAGGAAAGAATAAGAAAGGAAAACAGAAATAAAGAAAGATGAAAGAAAGAAAGAAAGAAAGAAAGAAAGAAAGAAAGAAAGAAAGAAAGAAAGAAAGAAAAAGAAACAGAACATGATCATAATTGAGCCCAAAATTTAAGCAAAATTTAAGCTAAGCAAGAGCGTTGTTAAGTGAGTTTCACCACATTTTCCAAGTTTGCCACGCCCACCCAGTCACATGACCACCAAGCCACTCCCACCCGTCACATGACTGCTGAACCACTCCCACAAAACAGGCCACACCAACAGAATAGGTTCTAAATATTTCTGAAACCCATCACTGACCCTCCCCCATGGTATTTTTAGAGGAAAGCATCACCTGTGTTTAATATAGCTTATTCAATGGAACTGGTCATATTTACCAGGTGAATAAAAGAAAGAATTATCTTTCACCATGATGATGATAAATTGATTTGCTCTTGAGAGACAGTGAATTGTAACAGAAGTGCATATTGACTTTTACCTTCCTTCTGGTGAGAAGAATAAATGTCAAGAGTTACTGCTTTAATATAAGCCAAGGCAAGTCCATTAGTTGTAGTGTGGGTGGATCCATGAAATCATTGTTCAAACTATGTTTCCAAATACTGATGTGCGCTTTATTAAATTATTCTAATATTTTTTTTCACCCATCTTTTGAAGCTAACAATTTAAATCAGTGCTACATGTCTTTCACGATGTAAAGGAACCAGAATTGTGACAAGGAACCAAGGAACACTGATTGTAATCATTTTATGGATACTCAGTAGCAATTTTAAGAGACATAGGAGTTTCAATATAGTTCTTGTCTCACTGAAGATAAGAGTGTTTATCTTTTTGTTTAAGATGACAACTATCACATAAAGATCAATTTAAAAAAAATTATGATGCTGAAGAATTGTGGAGAATCACAAGTAAAAGGGAAAACAAACCTTTGCAAACATATTTTGCAAATGATTAGGTAGCTTAATCAGTTATAATTAGATTGCTTAATAAGTTATATTCATAAAGTATGAAGATCCTCAATTATCCAGGTATGGTTGCTCCAAAGTTGCTTTTCAAAGGCAACAGGATTTTCTTGGTTTTTTTCCCTTGAAAATGAAGGAAATTCTTCTGAACTGAAGAAGCTTCTCCAATGAAAAGTAAAATGTTTTCAAGGAAAAAAATCAAGAAAGTCCAGTTGCCTTTGAAAAGCACCTTTGGGTTATTCATAAAATAAATCTATAAATGTTAAAAAAACACTGTACTTTTCGGAGTATAAGGCACACTCCGCCCCCCCCCCCCCCAAAGAGGGTTGAAATGTTGGTTTGTCTTGTACACCGAATACAGCCATTTTTGGCCTTTGGAAACCTTGCCCAGTGCTACCTGTTTTCGCCAAAAACAGGCTTGCTTTTTGCAAAAATGGGACACAGAGGGGGTTTGCAAGGCCTGCAGAGTCTCCTAGGGGCTGAGGAGGGCAAAAACACGATGCATGGGGGGGGGTGGGAAGCAAAAACGGGTTTGGGCCCGTTTTTTCACAAAAATGGGGGTCTTTTTGCCCAGCCTTCAGGAGCACTCTGCAAGCCTCCCAAACCCTCTGTGCACCCACTTTTTTCAAAAAAATGGATGAAAAATGGGCTTGTTTTTGGCTTCCCAGACCCTTTGTGTGTGCTGTTTTTACAAAAAAATAGACAAGAAACGGGCCCATTCTTGGCCTCCTAAACCCCCCAGGATTGCTGTTTTTCCCATCCCCATCCCCCAGGAGCACTCTTCAGGCCTCCCAAATCCTCTTCGTGCCCCATTTTTGTGAAGAGGCTGGGGAGGGCAAAACATTTTTTTTTCTTGTTTACTTCTTTGAAACATTGGTGCATCTTATACTCTGGTGCATCTTATAGTCCAAAAAACATGGTACCCAAACTTCAACATGCCTACTTAAATGTATAATATATGGAATAAAACATCTGTTGCTTGTTACTATTTTAATCAGAGTCTATAGGGTTTATTTAGCAGACTATAACTATATAGCAGACTATAACTATTTTTCAGAAGATTTTATATGCACTTTAACAAAAGTATAGCATGTTAATTATAAATATTTAACATACAGAATGTTCTGGATTGAATTTGCAGAGCTTGAGGTCTGCCACCTGTGTTACATCATAAAAAAATATCAGAAAGTAATTAGCTAAGCAGGTTAGCACTGTCCCAATGCCTGTATCAAGAACACATGCCACTGGTAGTTTTTTTTTTTTTTATAAGCCTCAAAGAAGTAGTTGTAAGAATTTTTCTTGTCCTGAAGCTATTGTTGAACTCAACAGAGAAAATTATCAGCTTCAATTTATTTGGGGAGAATAAAGCATTGGCAAGATGGTGGTTTTCTTAGATAAAAAAAGATTTTGTGTAATCATTTTAATCTGACTTGTGGCCTAAAATGTTCTATGTTGTGTTGATCAATTTCTACAGCCAAAAATTAAACAATATAAGAGATGTATTCAACCCATCAGCCTTTTTACTTCCATATATTATCACCAGAATGTTACACTTCATACCACTGGACAATTTATGCTAATGATGCCTGACTTTGTCTCTAAGAATCCAAAAAAAACCCATGTAAGTCTCCTAAAACCAAATAGCTGTCATTAAGGATTAACTTAACACATTGAGTTGGATGGAGATACTTCCAGTTAAATAGAAGGATATCCATTGGAATATTTGATGTCAATTGCTATTGGAATGGTTGCACTACTTCTTGCAGTTCTTAAAATTGTATTTCTTTAATTGATCTGAAGCCTGCAAATAGATGTGGTAATAAAAGCATTCAGAAAATCCAGTTGTCTTACATGGACACATTGGCACCGGATAGTTAGAATTCACATGATTCACTTATCAAATGATTTTTAAAAAATCAAATCCTATTCTTCATGCTCATGTGTAAAATAAAGAGGGTTTAAAAGATCATCACTGAATGATGACATATAAATAACAATCTCAAAATATGGCAAATGTCAATTTTTGTTCTTAATTTTATTTTGGTAAAACCTTCATTTAGAAAGAAAGAAAGAAAGAAAGAAAGAAAGAAAGAAAGAAAGAAAGAAAGAAAGAAAGAAAGAAAGAAAGAAAGAAAGAAAGAAAAAAGAAAAGAAAAGAAAAGAAAAGAGAAAAAGGTCTGAAAACATAGGAACCCAAAACATTCAACATACCTGAATAGTAGGTGTGGAGCGATTTTTTCGTGTTGTAGTAGTGGCCATAGTAGTGGTAGTTTCCATGACAGTGGTGGACATCTCTGGTGGCATAGATGTTGTGGGAGCTGTCCCCAGAATAGATGGCACTTCACCAACCAGCCGAACACTTCCATTGATTTTGATGTTGGGGTTGTTTTCTGCTGCCATATTCAATACTTTCAAGCCATTGTAATAGAGACCGGAAAGCTGACCTTGGAAGAGACGCCCTCTATCTTTTCCTCCAATGGCTATTTGAGCCTGGGTGTTGAAGATGGTTAACTGTCGTCCTAAGTGAAGGGGGGTGAACATTGTTATTGCCAGAAAAATTCTTCCCCTGTTTTAAAAACCAAAATGTTTTATGTTATATCCTGGTTGAATGGGTGGAAGATCAGAGCGAGTTTTCTGACATTGGTGGTGATGGCAATTGTGATGGCTGGGTGACTGGAATGCAATACTACAAAAAATTGTCTCATTGTGTTACAAATTAGGATAAACCAGATCAAACAAATAACAATGGACCCAGATTTTCTTGCATTTATTCTCATACATGTAGACATATTTAGCAGAAGCCAGGATTCTAAATTTCACCCAAATGATGAACTCAATCCAGTTTTAAGATCAAGCATTCTGCAGGTTTTTTTTCCCTGAGAATCTGAGAGAGTTCAGTTCAATGAAACCACTCTGATTTTTGCATATGGTGGAATTGAAGAAAATTGGATCCTTGCATGAACTGAACAAAAATTGAACCCTGTCCTATGACTTGGAAAAAGGTATAGCATTAAAAGATGGATAAATGTATGTTTCATGACTCCTTAAAACATAAAACAACTATATCTCTGAATGAGGATATAATCTGCATTTAAATAAAGTGCAACTTTAAGACAATATTGGATTATCATTTCTGTTGAAGAAAACAAAATATATCTAAAAATAAAATTAGTAGAAACAAACAATTGTATTCCTTGGGTACCACACTTTCAAAGTAAAACTCAATGCAGTCATTTCTACCTCACACTGAAGTTGTGGAAATCAGACCCAGTATCCCTTCGCTGCAGAAAATCAAATCTGAGAGAGAAGGATTCTTATAGCCTTCTCTTTAAAGTATAAGTTTCTAAACACAGGCTGATCTTTGAAAAAAAGCTTTTGCTTTGACTAGTAAGCAATTTTATTGGAGGGACATTTTGAGTAGAGAGAATATAGTGAACCTGAGCTCTGCTAGGATCTCTGAATGGTCAGCAGCTTCTATAATATCCATTCACCATTTTTTCCAAGGATTGTTTTTCCTTCATCAGTACTAATCATATGTCAGAAACTCAACTTTCATTGTACAGAATCATCACAGAGAATCTTCTTTGAGATTTCAGAAATGAATTTCCCAATTCCTTAAAGGAAAGCAGGAGGAATTCAATTCTAGTCAGAATGGACCCCAGAAATAATTGCCAATTCTTCATTCTACATACAAATCAAGGATGCATTCATCCCATTAATTCAAAAAGACAATTCAAACTTTGACAAAACCTTTCTCTTTCTCTTGTTCTTTCCTCATCATTTCTGGAAAATTAACAGAAATTTTCAAGAATTACATTCTTTCTATATATGATTTCTTTGTTTCAGCTTTCCAAATGACAGCTATAAATTTTATATGATGAATCCAATATGTAAGCTCATCTGGATTTAATATTTATTCATGTGTTTTAGTGTGTATTAAATGTAAATGTCCATGAATAAAGAACCATACTAGCCACATTTCAGAAAATAAAGTGGAATTAGTATTATTTCATTCAGTCCACTTCTCCCAACATTTACACACACATGTCCATTCCCTCCCTCCTCCCTTGCACACTCACTACTTTCTTTCTCTGGTCTATCCTGATAAATGCCAAATTCTACTGTGTCGTAAAATAGAATCTAAACCCAATTACTGATTCCCTGTGATTAAAGTAGATCAGAATAGGAGGGGGAGCTCACCAATTTTGGTCGTCGTGGCAGGTCTCGAAGTCAAGTGGTGATGCGGTGTTGCATCATCTAATGGTGACGGGATGGGTCATGGGGAAGAGAATTGGGACAAGAGAAGAAATGTATCTGAAAGGAATTCCTATTCCCAAGGAGGATCCTAGCTAACCAAGCAAAGTAGATGTTTATGGGAAATGCTGAGAGTTTGAGGAAGTGGAATGCACATCTTCATGTGCTCTCCACTACCGTAACAAGAAGCAGATCTTCATTAAGCAAAGATGGACTAGTGTACAAATGTAAAAACAGCAAATTAAAAGAAGAAGAAAAATGAAAGGATTGATATACTTTGTCCTTGGAAAGCAATTAAATCGCAATTTTTGAAATCTCTTTTATTATCTCTTTCCTCTCATGCCCTTTTATCCTTATCATATGGATTTGTTGCAGGTAGCTTGGGAGCAGCATGTTGCATTAAGCTGTTGTGTGAGAGAATAGTAAATCTGGCTAGGCTCAATTTTTTTTAAAAAAATTAAAAAATGCTATAGTGATAATCTTGCAGACATTTTTAGGTTATAGAAATTATTATAATAATAAGACTATGTTCATTCCAAACTCTTTCAAGTAATGACATGATAGTATCAGCTATCACATGGAAAATTCTGAGGGGCTCATTAAATTTGGACATACACTTCTATTCACAGGATCTTTTTTTTTCAGAGATACTATAACATTAACTGCTTTTTTCTTTTCATTCTCATGGAGTGCTATCAGCTGGAAAATGACACTTGATACTTTATCAGTCTCTGCCTTTTCCATAGGGGGAAAATGTATAGACTATTCAACTGCCACAAAATTATACCTGAATTAGGACTTCTGCTCAAAACTTACCCATGTTATTTGAATGGGTATGTTTCTGAGAGAAATTAATCCGTTCCCCCAAGGAGGTCAAAATATAGAGAGTGAGGAAAATGTCCTAGCTTGGAAAGCTATAATAACACTTAAGTAATTTAGATTTGCATTTTGAAAGGGCTCAACCGGCCTTGATATTCTGAAAAAGCTCTTCTCTCAATTCCTTTCGACATTTATGGCTTTACACAATACAGTACAAAGCCACTCTTATTTTTTTAAAAAACAAGCAAACCTTCCCCTTGTGCTCTATCCCTTTCTTGGCATCCAAAAACAAAAGTTGCTGAGAGGCAATGATATTTCAAAACTTATGACCAGATTCTATGATCAACAGCCGGAAAAGAGCATTTAAAAAAGTGACTTCTAGAAACTGGAAAGTTATCTACATAATTTACTCTAATTTCCCTCCCTAAGTATTGACCAAAGACTGCCTTGAGACCCAACTGGTATTCTGATAATGACATCCTTCATGTCTAATAACACAAAGCAAAATTAGTGGATTCCACCAAAACATACTTTTAATTTCTTTAACAATCCAAGGAGAACCAAAGACAAAAATACTACCATGCCCACCCTTTGGAGATCACCAAAAGATGGGTAGAGTATAATTGTCATATAGTATTTAAAGAAGAAATTGCACTTGTTGAATGTACCATGGAAGACTTCTCATTCATGAAATATATTTTTAGGGCTGTGCCATACTTAAGGGAGAGATGCGATTTGGGGGGAAAAAAACAGGTGCACCTGTTGGAAACACTTTCAGATAGTTGTATTTTTTCTTGGAGTTGTGCAGCTGCCCTTTCTATCTGCCACACAATTCTAGGAACAGATGTATTTGATTTAAGGAGTTTCCAACAGATCCTACATGCAAATCCAACATGTTCTGAGTCACATTTCTTCCTTTGAAGAACTATAAATACTTCTCAGAGTATCAGAAGTGAACAGTTTTTAAATGGAAAGAAATATGGAATGTCTTTGGAAATCGAAAGAGACATGTTAGGCCATTGAGTCCAATCCTTGCTTAATTCTGTAATTCAAATTACAGGATCCATGACAACTATTTTGACTTTGAGCATATCACGTGAGAGAGACCATCACCTTCCTAGTTAATACTTCACCTTTCAAAGAACCTTGCCTAGTTTGTTTTGAGATATAATTGAATGTGTCAAGGACAGATTTTGCATCTCACTTTTCTTAATTAATTTCTTCTTTTTAGTTGGTAGACACACCCTTAGTATCAACCACTGTCTTTGACAATACTTAGGTTATCCAGAAAACTCAGAGCTAACTCCAGATTTAGTACATTCTCTCTCACAGATCTTTGGAACAGTATCCCTCGGAGTTTATGATTATTACTCTCAAAGGGTTCTAGAAGTTTCTTACACCTAGCTCTGTTTACAGGCCTGGGGTTTGAGTACTTGTGGAGCCCATAACATTTTTGCATATTTTATTTATTTGGCTCTGTCCTAATGATCATGATTATGACTATGTACTTTAAATAGTTTTAAGACACCCAGAGCCTGTTTGGAGTAATGCAGCTGCAAAATCCAATAAATTAATTTAATAACTGTTGGAATTAGTCTTCATTTAATTACCATCTTAGGTATTTCAATCTTAGGTATTTCAGTCATGCTATGTTCATTAAATTACTTTATAGATCTACTCTGTATAAAACCAAACCAAATTTGCATTTAATCTCTTTGCTGTTCGTTTATGGCTGTTGTTGCATGTAAAAACCCAATCTAGTTCAAAACCATTATGAATGGGCAAGAGAGGTTTAAATATTTACTTCACTGTTGCTTTCCAAAATTTGTGTCCTCCAATAGGAGTTTAAAAAGGCTGTGAAACTCCATTGGTGCTAGTGTGTGTGGGAGAGCAACTGAACATGTGTAAGCAAATGAGAAAGCTTTATTTGATTTATTTGTTTTAGAAATATAACCATGCATATTGTTCCAACATCCTAGATACAATTACCTGAAACAGATGACCTAATTTTTTAAAAAAAGAAAAAGAAAAAGAAAATGCACGTGTTTTCTTCTTGATGATTTTCTTCTTCTAGCATAGCTGACAAGGCAGGCAACACACAGCACAGCTACAATTTATAACAAAACACTGACATTAAAAGTGTGTGTTTGCTAAAAGGACAATCACAGGTCTCTGGAGGATCTCTGCTTTAAACTAAAACCACTTGTGTGAAATATTTTTACTTGATTAAGTGGAAAACAATGGGCAAAAAGAAAAAAAATGTATAGAGGAAACATGCATAGCTGAAATGTCAGGTCAGACCTCTCTCTCTCTTTCCTAATGTGATAGATCTCATTCTTAGAAAATAAGAAAGTTAGTAAACAGTTTTGTACATATTTTCTATCTCAAAGGCATCATTGTAGAACTGGGAGCTCATTGTGACTAAGAGAATGTAGAATGTGTAGTCAGTTAACTGAGAAAATTGGAACTCCATCCCTAAGCAACAGGTTTTAAAGCTGTTTAAACTCATGTGACCGTGCTGACTTATGATGGCAGTTCTGGCAGTAGTTGTTAAGTGCATTGTGTGTGGTCATTAAATACAACATCAAATGACTGCAACTTGTGATTTCCTCATTGACTTTATTTGCCAGAAGCTAGCAGTCAAGGTCGCAAATGCCAATCATGTGACTGTGGTTGCCAAGTGCCCAAATCATGATCGTATGACTGTGGAGATGTTGCAGCAGCTCGATTTCAAGGATGAATCTTAACTCTCCTTGCTCAGTGCCATTATAACATCAAACATAATTAAACAAGTGACTGCTAAACAAGGACATGTTTAGCTGTTCATGAGGTTCTCCTTATTCTGTTTGTGGGGTTTGCATAAAAGACAAGCAGTGCTTGCCACTATTTCATCCAGGTTAGATATAACTTGTAACCCTTTAAATCAATTTGATTTGGCTTTGAATTTAAAAATGTCCATATAATCTGGTTCTCCTGTTGACAAAACAGTAAAGGAAATCTAAAAAAGAAAAAGAAAAAAGAAAAGTCTGGCCATCAGATTACCAATTGCACTACAGAATGTATGGATCTGGTTCATAATGTTACATTTTGGAGCTAAAGCTACAAATCTGTCTAAAACTTGTCAAAAATCAGCAGCTGATGGATGAGGTAGTTTTGTGCCATTTGCTTTCAAATCAGCCATCAACTGCCAATTTATTATAAGTTGGGTGATATACTGCATCTTGCCGCAGACAACAACATGCATGCTGGAATATATTTATAATTATTTTCTCATTCTTATTTTTTCAATCTGAAAATGAATGGCAGTATGTAACCCTCTCCCACACTCGGGTGCTGCTGTCAATATACTGAGCACTGAGCAGTCTTTAAATAACCACTTTATTGCTACCCAGAGTTGATAATGATTATTTGTCCTGGCTTCACTCGTGAACCAGGAATGGGTAGCAGCAGATCTCTGAATCATTATACATTGCATTTTAATGTTTCCTATTCTACAAAGAAAAGGAAAACATGAAACAGCAAGCAGGTATTTCAGAGTAGTTGAATTTAGCATAGTTGTTTGGGCATATATAATGCCCACAGTAGCCCCAGTTCTCACTTCACAGTTCAAAAATTGGTGCTTGTTTTCTATGTATCATCCAATGAAAATGTGTGATTTATCCCTCTGTCTATTTCTCTCTCTCATTATTCACAGACACATGGTAGCAGTGGGCAGAAATACTACAATGCTGGGTGTGCTACTGTACTATAAAGACTATGTTCTTGCCCTAATCTGGCAGCCTCTGGGTGTGCTTGGCATGCAATCACCAGAATTTCCAGCTAGCATTTCCAGTGGTTATGGTACTTGGGAATTCTAGAATTACAATCCCCAACTACTCAGAAGATGGTAGAATGGAGAAGGCTTATGTATAATGAAAAGTTATGTATAATGGTAATAGTAATACAAACCCTGGATTGTTCTTAAACACTTGAAAGCCCAAATACATTGAATTTCCTTTTGTTTATCAGTTGTTATGCAGTTATAAATAGATAACTGCCAACTACATAAGAGAATTAAACTTAATTCTAATTTTGATTTTATACAAATAAAATTTGTGAGGTTAATTGATTGATAGAGCACATCTTTATGCGTGTTGATTAAATTGACCATATTCCTATGTAAATGTGCATACAAATAATACATTGCTGAATTAATAGATTTTTGGGATAAAAATTTACAGGAACAATCCATTTAAATTGTAAATTCTTGATAAATATCATTTTGTTCTCTTCTTTCTTTCCTATAATGGAGAAACAGCTTTCGCATTCCTTGCAAACACACTTTTAATTCCACCCCCACAATTCAATCACTTTAAAAAAACTTAAGAATTTCATTATATACTTAAGTGCCATTAATTTTGCTGGGATTCAAGGACACCCAACTCTCTTGGCATGGCATCCATTGTGTTAATTGTAAATTATTCTACTATGGGTCCATTACGTCTGGCAGATAGCTATTCTCAGTGCTCTCTTTTTGACAGAGCAATCCATCCATCTTGGCAGCCATCAATTTATCATGTTCCATTTTGATAGCTATCTATCCTCTCACTCATCATCTTTACGAGGTTGTCTGACATAAGACTTTCTTGATGCATTAAGAAATAAATGAATGACTGCATGGGTTGGCAAAATGTAGATGAGTGAATAAATGACAGATTGGTACCGGTATGGTTTCCCCCCACTCTAGTTTATCACATGTCCAAATAACATTGAATCAAAACACCTTGTCTTTAAAAATCTGATATTATAGAAAATGATAGTATATCCCATTCTATGATAAGCTAGATAGTAGGGCTGTCATGTTCCAAAAAACAATTTGGAAGGAGTATGCTTTGGACTTTACCCAAGCATGTGACCTCTCTGCTTATATGGCAGGTATTTTTTCAGCCTTTTGTATGAACTTGAAAAAATATGAGGGAGCTTTAATGAACGGAATTAAAAAGTCCATCCTTAATGTAATGCTTATGTAATGCCTAAAAGAGATGTATGATTGCCTTGGTGCTGTGTTTATTTTTGCATAAAGTCAAAGCAGATCTTTGGAATCATTTTTAAAGTGTATACAGCCCTACTAAATAGTACAACATGTCTTTAGGATGCTCCGTGTCAAGGCCCACCTCACTCCTCTTCTCCCTAAAAATGTTTGAGATCTCAGTGGTTTTCTTTAGATTGTGCTTGTCTTAAGTGATTGTCTTTTAACAAAGCAACGTCATCAAATTGTGTTCATCGTCATCACCACCATCACCACTGACAATGGCAAAAACATCAATTTCAGAACTCTTAAGACAGTAGACATGTAAATATCTTTCAGCATGCTTATCTCAGGCTTAGGAAATAAAGAAACAAAAGAGCAAACAAAAAAGTGAAACTTATAGAGAGGGGTAAAAAACTACAAAACAACAGCAGGTTTTCAGGCAAATGAGCTTGATCACAGCATTGGGCATGCACCGGTTTAACAAAAGCAAGGGCACTGTTGTTAAAGGGACTTTATCCTTTTGAGATTAGCAAAAGAAAGTTATCCACTTTTTAGACCAGGAGTCAAACTTGATTTCATTGAGGGCCACATCAGGGTTTTGTTTGATCTTGGGGGCCAGGGTGGGCATGGCAAACTTTTTCCAGCAGAGACACTAAAAAGGTAAGCAAAAATTGGTCCAGGATTTCCTAAATTATAAAACTGGACTGATATGTTTTATTTTATATCATATCCCAGCTGTGGGAAAAGAATCAGCTTTGTAACACAGCTTGTGTTATTTAAACATTTTTTTTGTATTCAAAAGAGTTAGATTCAAAAAGGCTGACGACAGGAACTATGTGTATTATGAAATATGTGAAGTTTATCTTGTAACTAGAGGGTCTCCAAACTTGGGAACTTTAAGACTTGTGGACTTTAACTCCTAGAATTCCTCAGCCAGCCATGCTGGCAGAGGAATCCTTGAAGTTGAAGTCTACAAGTTTTAAAATTGTCAAGCTTAAAGACCACTCTTTAGCTGATTAGTACGGATGTGGGGGTCAGGGACAAAACTTCAGGGACAAATTTCAATATGGTACACTATAAACAAATGTATATAGAGGGGGAAATAGTTGTGTACACAAATGTATCTATTGATAGATTCTATTGGCTGAGATCATTATAATTTAACTGAAATGAGATAGTTAACTTCCCCTAGAATACTCTTATTGTAAACCAGGGGTGTCAAACTTGCGACAACATGTTGTCCTCATGTAACTTATTGCAACTCCCCCCCTTCACTAAACCAGGGATTGGCATGGCCAGCATATGACACATCCAGCCCATGGCCGTGAGTTCGACACTGTTGTAAATCCAGTGTTTATTTCAATAAGGTTTGAACTATATCCCATGAGCAATATTTGCAATCAACTTTCACTGGAAAGTGGTTAAGCAGCTGTAGAATTCTCATTAAACCATTGCAATATATTTTTGAGCATATTTGAGTTGCTTCTTCTAAGGACTATAAATTACTTTGGGAAATCAATGGATTGGTGAACTATTAAACAGAAAAGAAGCATGCTTGTCCTACATTTCTAAAATAGAATAGTTTCAATCTAGAATGTCCACATAGAATCTGGTATTGCATATAAATGTATTTTTTTGCAGATGGATTCATCTTTGTATTTAGATTAAGGTATGCATCAAAAGTCCACAAAACTTTATTCAGATGAAAAATCAGTTGAGTTTAATGAGACTTATCCTTAGGTAAGTATAAGATATGTGTAGAGTGCAACCAAGGATGAGAATAGCTAGTCTTAAAATACAAATCAATTACCTGTGGCTATACTACTAGCATTCTCATTAATGCATCAATAAAAAATGTATCTGCAGGTCTGTTCTGTTGATCCAAATGGGAATATGTTATTGCATCATGCAGCAAGATTCCATGGCATGAATTTCTATGTTATGTAGGCCAGTATTTCTCAACCTTGGCAACTTTAACATAGCTGGCTAGGGAATTCTGGGAGTTGAAATCCATATATCTTAAAGTTGTAAAATTGAAAAACACTAGTGTAAACAATATTGAAACAAGGTGTATTCTGAAAAATACACAACATTTTTTCACTTTTCCCTATAGAGCTTATATGAACATTTAAATGCTATCCCTTAGGATTCAAGGGTTGGAGAAATAAATACCCAAAACACATTAGCTTCATTAAAATGATGAGGGCAGACATAATTGTAACATTATTTAAAAGGGAATGGGATATCTGAAAATAATGTTTGACCAGTTAGATTTCTAAACAAGTTTAAGACAACTTTGATGAGATACATAGATAGATGTAGATTATATTATTTAAAAATAGTTCATGCAGTGGTTATGTAGCCATAATACATGTTGTTTCATTTTCCTTTTTGGTTTTTTAAAATGGTGTCTTAGCATTTGCTTCTTGCTTTGATTTTTTTTAATAGTAAACTTTGAATTTCGTCCCTTTAACTTGGTTTTAATAGCAATGTATTATAGCATGATTTATCAACATATGGCAGGTGGAGGTTGACACAAATTATAATGAAAATTAAAAGTCATTTATGCAGCAGGCGATTCCAGTTTAAGAAACATTTATTTGCAGGCTTTAAAAATGAGGGTTTAGAATCAAATGGATTTAAAATGAAAGTTTTAACAATGGTTACCTTTTTCCTGCAGCCATTCCTCTACGGGTCGGTTATATTTGAAGGGGATTTTCTGTTTTACCAATTGGAACGCAGTATCAGTGTTTCCTTTAAAGTTTAAAAAACAGCTTAAAAACAATCTGAAAAGTCAATGAAATTGTTAAAAAAATAAAACATTCTAAGTTACTTTGATTTATTCATTTAGTTATGAAGGAATTTAAACAAACATGAAGATATGTAGTTAGATTTCTTTTAAAATGGTAGAGAATAGCACTCTCATTTCTTGGAATTCTAGAAGAACATTTCCATGTTTCAAGCATGTCTGTTATGAAGAGTAGGTTTAGCATGGTAATCCTTTCCATCAAACATATCAAGTTTAGGAATCGTGCTGGCTCACTTTCCTACACTCCATATGCTTTTACATGAACTAAATAGGAATCTGGAATTATGAGAATGCCTGATCCATGCCCTCTTCTTGCATTCATAGAAAATGTCTCACAGGAGCTAACGTAAGATACAGAATCATGGGGTTTGGAAGAACCTGGAGATCTTTAAGTCTAATCTCCCACCCAATGTGGAAATCTTAGTACTTTTCTAAACAAATGTCTAGGCAAATTTTGAGTTCCTTCTGTAAGATCCTCATCAGTGATTCTTGTCCTACACCCAGGTACCATGGGTAATAAATCCACATTTTTCATTTTGACAGGCCTTCAAATATTGGAAGATATAATCCCTCCCTTTAGCTTTATCTTCAGTAGGGTAAACATTCCCTATTCCTTTAACTGTTCTTCATAGGATTAGCCTGCAGGTCACTATTTTTGCTGTTGCAACATTCTTTTTTATTGAAATGCAAGATTGCACTGGTTCTTTTGCCAACTGAAGAAAACTGCTGGCTCATATTAAGCTATGATCTGCTAGGATGTCCAGCCCCCCCCCCCAGCTACTACTGAATCAGGTACTGCCTATCCTGACCTCAATAGTTGTTTGCTTTTTCCAGATAAATGTACAAGCCTACATTTATCACTGTGAAGCTTCATATTTTTGGATATGGTCCTATATTCACATCTATCAAGATCCTTCCAAATTCTGTGCCTGTTTTCTCTGGTAGAAATTTCCCTTCACCCACTGCCTTCCTCCAAACTTTATGTTTGCCTGAAAATCAGAAAAAAGCATTCTTACTATCTTCTTATCTAAGTCATACCATTCCCTTGGTCTACTAATCTAGTCACTTTGTAAAATACTACAATTTGTCTAACACCGTCTATTTTTAACAACTCCTTGCTATCTTTTAGTAGGCACCTTGTTCCTTTCTAAATGTTTGCAAATCCACTGCTTGATTATCTTCTCAGGTATTAACGTCAAATTGATTGGTCTGTAGTTTTCTGTTTCTTTTTACTGTTTTCCCTTTTTTAAAGACTAAAATAGCATTGATTCTCCTCCAGTTTTCTGGTACTTTCCATGTACCACATCAAAGATTACAATAAAAATATACAGTATGCTTTGTAACAGACATCTTCAACTTGATGCCTTTCTGATATGTTGGGAACAAGTGAATTGATATTGTAACCTCCAGAATCTCAGCACGAATATTAAAATCTCCAGATTAAATAGGGTTACCATTCTCAGAATGGATTGGTAGTCCAATGGATCTAGTGAGTTATACCTTTGATGAAAAGTAAGATACACCTATATAGTTTCCAGCTTCCCATCGCAAACATTATAGCTAAGAAACAAAACCTTCATTTTGCTGAGCGCAGATCTCTAGAATAATGACTATCTAGAAAACACTATCTCAGTGTTTAATGTTTTGTTTTTACATGTCTGTGTGGTGAAAAATAATATAATAAGTACTGAATTTATAATTTTATAGCAGGTACATTAAATTAGAAGGGGTAGTAATTTTGGCAAAGATGGTTGTAACAGCAGAGATGTTAAAGTGATGTGACTTATTTTTTTCCCCTATGCTTTCCTATATAAAATAGCTTCTCTTCAAAAGACAGTATAGCTAGTTAAACCTTTAGCTCTTCCAAAAACAAACAGGTCTCTATATCTTCCCCACCCAATCTTTAATTGATCATGTCCTCTACAGTTTAGCTTGAATGCTATATCTTTCCTTTAGAATTGTTTTGCCAAGACCAGGCACATGGAAGGTCAGCTAGGATGAATGGGCTGGTTCTATCTCACATAAATTTTGATAGCTATTAGGCAAGAAGTACAAACAGCACATACAACATTGTCCAGCATCTCTAGAAAGGAGGATGGATAGATATAAACCAAGGACAATATCTTAATTGAAATGTCCTTGGCAATTATTCAAATGTTTCAGGTTCATTCGAACTGCTGACAAGTTGTATCACTGAACCAACTCCAGGTACTGTGTTATTTATATCCCCTATATTTTGTAATAGTATAAAACATGACAAACACTCTAGTTATTTTGAGCCTCAGTGTAGACCTAGCCAGGAAAAGAATTTTGCATTGGCTGCAACAATCTGGGAATTCTCTATAGCTCCTTTTCATGAAGATGAAGGCCTCCCAGTTGAGGAGACATGAAATTCTGTCCTGTAATCCTTTATTGAACATTATCATATCTTTTTATTGTCTTGCATGTAGATATTTTTTCTATTTACTTCATGCTTTGCTGTCAAAGTCATTCTTTTTCTATGCTGTGCTAATGAATTCTTCAGCCTTTTCTCTTATTTTATGCTTCCGCATTCACCTCTGGCAAAACCAAAAGGTTTGGGAGTGCCAGTGAATCACTTGCTGACTATGAGCAAGCGATGTGATGCAGCATTTAAAAGGGATAATGAAAATCTGTGTTACATTAATAAAACTATTGGGTCTAGCTTATCTAAGGTAGCAGTTCCAATTATACTTTGGCTGGTTAGACTGCACTTCAAATGCAGCATCCAGTTCTGAATACTGAAAGTGACACAGAGACGTTTTAGCAGGTTCAAAGGATTTCTACTCAGATAATAAGAGTTTTAGAAACTTCATCCTATGATAAATGGTTAAAGAAGTTGGGCATACTGTATTTAGTCTGCAAAGGAGGAGACTATGGGGAGATATAATAGTTGTTTACAGATATCTCAAAGGACATCATGTGCATGACAGAGTGCTCCTTTTCTTTGTTGAATCCAAGGGCAGGACAAGAACAGATAGTTAAAATCAAAAGGAAGTTGGGGCTGAATATGAGGAAGGCTTTCCTGATGGTAAGAGCTGTCAAGCAAAAGAACACTGATTAGAACAGAGGCGAATCACCTCTTCCTGGAAGCTTACATATTGATGCTGAAGAGTCATCTGTCAAGGGTGGTTTAGTATGAACAAGAGATTTGAGAACATGACCAATAAGAGCTCTTCTAGCTCATACATTCTATTATTCTATAAAGCAAAGAAGAAGATGGCATCACTCCCTGTACAGAAGCCAATTGGTGCAACTATTTACTTCAGCACTTGAAATAGGACAATTTTCTCCACCACACTAAAGGCAGAAAATTAATTTAGGATTTACAAGGCAGTTTTTATGACACATCAGTTCTATTTCAACTGCACCTAGTCACATTACTATATTCCAAAATGTCTACTACTTTGGATGGCTGTTTCATTCTGGCTAATAGTTAGGTTGGCCCTACAAATCCTAACAGATATAGGTTCTGTTAACTATAACTTAGAAATCAGTGATAAAAAACAAGCTACTAGAACACGAAGAAAGAAGGTCCTGAATGGAAAGAAATATAGCAGAACAGTGTACAATGTGCAATCCTATGAACATCACTTAGATTGCATCAAATTAAACTTTGTACAGCAAGCAATGTGTCTTCTTCAAACCCAGGAAATGAATTGCTAATCTCTACCATCTCTTTCAAAATTTTGATTTTAAATTTAAGTTTATATTTTTATTATGAAAATCATTTTATTTATACACAACAAGATACCATTAATATTAGGGGTAAAACTGAAGGACTTCTGGAAATTCAACAGTTTAAATTGTAACATTAGAATCTTTTCATATTCCTTTTTATTTATTTATTTTTCATTTATGTCAACCATTCACAAAACTGTAAAAACATGTGCATGAGAATGTATTCATCTTTATATTTCATGGACAAGAGTGAATTAAAGGACATGTTGCTTACAATTATACACAAGCAATATAAAGTGAAGAAAGGACTATATGAATACCAATTACAAACATCAAATCCATTAAATATACTGTTTTTAGGAAGCATCTTAAATTAAAATAACATAGACCTCATAAGGAACCAATAATGCTTTTACTTTACACAAAACTATATAATTATAATTTACAAATGCATTGGATAGTTAACCTGGAACTCTTAAGAAAAAGAAACTCACAATGCCTGCATTTTAATTCCATGAACATAAGCATTCAGTCATTTATATTTTATATTTCATAATCTGATTCTTAGCAGAGAGAAGATAAAGTTTTTAAATGCTATACTTTTCATTTTTTTTTAACTTTTGCTACTTATGGCCAAAGATACATCAGTGGCTTTTTCCATTTGCTAATGCAAATTTGATCATTGTAATTGCTTATTTCAAAAACCTCATTGTATCTGCTTATATTATTAGTGTAAAATTACAGAAGAATAAAGAAAGTAAAAAAAGAGAGAATCCTTTGTTTTTTTTTTGGGGGGGGGAAATGACTTTGGCAACTTTAATGCTTCTAAAAGAGGAAGTTACACAAATATAACTTATGCATTGTATGTGTGAGAAAAAAATGTAACTAAATGGCACTTTATAAGGATAAACAATAAGTGTTACTTCCTTTCTTCCATTCTACAAAACTACATAAAAGAAACAGAAATTATACACACATATTTCCTGGCTAATTTAAATATATAACTATGCCTTATGGTTCTTACTGGTATGTTGCTTCATTTATCTCATTAAATATTTCACAAACAAGCTCGACTTCATTACACATTCCTCATTTTCCCCTTAAAATTCAGGCAAATTTTCATCCAAATAGAATTTGTTCCATTAAATCCATTCCTAAACCAAAAAAAGAGTTTCTAAACCACAAAAATAAAAGGGCTATTTGGATAATGTTAAATTTTGCTCCTTGATGGATATATGTGTAATGATGAAATGGTGTTATGGAAGCAAAGCAGAGTAGCATAAAGGTTCAATCAATTTCAAAAAATAGAATGAACATGCCTGCTTTCAAGTGGGATATTAAGACAATCTGATAAGTTATGAAATCCTTGAATGTATTAATAAGAAACTTGGAGAAACAATAATTTCTTCTAAAGAAGGTAGCATAATATGTTTTAAAGACACTATGTATCAATTGGCTATGTATAACATTATGTTGTTCATAAATAATAAATAAATTCAGAAAGAGATTAAATTTATTAAAGAATAACAAGGTTTATCAATAACTATTACTCTTCAAGACTAAGTAAATTAATAAAACTCACGTTTGCTAGCAATTAATCACCTTATTACCTTGGCAGGAACCAAAATTTGTTCTTGCTCAATGGCAGAGCTATCATATAGGCCAAATAGTTTGAAACCACCACTTTCCCAAATAAAAATGTATCTTAAGAAATAGAGAGCTCTCCAGAATAGCTTGCTGCCTGTTGTGGCCTGCCAATGGCCAGCAGAGCTAGTGGCAGACTCAGACAGTGAGGAGGTTGGGGAGGAACATGGGCCCGGAGTATGAGGAAGGCTCTGATGAGTGCTCTGTGTCAGAGGCAGAGATTGGGCTAGGGCTGTCCAACACTTTTCAGCTGCCTTTGGAGTTGGAGATCAGTGGGGAAGGAAAACAGCTAGAGCCTGCTCCCAATGTGTGCATTTGCAGAGCTGCCAGGAGAAGGGAACAGTTAAGGAACAAGGACCGACTTGGGAGTAAAGGAACAGGTGGATGGTGAATGGCCCTTCCCATAGGGAATAAAGAAGAGCGAAAGGGAAGTCAAGTTTGCAGGAGACAATTAGTTTGCTTAATTAGCATGAAATTTTGTTCATGACTATCATAGACTCCTAATGTAACAAGTATTTTCTTGTACAGCATTGTGTTTAGAAGATATCGGCCTGGCAGCTCTCCAAGCCTGATAAGGTCTGTGGTTGTAAATTCACCCTTGAAAGACTGTTTGTCACGACTTTGCTGGATGTGAATGAGAGGAATTCACATTAGCTTAATAAAAAGGGGTTTTGTCGGGACACGGAGTCTGTTTTGTGATTTTGTGAAGCCTAGGACAGAACACTGCCAAGAGCAAACTTAATTCTTTTTGATCATGTCCTAGCTTCTAGAATAGAACCCAGCTTTATGTCCTATTTCTAAGGCATGAATTGGGATCACTGATATTGATTTCCTGTATAATACTTTTGTTGTCAGCAAAATGCTTATCTTCACAAAACATTCAGGAGGAAAAACAAAACTATTATTCTCAACTTATATTTCCAATACTGCATGGCCAAGTAACACAAAGTATTCACCAGACTTTGGAGCTCAGATCTAGTCTTTGTATTACTGCAATATGAATACAAAAAATTAAGTATTAAAGGCAGAAAAGACTTCTTTTTAGAAAAAGAGAGGACAGAAATGCATAATGTCTAACAGATTATTCATTTATAAAGGTTTGCAAAGTTAGAGGGGCATTTCAAGATCACACAGGCAGTGACAAAACAGAGTGTCATTGCTCTATTGCTGAGTAGTGTTAGTTAAACTTCAGGAGTTCCATTGGCTGTGGATGGGTTTCTAGACCTAATTCAAGGAACTGTTCATTATCTATAAAGTCCTAAATATCTTGGGTCCTCACGACCTCTATCTGTTCTGAGTCTTATCAGCCTGCCTTTCATGATCTTACCTTGAGGAACACTGGGAAATCAGGAACTTAGATAATTATCTGTGTTGTGGCAGTCCCTTCATATGAAACAATCTGGCTCCAGAACTCAGATTATTTTTTCACTTTATCCTTTAAAGAAGTGATGAAAACAGTCCTCTTCCATAGAACATTTAATAACAAAATCTTGCATTCCAAATAGCAACATTGGGGTCAGAAGGTTAGGAATTTCATCTTATTTTTTACCTGTTCCTATCACTGTATTAGTTTACTTCACATAAAGAATCTGATGAACCATATGACAAACATATTTTTGAAAAAGGTATCACATTAATTGTTAAAGGGCTATTGAATGCTTTTTATTATAATTCCTTGGTAAGCCAATACTTGGAATACTGCATTTGGTTTTAGTTGCCACGATGTAGAAAAGATGTGGAGACTCTAGAAAGAGTGCAAAGAGGAGCAACAAAGATGATTAGGGGACTGGAGGCTAAAACATATGAAGAACAGTTGCAGGAACTGGGTATGTTTAGCTTAAGAGAAAGAAGGACTAGGGGAGACATGATAGCAGTGTTCCAATATCTCAGGGGTTGCCACAAAGAAGAGGGAGTCAAACTATTCTCCAAGGCACCTGAAGGCAGAACAAGAAGCAATGGGTGGAAACTAATCAAGGAAAAAAGCAACTTAGAACTGAGGAGAAATTTCCTGACAGTTAGAACAATTAATCAGTGGAACAGCTTGCCTTCAGAAGTTGTGAATGCTCCAACACTGGAAGTCTTTAAGAAGATGTTGGATAGCCATTTGTCTGAAATGGTGTAACGCAGCAATGGCAAACCTTTTTTGGCTCGCGTGCCATAAGTGGGGGGACCGCAGGGGGGTCATGTGCGGGCGTGCCATACCCATAATGCAATGTGCGACCCCCAAGTGTGCATGCATGCACTACAGGCGCTCCCCCCATTTTTACATGCTTTCTTTGCCCTCCCCGGGCTCCAGAGGCTTTATAGGAGCCTGGGGAGGGCGAAAGCAGCCTCCCTTGCCCCCCCGGATGCCCTCCGGAGGCATCAGGGAAGCCTCCGGATGGTCCCTGATGCCTTCGGAGCACTCAAAACGACCCTCCGAGCAAACCGGAAGTGACTTCTGGTTTGCTCGGAGGATCATTTTGAGCGCTCTGAAGGCTTCAGGGACCGTCTGGAGGCTTTCCTGCTGCCTTTGGAGCGTTCAAAATGACCCTCCGAGCAAACCGGAAGTTACTTCCGGTTTGCTCAGAGGGCCGTTTTAAGCGTTCCAAAGGCTTCAGGGACTGTCCGGAGGCTTCCTTGACGCCTTTGGAGCGCTCAAAACGACCCTCCGAGCAAACTGGAAGTGCTTGGCGGGCAGCTCATGAAGCCTCCAGAGGGCCTCCAGGGGGATGGGGGAGGCTCTTTTCACCCTCCCCAGGCTCCTTTAAAGCCTCTGGAGCCTGGAGAGGGTGAAAGATGGCTTTAAAAAAGGGTGAACCAGCCTTATGTGCCCTGACAAATGGCTCCACGTGCCACCTGTGGCACACGTGCCATAGGTTTGCCATCACTGGTATAGGGTTTCCTGCCTAGGCAGGGGGTTGGACTAGAAGACCTCCAAGGTTCCTTCAAATTCTCCTATTGTATTGTATTGTATTACAATCTCCTTAATAGAAGTGGGTTCCCGAATGGTATGGCTTCTTATTCATTCATTGTATATCATTGTGATTTGGTCCACACTTACCCATTGTTCCTGGAACATTATTTGCAGTTTTACTGTTATAATACTAAAAAGTTGCTTCATACAGGAAAATTGAAGCACCAAATTATAGGCCTTTACAAAAAATTTGTTCCAACTTTTTCACTACCAATTAGGATAACCTACTTGTACTTCAGTGTTCCCACTGGGAAAAAAAAGTCATTAAGGCCCTTGAACAGGAAACTATTTTCAAATTTGTTTCAGCTCTATAACATTTGTCCTTTTTCTCAATGTATTTCTTACTTGAAAAAAAAGTTATATAACTGGCTATTCTGGCTTTTCTTTTCTTTTCTGTACTTTCATTTCTTCTACTCTATGATGACCTTGACCTCCTTTTCCCTCCCCGTCTGATCCTGATCTTTCCTTTAAGTCTTTTCTTTGTTTTTCATTCTTCCCATTGTGATGCTTCATTGTCAAGAGCTAAACTTCACATTAAAGCTACTCCAATGCACAGGCTTGGATCAAAGGTAACATGGGTAGAAAAGATAGGATGAATAGGAGGCAAGATATAGCAGTGGAAGGAGAAAAAGTCAACTGAAGTTAGACCTGTTTTACCAAGCCAACTCATTTCTAAATTTTTGCCTGATCTGTGGAACAGTAAGTAGTAAATAGTAAAACAGTAAATATCTTTGAAACGTCCTTTTCTTTTCTAAGTCTTTCTTCCTCTAGTTTTTATAACAAAATATACACCAGATTTTGACAGTTCATGTCATCAGAATGCTTAAAGGTAATTAGTAGCTTTGAATAATGACTCTAATGAAACTTTATATTTAGATAAGAATATTGCTTTCAAAAAATTGAAAATCATAAATGCCCTTTGGTTTTTGACCTGACAATTAGTTTGTGAATTAGATAAGGACATAGCACTAATAGATTGAATACTTGTCTAATTTCAAATATCTAAAGGTAAATTTCTCTGGACTATATTCAAACTATCCATCATATGACACTAATTCATACCTATTTACTATTTTCACCATCCAGACATTTTAGACATGTGTCTCAAAGGGAGCTTAATGGACAAAGGATAGTTCTCAGACACAACTGTAGAGAGCTTTTAAAAATCACCTCCTGCCAATAAATGCATTCAAAAATGTGTACAATAAAAGTAGGTTAAAAATATGCTTGTTAGGGGAAAATACTCACCAAACCATTAAGTTAGAAAAAAATAATAATTTGCAAAATATTTAGATACACAAAGATACAATAACAGAGTTGGAAGGGAGCTTGGAGGTCTTCTAGTCCAATCCCCTGCCTAGGCAGGAAACCTTATACCATTTCAGACCAATGGCTATCAAACATCTTCTTAAAGACTTTCAGTGTTGGGACATTCACAGCTTCTGGAGGCAAGCTGTTCCACTGATTAATTGTTCTAACTGTCAGGAAATTTCTCCTCAGTTCTAAATTGCTTCTCTCCTTGATTAGTTTCCACCCATTGCTTCTTGTTCTACCCTCAGGTGCCTTGGAAAATAGTTTGACTCCCTCTTCTTTGTGGCAACCCTGAGATATTGGAACACATTTGTTATAACATTTATCTATTAATATAATGTTTATTAATTATTGCAATAGTATTTACTTTGGAGATACACACATGAAAATATGTGTAAGTGTTCATTAACACATTTCACAAACTGTTTATTAATGGGACGTGTATACTAATTAATTTTTCCATTGGATCATGATCCCTCCCTGATTATATTTATTCTTATGTTTCATCTTTTCTGCTCAATATAGTATAATCTATAGTTCTTCCCACCCTTTGTTTTATCTTCATGACAATTAATGAGGTTGAGATGTTATGATGCATCACCATTAATATAATTGCTAATAAGTTCAGAAATAAAATTATATCCACATAGTGTTTTATGTGCACCCATATAGACATGCATATATTGATTATATTGCAAAAATGAGCTTTTGCTTTTACATTTTATTTATTTTTTCTTTTACTTATTTATTATACTTATATTTCTAGCCAACCCATCTCCCTCAAGGATGGTTTTTAGCACTTTGAATATTGGCATTCTAATTCAGCTTTCCTTGTGAGCCTACTATACATATATTTTGGACAGTGTATCACCTTATTTTCAAAATATTTCTATATTTTCATATTTAAAACCTGTAAAAGACTTTGTAATTTTTTAGATTTCTGATCTCAAATTCATTAATTTGGTTAGTGGTTTCTCATGCTGTTTATTTAAGCAATTTTATTACTTTTTTATTTATGTTTTTATATTTTTATATATATTTTAAACACTTTACACTTGCCATTATAAGCTTCCTAGCAAATCTTACAGCTGGTATTAAGCTATATTTTAGTACATTAGTTACTCCCACCACCTTCATGTTATTATCTGATTTATTAACGTGAATGAAGTAAAACAATACTTACCATTTAAAATTGCAATAATATATTTTTGGGCTAAGATTTATACATTTTTATTTTAAAATCCTTAGAAATATTATATTTTATCTGGCATTATTATTTTATCTGCATATTGTTTTCACATGCTATATTTAGGTACAACAAATATGGACAGAATGACTGATCCCAATGAAATACTGTTAGTCCTCAACTTATGATCAATCACTTAAAGATCATTCCAATTTATGATAGACCCCCAAAAGTTCTTCCTTTTGATTTAGTTCTAAAGATCTGATTTCTGACTCACCTCAGGATCACATGACCATATTTCAGGCACTTGGCAACTGGATTGCATTTATGGCTATTTGCACATGATCATGGGACCATGATGTATGACATTTTTGCCAAAACCTGGTATTTACTTCTAGTTTTTGGCAAATATGTCCCATGGCGAACAAGGGGTTTGCTTAATGACAGTAGCATTCACTTAACAACCACACAGAAGTGGTATTCAGCCAGTTCTCACAGGTTCTGGAGAACTGGTAATGGAAATTTGGAAAGTGGGGAGGGAATGGGGGTTTTGCAGTATCCTTCCCCTGTCATGCCTACAAGCCACGGCCACCAGTTTTACTACAGAACCGGTAGTAAAAAAAAAAGTGAAATCCACCACTGCAATTGCCACACACAAGGTCATAAAAGCATCTCAGTCACACATGATGGATTCTCTTTTTGATGTCATGATTTATGAAGGGTAGACTCTATTACAGTCTTAAATCACGGACTACTGTAAAGGAATTGGAAAGAATTATCAGACTGAAAACTTAAATTTCAAAACTCTTCCTAGTGAAACACAAATGATCAGTCAGATGAATTTTAGGAGTAAATTAGGAATAAAATATATGATGGGCTTTAATCCATGAGGGAAAGAGATCTATCTATGGTCTTTATAAATCTGCGATATTTGCAGATGATTCTCTTAGTCTGGAAAGAGATCGCTAAATGTGAGCCATTTTTACATGTTTGCTTTAATTCAGTCTTATAATGACAATGCACATAAACTAACTCCATTGTCACAACCTGAGACCCACCTTTGTTTTCATCCACTTATGATGCTTTAATCACTGCTGTAAGTGTCATCTTTCAAAGCAGGGATCTCCAGGGCTGCATTTTTAACCCTGCCTTTTAATTTATTTTAGATTCCTTTAGGGAACTACGCAGTGCAGTAGAATTGCCATCAACTGCACTTCTAGGAAGCATTGGAGGATTCATTTAAATCCCACAAAATGAGTAAAAGATGAAAAATTAAAAGTACAAACCCCAAGCATGAAAAGGAACATTAAAGATCTCAAACAATCCACAAAGCTGCTAAACATTCGAAGCTGATGCCATGTTCCCGTCATTAATTCAGCTGTCATAAAGTAGACAGTATAAACATACAAGAATATAGACAGTTCCCCAAAGAGCACACTAAAATATTATCAGCTCTTAACAGCTTTCTACTCAAAAGTGGGCTGGTTCACACTGATAGCTTTTGTAAATACTGTATGTAGGGCATAATAGTTGGCACAAGATATTCCTTTATCATTAATAAGTCATATGGAAGGGAATGTGAAATAGCCTAAATCTAAACTATGTCAGTAGCACAGATTTTGTATATTACTTTGAAACAATATTTTCCTCTTTCAATTTTTTAAAAAAGCATGGTTTATTTTTTTAACAGTTTGCACCGAGCATGGGGATGTATGATTTGGGGTGATTTTTGATCTAATCACTCATATAACCTTGGCTTAGTGTAATGCTTAATTAGACTAAAGTAGATGACCATCTTAAGCAATTCCTTCTAAGAAAAATTTTTCAAATACACCTGCACTGAATATTTCCAATTACCCATTGTTAATGTTCATTTGGCACTCCAATCCTGGTGTTACTATCACAATGTGAAGAAACTATTTGCCTGTGCTTGCATCCCATTAATTCTAATTTTGTTCTTGCTTTCATGTATTTGGAAGGTAAAGCATAATATACAAAACCTAGGAAGACAGTTTACTGCAACCAAAGAACCTACATTAGTAGATCAACTATAACTCTTGTCTTAAATGTTATTTAGATGCCAGAAGTTATAGTTCTGGATTCAAATATTGCAGTAAACAATCCACAATTGATATATTTGCCTAGTCACAGAAAAAGCTGCTGCATGAAAACACTTATAAGTGGCTTCATGTGTTGTGGTCTACCGGCGGCCTGCGGAGCTGGCAGCAGAGTCAGACAATGAATAGGTTGGGGAGGAACATGGACCAGTCCTGGAGTCTGGGCAAGCTCGGACGAGGGCTCTGTGTCAGAGGCAGAGAAGGGACAAGCCATCTGGGAGTTATGTGCTGCCCCCGGAGCCTCCAGAGTCAGACATCAGTGAGGAAGAGGAACAGGGTGAACCTGTTCCCAGTGCGTGCATGCGCAGAACTGCCAGAGGGCAAGAACAGTTAAGACAAAAGAGGCAGCTCGGGAGTAAGGCTTGGAGATTATTGGCCCCTCCCATAAGACATAAAGGAGGAGCAAATGCATGTGAGCCTTTGCAGGAAGCAACTTTGTTCATTCTGGTTGGTTTAAATTCTGAAGCTCCGTTTTAACTCCATGTGGCTTTGCAAAGCTTATTGGCAATTAGGTCTTTGGCAGCGTTTCAAGGGAAATAAAGGTGGGTGCTTATCAGTCTTATCCCAAAAGACTTTGGCAGACTTCTGTCGGACTCTTTACAAACTATTTGTGACTCATTATGGGCTATGAATGAAGATAATTCATAGCCGTTGAAATAAAAAGAGGTTTTTTGGGACTAAGCTTGTGCTTTGTACTGTCTCAGGAAGCCTAGGTACATCATGTACCAAAATTCTTAGTTTAATGTGTAACTACTTCGCAGCACAAGGAAACAATAGCCAACAACTTAAGAGATGGCTATCAACAACCAATAAGAAGCTATACCAAACCTTGCTGCAGATAAATACGTACAATGCATAGAATCACTCAGAGCATATATTCCAGTAGAGAGAAGTTCCTTAAAGATGGACTCCAGCAAAAGCTCAGAAGACTAAGTCCTGGTGATCAACCCAGATTGGATCCTGCAACATTACCTTAGGACAATTACATTTGCCTTCATTCATGTGAATACTCTATTCAAAAATTATATTCTTTACTCCACAAGAGTAGGGTTGTGATTTTCACTTCTGCACCCTAGTAATGTTGTAACAGGAAAAATACAGTGTGTGCTTTATGTACTTCTAGAGCAGGGTGTCTAACTCATAGCCTGTGCTGCCCATGCCCAGTTTAGCAAAGGGGGGGGGAAGTCACAATACGTCATGTGATGCCACCATGACAATGTGAGTTTGACACCCCTATTCTAGAGAGAAATGTCCACAGACAGCCTTTGGTCAACATGAAGGAAGATCTATATCCATATATGAAGTTTTGCTTTTGAAACAGAATCTCTGATAACAATTACAGACAACTTTGAATCTGTATCACCAGCTAACAAACAAAGCTTGATCACATTGATTGGAGATAAGTTTTTTGGTTGATGCACCGTAGTGGATCTCAAAAGTATATCACGGTATATAATTAAGATATCTTGCTAAAGAATAAAGGTAAAGAATGAAATGATTTCCCTTCCTAGCTTTCATTCAAAGGCTGGCTGGGATAAAAGTAGACTTTTATTTTAAAACTAGTGATACTTTTCATGAGATATAGTACCTCATCAAAAGGTGAGATTTCAATGCCAAAACACATTGTATAGCATACTTTGAATTATCTTTCAATGATGAGTAACTAAGGAACCCATGAAGAGTGCACCTACTGTCCCCTAAAGCAGTTGTTAGTCAAGTTTCATGTAGGGCCAACTGTGGTGCTTTCACCATGTTTCATAGATCTGACTCCCTCAATTGCTGCCAAATAAACCTCTATGATCATCTCTTCTTCTCTCACTCTTTTTTTAATCCCGAAAGTTTTCCTAGTAAATTTCATCTTTCGTATCTATGACGATTTGAATGCTATCAGATATAATATCCCACCCTAATTGCAAGCTTCTTGATATTTTGATTAGTTCTTTTAAAAATACTGTAACCTTGAGTTGTGTGCATGTCCTTTCTTCATATCTTAGTTGAGAATCTCTCTTTTTCCTTCAATTCTCCCCTTTAAATATTATCTTTTGATGTCTTCTGGGTGGTTATGTTTAATCTCAGGATTAAGCAGAGGCCTATGGTTGTCTTGAACAGCTTATCAGTTTCCAAGAGACATTTACAAGGAGAGAAAGGCTCTGCTTTTGATAGCAGTAATTGTATTTAGCTTGTAAGATATAGGGCTATTTATCTTCTGCCTGTGAAATGGGTTGGGGGTGGGGAGATGGATGGAGAACACTAGCAGATAACATGCTAAATAAAAGTCAAAATGAAGCTGTGAAGAAAAGAAGCAACCTGCCCATTGCACTCCCAAGTGGGAAAATGATACAAGAAATGGACTTACATTGTAAAACTTAAAATTTAAACCTTTTGAGGAAGGAGATAAAAGAGGAAGGTGTGAGGCTAGCAATAGCAGGACAAGAAAGGAGATCTGAGGGAAACTAGAATTTATTGTAGTACAAGCTCTATAAATCTTGGGTACTTGGTTTTTAGAAGCACTTATACTCATTTCAGAGTTGAAGAGAGTAAATATGTGTTTGTTTGTTGCCACTTTCTCTGGGGAATGAAAACTATCGCCGCTAGAAGGAAAATATTTTATGAACTTATAATTATATCCCATAAATCCTCCCCACCAAAAAAAAAAAAAAAAAAAAAAAAAACACAAGGCAGCATCTTTAACAAGGTTAAAGTATCTCCTAACCTTTCAGGTTATAATGTTTGACAAAAATGTGTGAAATTATGTATCCATCACATTTAAGGCTACAATCTTAACAAAATTTGCTAGCAAACAAAACAGGCATATGCCGTAGAATTTCTATCTGGATATGTTTGCATTAGATTATACTATAAAGTTCCCTTTTGACAACTCTGCGATGGATTCTGTTTATGTGCTTGGTCTGAATAATCTTCATAATTAATTTCTGGAAGACACTTCCTACATAGCAGCAGTGATATTTTTCCTCTGTAACTTATAGCTGGATTCATCTTTGTTTGACCTGATGATCATATTAGAGACTATGTAGTCCTTCAAAGGTTTTGGGAGACAAACTTCCACAAGCAGCAGAAAACATATGAGATATGAGAATTGTAATCCAGTAGCATCTCAAAGATTACCAGATTTCCTATATCTAATTGATGTAATATAATATAATTTTCCCCATTGTTTTTCCTCAATCCTAGCATCACTGAGAATAGCAACATCAATGAACCAGACTTTATCCTTTTAGATCAGGAATGTTATAAACAAGATGGCTGTCTGTTTGGATATTAAAGTCCCATGAGATCTTATCCTCACATTTGCAAAACCTTCTCAACTTCATGGTCCCAGCAATTTTTACCACTTCAGATCCAAACATCTGGCAAAGTTTCCAATGAATTATTTTGGCAACTTGGTCATGTTGATGCCTGTATTGCTGCAGTCACTGATTAAATGGTCAATTGTTTCATTCTTTTCAGTATAAAGATGACATTTGTTGTTGCTTTCTAGATGTCCAATTTTCACCGTCATGCAATTAAGGGGAAAAATTTGCTTTGGAATCACTAAAATCAATCTTTCAGTTTCTTTCTGTAACACCCCTGATCTTAACCAACTCCATATGGGTTTTAAGTCAGCTTTTTCCGCTCTACTCTTCAATTAACAAATCAGTTTCCAATTGTTTCTTTTCTGTATTCAACTTCTACCTTTGGTGTTTTCAAGAGGTTTCTTTGACCAACTACAGCAAGGGTTTTTGGCTTTTCATAATGGAGTCACTCAGGCCATGTTTTTCTTTGTCCACAGTTTGTTTCACCTGTAGAAATTCTCTAACCCCTTCAGTTATTGGTAAATACAGATGATCAATATCACTTTTTGCGTACGAAGTATGGTGTATTGTCATTAGTTTTCTTTTAATCCACGTTACCAAGTTCCATCTGGGTCCAGCCAACTATTTCCACTTTATATTGAACAACATGGACAGCCCAGGTTATTACTAAAGTAAGTTACTATTACTAATTAACTGATCACAACATTTGAAGTCACAACTGCCAATTTGCTATTGGTATTGGCCTTCATAAACATTGAGTTCTTCCCAAGAATCCAGGATGTCATAATGTATTTTTGTGATTTATATGCAGATCCAAGCAGTGTGGCTTTTTGCAACTGACAGATGTAAATGTTGTTAACATGAAGAATTTCTATGTGCCATACGATATTTTTTGGGTATGGGACCCAATGTATTGATAATCACTCAGATCACTGTGGCTGGTTAATAAGTAATAGCACTTAGCCTTATATACAGTGGTACCTCACTGCTTGCTTCCTTCCATGTAGATGTAGTTCCATTAAGGACTACATGTTGAGTGTGATTTGTCAATGAGTAACAAATACATCTGGTGATGATGTTGTCTATCACACATTTTTAAGCTTATCAAGAAGTAGGTTTGTCAAATTCAGGACACACTCTGAATTGTTTCAATGGAGCTCAACTGAAACAAATATTCTGAAATGATTCCCTACCTGTTGCTGACCAAAACACCATAAATGGAATTGTATCAATACAATTTTGCTATGAAAGTAGAAACATAGCATATTGAATGTCTGCAAGATATTTTATCACTGTCTATTATCATGATCTTGTTCTCTGTCCTTTTTCCAAATTTGCCAATTCCAGCTTAATATCCCCAAATGCCTTTGGCATACATATGCACAAGAATAGAAAAATATATCAATGATGGATTAAGGAAAATGGAACATTTCAAAGGTTAGGTGGAATACTGAATTCATTCTTAGTGCAACCTATTAGAATGTATTCTGATTTTTATTCTTCCACTTTCCAATGAAAGGACGTATCACATCCACAGCACAGTTCCTAGCTCACCTTTGTTAAATTTGAAGGAAGTGTCTGAAATAGCATAGATTGTCATCCCATAAATTGGATTATTTTTGTACTACCTTTTAGTTATCTTACTGTTTTCTATTTTAAATACGTTTAGATAGGCTGTCCAACATACATCTTCATTTCCTGGAGTGGATGAGATCACTAATTTTAACTGTTTTTTCATTGCTATGCTTTAATTAAGAGCACCTTAAGACTCTAAGGTATTTTTCAAACAACTGAAAAAAATAAAATTATAGCTTAGTTGATCAACTGCTGTCTAACTGCATCCATCTAGTAGTATTACATATCAGACCTATGGACTGTTTAAAATAAAAACAAACATAAAACTACATTTGTTGCACTTACAGTAAATATAAATTTCTGTACATTCCTTACTGCTTCAAACAGTTTTTGTCGAAGCATCAGAAAGAAACTATTTGACAAAATAAAGAAATGTACAAAAACCAGTATAAATATTAGTGATTCTAAATACTCATGATTGTTTTTGCTATGCATTACAGTCAATGAACTTAATTTTTCTTCAATTATATACCATTATTAATGACTAAGAAAAGCCACAGGTAGCAATTTCAATAGTGCCAAATAGTTTTGACAGTAGTTTGCAGCAATGTGCATTAAACTTTTTTTTAGATCTCCCATTAATCTACAGCAATATTTGAACACATGTAGATTATAGGTTGCATTTTTTCCATTCTCTGCAGAATCAGATTATATTCAGTGGTGCATGTGATTTCTTCTTCATTGTGCCACTCTTGTTCTCTAGCAATTGACATTACAGAAAATATATTATTGATCAGCATGATGAATATGATCTAATAACGTCAACGTTTTCTAAAAAAAATTAAAAGATGTTTAAGTCAGCTCTTCATTCTTGCAAGATGAGTTATAGAATGATTTCTTCACCAAATATATTTTACAGCTCCTACTTCAGGATCTAAGGATAATAATTTTTAAAGGGTGAAAGACATCTTTATTTAGAGATTTACCTGAAGGGTAATGCTCATTTACTGGCCATCCATCTACTTGTAGTGTTGCATTACCACCGTTTCGTGTAAAACGCACAACATGGTATTTGCCATCATTCACAGGAGTGCTCTCCTCTTTGATAGAGATATCTACTGTGCCAATATTGAAGACTACTCCAATTTTGCCTTGTTCCTGTGAAGGAAAGAAAAGAGTTGTGGGTAAATCTGGAAGCAAAGTCACAGGAAGAACAGTTGAAAGATGGACATGTTTCAATCAAAGTAATAAGATGAACGTACACAAAATGACAGTGCAGGACAAATTTGCCTTTATAAGTCATATGATATAAGACTGATATAAAGCAGGGCAAAATAATATCTAAATCAAGTGAGGCATGGTGGCTGAGTGTCTTAAAGATGCTGGATTTGTCGGCCGGAGAAAGTTGACTTTCTGCAATCTACACTTGGAACCTTAACACTGCATGAAGGAGTGGGTTCCCATCACTCGCCTCAGCTTCTGCCAACCTAGTTTGGAAACATGTAAATAAATAAATAGGTACCATTCCAGTGGGATTAATGGCAGAAACAAGAATCCAACTGGCACTGGACCGACCAAATGTGAAGCAAAAACTGGTGGGGGAAAACCCCCAAATGACACTGACATTCTCACAGAACTTTGTTAGCTGCCCTGCATATGGAGCTAGTACACACACACACACATGAGGTACCCAGGATAGGGTGTGAGTGTGTACTGAATGAACTACCAATCTTAGACAGCCAAACTACTACTCTGTAATAACATTGTAGACTTCTGATTTTCATGTACCAATGTTATATGCTAAATAAATAAATATAACCTACGTCAAGTGTACCCTAGACTCATTTATTTCTCTAATTCTTTTAAAATCTTATTTTACTCAAGACTGGCATCAGAAATTGTAACAATATAACATTTAACATGAAAATGAGCATCCGCTTCTCATCTTAAACAAGGCAATATTGATCCCATCTGCACTTTTTATTCCATACAATTACTTCAAAGTCTGAACAAAAATTGTACTTTGAAGAGCAATATTATAAAAGCCAATTTTACAGCCAGAATGACTTATATGTGGCCAATAAAAGAAAACTGAACACATAAGGTAAAAACGGAATGCATAAGATAAAGCACACAGATGTCAGTTTCCTCAGACTGAATCCATCTGTCCTGCTGTTATCCAATTAGCATTCTGATAAAGTTGCATCGTCAGTTTAGAGTCATATCACGGTAATATTACCATACAAATGGATCAGAAAAAAATGAATATATTAACCAAACACTTTACATGAGTATCATTGAATAGTAACACATAAGTTTTCTATATGAACTGAACCTGGATTATTCCTGACCTCTTCACTTAAAAGTGATCAGATAAAAGATGATCAAAAAGATGATGGAATCCTGTGATCCCATTATACTGTATGGGCTGATTTTAATATATTTCTAATTATGTGAAAGGACAGGAATAAACCTAGCAATGGTATATGCATATTTTTCCGTGGATTGAGGTCAGATGGGGAAAATACATTATATAACTTTTTTGATATTTGTTCAATAACTTATATTGAAGTTTGCTGAGAACATTACTTGAATTTTCTTTGGATGGTCCATCACGGAATGGAAAAGAGGATGATGTGGAAGTAGGTGAGTGTGATGTCAACTGAGCCATGGAAAGAAAAGACTGAAAAGAGGAGAAAAGGAAAGAGAAAAAACAGTGTGTGTGTGAGAGAGAGAGAGAGAGAGAGAAAGAGAGAGAGAGAGAAAGAACAAACAAACAAACAAACAAACAAAGGTAGATAAAATATAGAAGAAGGGAAGATAAAACAGGTCAGAGGAACCAACAGTCACATCAATCCAGGACTAGGATAATTAGGCTGGTTGTATAAGAGCCAAGTAAAACTGAACTTGACTACATGCAGGGAATGTGTGATATATGACCAATCGCTTAATGACCATTCAAAGTTATGATGGACTTTCCCAGAGATACTTGTGATTCATTGTTGAAGATGAATGGCTGAATATACACCCATTGTCAGGTCCACCATTGGGTCTTGACCAGAGGTGGTATTCAGAAGGTTCTGCCAAGTTCTGGAGAACCAGTCACATAAATTTTGAGTAGTTTGGAGAACTGGTAAACTACCTCTGACTGGCCCTGCCCCCATCTATTCTCTGCCTCCCGAGTCCCAGCTGATTGGGAGGAAATGGAGATTTTGCAGTAACCTTCCCCTGGGGTTGGAAAGGAATGTAGTTTTTACAGTATCCTTCCCCTGCCATGCACACCAAGCCATGCAACGCCCACCAAACCATGCCCACAGAACCAGTAGTAAAAAAAATTGAATCCCACCACTGGTCCTGGCATTCTATTGGAAGTGGGGAGGAGCAGGCATGCTGGCATTTTGGCTTGCTTGTGCTGTAATTGCTGAGGGATTAGGGAGGGAGAATGACTTCAGAGATGAAGCAAAGTCTGTCCCAGACAGGTCCAGCCTGAGTTCAAGGCCGTCGTGATCTGTGGGTGAACTGTTATCTGCCTAGCTCCTCAGAGTTTCCATAACAATCTTGCAGCTCACATTGGCTGCTGGTGGACTGGTCAGGGAGACTGGTTTTGGGGAAACAAAAGAATGGTGTGTGCTTTGTGAGTGGTTTTTCAGATTTTGCCTTGCTTTCCTGCAATCACTTTCTCTCAGTAAAGGTTCTTTTGATTCAACTTCATAGATTGAAGAGTCTTGCTTTCCTGAGGGACTAGGTGAGTCAAGTCCTTACACCCATGGTCATGTGATTGCATCTTGGGTGCTTGGCAACTGAATCACTTTTCTAGGTGCTTGCAATGCCCTCCAGTCATGTGTTCATAACTTGTAAAAAAACCTTTGGTTGTTTCTGGTGTTTACTTCTAGCTTCTGGCAAAACAACACCCATTGGGGAAAATGGATTCACTGCAGCGTTCACAACGACCACTGTATTAACTATCCATCATAAAAAACAACTTTGAGTATGGTGCCTCAATTTATGAACACAATGACTTACAACTGTAATTCTGGGCTCATTTCTAGTCATAAGTCGAGTACTACCTGCATTTCATCAATTGCTCAGCATTGTCACAGACATAATGAATTTCTAGTATCTGAGTGTAAAATAGTAAGCTCCATATTTAACTTTTGTTTTGGCTCCACAATATCAGTAATATCCTTTGCTTAGATTCCCTTAACTTATTTACAGGAACTGAATCTAGTAGAACAGCTTGATTCTTTTTATTTCTAGGCATGAAAACAATTTCTGTTCCTTGGTAGGCCAATCACCTACCAAGGAAGATGACACAATGATCTTCATGGATAGAGTATACCATAAGGATTACTGGCTACAGCTGTTATGTAAGGATTTTTTTAAAAAAATTCTATTCCGTTCAGGAATCACTATTATTCCTCTGAAGCTTCCTTTTTTATTATGGGTATTAATAGCAAATATGTGCTATTTCTTTATGTACTAAGATCTGCACCACATGATCAACAGACTTATTTTGACTATAGATCGTGTAGCACGGCACCATTTCAGTTGGGCAGAGGCGATACATGGATGTTTTGAAGGTTCCCCTCACACATATGTGCTAGTCATTCCCAACTCTAGTGGATGGTGCTCATCTCTGTTTCAAAGCCGAAGAGCCAGCGCTGTCCAAAGACGTCTCCATGGTCATGTGGCTGGCATGACTAAATGCCAAAGGCGCATGGAACACTGTTACCTTCCCACCAAAGGTGGTTCCTATTTTTCTACTTGCATTTTAGATGCTTTTGAACTGCTAGGTTGAGAGAAGCTGGGACAAGTAACGGGAGCTCACTCCATTACTTGGCGCTAGGGATTCAAACCGCTGAACTGCTGACTTTTCTAATCAACAAGCTTAGCATCTTAACCAAAAAAGAATAATTCTTGTTTTCTAAATGCAGTACATTTGTGATATAAAAGATGAAGTAATGCTAGCCTCTTTCCATCTCACTTTAAAATAAAAACAAATGTGAACACAGATTATCATGGGATGTGCTGTGTGATTTCCTTAGTTTTATAGTTCGGCAATAATTATTTCTTCTGTGTTTTCCATGCATACGAAGCAGCAAGAAGACATTAACAAGCAGACAGAATAGTTATTTAATATTATTAAGGATGTTTTGAAATTTACTATCTATATCTAGATCCCCTCATATGCCATGGTTAAACCTTTCAAAATATGGCTACTTTTGTTGTTTCTGGGAGTTGTAGTTATGACATTTTATGAGATTGTTTACATTTGATCTTCGTAATTTCAAAAAATATAAAGTATATTTGTACTGTATATGCTCGTTGTATTCCAATGTTTATTAATATGCCTTGATTTTCCAAGGTGGTTCATGATTATTAACATAGAAACTGTCCCTTTATCAAAGACTTAATTCCATTTTCATGCTTTGCTCAGTTCCTTGTACTGATTTAAAGACTAAAAGTGTTAAAAGTTTTTAACATCTTTGCAAACTTTTCTGTTATTCAGGTTTACTTTTCTTAGATATCTAGGGAGCAAATGGAATCTTCAGAAACTTGCTTAGCTACAAAATGTACTTTCCATCTCAGAATGGTTAGAAAAAGCATAAGTACCAACCTGTCATTTCCTGACAATTGACAGCAGTTGAACTAGCAATTGCCTAAAACAGAGACAGCCCTATATTACAGGCACCAGGGAATGTACTGCATAATGTTTTAACTAATAAACACCTTGATCAAACTCAGTTCAATTACTGGATGTCTGCAATGGCAGTGAGGCTGCAACTTAATGATTATTCAGAGCAGTCTATCTTGGCCTATAGCGTTTCTCTGTCTCTGTCTTTCTCTGTGTGTTTGTGTGTGTGTGTGTATGTATGTGTGAAAGAGACAGGAGAGAGAGGGGGTGAGTTTTGAATCTGTGGTGAAGAAATTCTGGCCAAAAAGACAGTCCATACTTCAGAAAAAATGATATTTTTGTCACTAGCCAGTGAGCAGAAACATTGTAGGACAAAGAGAAGCGAGGGTCAAATGATTATTATCGACATGAATCAGTTGATGTTCACTTTAGCAAGCTGCACAATAGGCTGCAATTACTTTCAGCAGTTGTCCAGAGCAAATATGAAATTATTGCTATAATTACATAATGTATAGCATAAAGTATTATATGATGAAATACAGATGTCCTAAGAGTTTCCATATGGCTCAGTGCAACCACAGCTGGCATATTATTTCCTTACACATATTTCATTATGAGACATATATTGACAAACTGGGAGTTCTGAGATTTTTTTAAAAAATCAGTTGATTGAAGATATTGATTTACAGAGGAAAAAAGAAGTTATGTAGACCTATAACGGCATATAATCAAACTATTTCAGCATACCAAACAAATCAATCATTTCTTTTTACAAAAGAAATGATCTCCAAGTTGCACAATGCAAAAAGTATACTGAAGTTTGATTTAGCAATATTACATTCAGTCAGTCAAATACCATTCAATTTATATAAAATCAAGACATGTTATCCAACACTTTTTAGTTGGAGGGTAGCTATATGTAGAACATGGCATGCAAGACTCTTGGTTATCAAGCCCAATTAAGTAAGGCAAAACTTTATTTAGCTGATAGTCTGATTTAAAAAAAAAACGTTTACTGTTTAGCAAAAATGAGAAAAAAGAAACCTGGTAAAATCTCAACAGAGCAAGAGTTCCTTAATTACCTCTGTTATATGGAACTTCTATTTTGGAACTAACACTTGCCATTATACAACAAAGAAGACAGTTGGTAGAAGGCTAGAGTTTGCTTTGTATTTAAGCAAACTTCTGTTCTTTCCATTTAGTCATAGTTGGCTTTAAAAGCTGAACAATTTCTTATGAATATAAAATATGAGGTGAGTTCCAGATATTGCAAGATGAAATCACAAAATGATTAGCTCAGCAACAGAAGATAAAGGTATAAATATTTCAACATTAATTTTTGTAACTTATTGTAATGCCTAATTGCTTCAATGCCTTTCATTTTCGCTGTGTTTTTCAATTAATTAATTTGTCATAAATAGACTTTGAGTTGCATCCAAAAATTATTTGTTTCCAGTCTTCAGCAAGAGATTTAAGTACTTCAACACCTATTCTTCAGACTAGTCAGCATAAAAGATGGTATGGGCTGGCTTGGGAATCTATGAGAAATGTAATGGCCATGCCTATGTAGACAAATTGCTGACAGTTTGCTGTGATAACTATGACAATTATGATGTATATGTTATTGACTTTTTAATTGGTAAAATGTTTCCTGAAACTGATGGAGAAGTGGAATATTAAAAAAAATGAAATCAATAATTTATACACTAATATTAACTTGATCTAATTGTTATGAAATTGTTTTCTGTTAAAATAAAAAGGATTATGTTTAATATTTTGATTTTCAGGCAGTTACATGGTTAGGATAAAGTTCAAGTATAGGCAAGGAACTGCTACATCCATTCACTATTGTTTGTTCGTTTGCTGTTTCAGTTCGTATTCCACTTTCCTACTCATAATGTAAGATGATCAAATTTAAAATAAACGAGTAGAGATATTATTAAACATATTTTTAAAAAAATCTTAGAAAATTGCATCCCCTTCTTGGAAGCACATTTTCGGATTGACATAAAAAACAGACCAAATAAAACTTATCAAGAATAAGGTAGAGGAACTGAAGATGATTAGAGAAGAGAAAATAGTGGCGAGACAGGATAGCTGTCTTCTATTATCTGAAAGGCTGTCATGAACAGAAATTGTTTAGAGTGGTTTCAGAAGACAGGACAAGGAAATTACAAGGAAGTAGATTTTTGTTGGATATCAGTAAAAGAAAAATCCTAATGGTAATAGATATTCAACAAGAGAACAAAGTACTCTGAGAGGTAGTGCATCTTCAGGCACTGGAAGTGTTTAAATAGTTGTTGGGTCACCATCTGCTGGGGATGCTATAATAATGGATTCCTTTACAAGGTAAGGGGCAGAACTGAATAATCCTTCCAAATCTTCCATCATTCTAGGAATCTGAATTCTACTTGTCTATAAAGGGGCAGCTGGCCAAGAAACACTTCCTTTTCCCACATGCAATCCTATAAAGACCATCTGCTCTGGAAGGGGTATTGTCTGGATTTTCTGAAACACACACCTCCATCATAGCTGTTCATTGTATGAATCGTGAACATTAATAAATGATAACTTTATTATATTGTTTTCATGTTCTTTCATGCTATAAACCTGAGGAACTGCCTGAATGATGACATTATGATGATTCAAACAACCTCAGGTAAGATATTTAAAATATTATTTTAATAATAATTTATTATTAATGATTTGCAATACATAAAATATCTTCTTCAGAGATAAAATAGCATCTCAGGCTTTATCCCAAAGCTGTATTTGAACGCAAATTCACAAAGACATGCCAGAACTATTAAAACCTATTAATACCAAAGACTATTACAATTTTGGACATTTTTCAGAGAGGATCTGAGACCAATGTGGTTTTTTTCTTCTTTTTCTTTTTTGACCTTGTCAGTCTAAAGCAACCATAATCACCACCTCCTCCTCCAGCTGCAAATTGTCAAATTGTCCTGTCTACACAGTTGTCTGGACAAACTCATTTAAAATGGATCAGATAAGTGGTATGAAATGATGAATGGCTTTAACTAGCATTCAGTCCCATTTCAGACAAATGAAAGATCGGAAAGGCAACTGAAGCTGGCATGAAAACTGGACTGGTAATAAAGAGAGCAACGAAGATAACTTTGTGAAGAATGTTTAAAGATGGGAAGTTGATCTAATTCATCTCATGATCCCTTACGTCAATTGAGCTTCTGATGCTTTGAGTAGAAATGTATATTGACAATACAGACAATATAAAGTTCTATTTTTCAGTTCCCTGTGTCAGCTGCTATTACTGTGTAGATATTTGGAGCTGTCTACTGGGGACAAACCCCTACTGGATAGGGTCTGCTATTTTCTTTTATTTTCAATCTTCCACTCTAGTTACTGATACAATAGTTTGAATACACCAAGAAAATCCCACACCCAGAGCAGAGAAATCAAATATTTGCTATGAGAAATTGGGACTGTCCATAGGTACATGCCAATGTATGAAAATGTAAAAAAAAATAGTCACTTTTCATTTTCATGGTTTAGCACAAAGATGGATTTTTTTTAGCATAAACACTTCAAACACTATATTTTAATCCTTTGTTACAGAACTGAGGACAATAGAATCTATTATCTCAAAATAGAATAAGCTCACCAGTGAGAGTGGAAACTGCAATCCAAAGGTGGATAATCAGGGTAATTGTATTTGGACATTTTCCCCCTAGAATTAATTATACCTCTGAGGAAAGGCAGGGAGGAAGAGGAATAATTCAAGGTGAGACTGGGATCTCCCTCAAACCATCAATGCTATTTACTCCTCCATCCCAATTGTATAATTTATAGTTGGGGAATTATGTGCTGACATTCAAGGTAAGTAATAATAATAATAATATATCACATTCAGTGATAGTTCCTATCAATGCAAACCGAGAAGAGAGAAGAATAGGAGGGGAGAGGAGGTGAAGATGGAATAAGCAACATTTTCTACAAAAAAAGTGCATGTGAATATGCTCACCACAGGTTACAAGTGGATAGAAATAATCCACTGTGGAAAGCATTTATTAAATTTTAGGGTATTATGCTTGGTATTTTTTTTAAATTTACATTTTAACCAATTGTATGCTACTTGCACTAATGCTGCTATTAATAATGTGGTGGACAAGGGACATACTTGTAGATCCTTCTCACCTCACAACTTGCACTACTTACTAGAACAATAGCAGCAAAGAGGGAAATCATCCAGACTGGAAAGAGCTTTGCTTTAAATTAAACAGTAGCTGCCACTACTGCTGCAACTGATTTACATGAGTCCACTGAGCAACAGTAAAAGACCACAGAACATCATCTGACATACTTCTAAATGCTTTAAAGACCTCAGTATATGGACCTGTAACAAGAGAAATTTATTCAGCAAAGCTGCTGGTTGTCAGACACAAAGAAGAGACTGTAGCTATTACAGGAATCACAGTTCTTAGTCTAATGTGAATAGTAGAATGAAATGGAGAGAACTGGGTAAGTAAACAGAGTTCAGCAGTAGAAAATTGGAAAGGATAACAGTTGACAGGCCCATTTTTGGGCCTTTGGGTCATTTACTGATGTTTTAATCCCACTTTTGTCTTTTAACTACAGAATCATTACTTCTCTGACTGATAGGCATTTATATTTTTAAAAGGTCTGAACAATTCTGTTCTTTTTCCTGACCTTATTCATTCATTCTTTGGCCATCTAATGAGAAGGAAGGACTCACTGGAGAAGAGCCTAATGCTGGGAAAGATTGAGGACAAAAGAAGGGGACGACAGAGAATGAGGTGGCTAGATGGAGTCACTAAATCACTCAGTGTGAGCTTAAATGGACTCCAGATGATGGTAGAGGGCAGGAAAGCCTGGAGGAACGTTGTCCATGGAGTCGCAATTGGTGGGACATGACTTTGCAACTAGCAACAAATCCATCCATCCATCCATCCATCCATCCATCCATCCATCCATCCATCCATCCAATTTCTATACCACCCATCATGCTTCTGTGAGATTGGGCAGTTTACAAGTAAAAAGTAAAATCATACAAAAGCCATAGATTAAAAACAATGTTAAAAAGTAGAATTTAAAAAAAAATGAAAAGTTAAAAGACAGAGATTCACAATCATCCAGGTCATTGTTGTCCCAAAGGTCCTTTTCCCCCCAAAAGGTAACTGGATTTTCTTGTGTTATTTTCCTCCTTTACAAATGTTTTGCTTGTCATCCAAGAAGATCCTTCAGTTCTTGGAACTACTACTAAGACATCCGTTTTGTTTCTCAACTCCTACCAGGTGCCTGAATTGCTAAAATCTTTTGGTCTTCCGATATTTAAGGGCCTGCCATAAACCTATTATCCAAAGCACTCTAAACGCAGGACAAGAAACAATGGATGGAAACTAATCAAGGAGAAAACCAGCCTAGAACTAAGGAGAAATTTCCTGACAGTTAGAACAATTAACCTGTGAGAATGGCTTGCCTTCAGAAGATATGGGTGCTCCAATACTGGAGATACTTAAGAAGAGATTGGACAACCATGGTATAGGTTTTCTTGCTTGAGCAGGAGGTTGGACAAGAGTCCCTTCCAACTCTGTCATTCTGTATAATACAGCAAATAGGTTACTACCTACAGATACCTCTGAGGAAAACAAATTATCTTTCTGAGAGGCTTTGACAGGGTGGCTGGAATAATGGAAAAGCAGGAGGGAGGCTCTTTGGGAGCCTGTGGAGGGCTTTTGGAGAGCTTATATGAAAGTCCTGATTAGAGGCTAGAGATGCTCCTGCAGGCTCCCCTTGGCATGAAGCACTGTCTAGCATGAAGGACCAGGCTCAAGCATGCAGCTGCCAGAAACTGAAAGCCCTCTTCAGCTGATTTTTCAAGTATTGAAAGCCATGACCTAATCAAATGAAACACCTCTTAGCTCTTCTCTTTAGCAAATGTTAACCCAGAGTATAAAGAACAGGTAGCAATCTTTAGCATAAACTGAGAAATGAACCATGAAATGCATCAAAAAGCATCATTGTGTTTTTTGTGGCTGTTGTTCAGCAACAATGCTGAACAAATCTATTGGAGAAGTGCAAAGGTTATCATCTCACAAAGTAATCTGAGAAAAACTCAATACACCATCTACCTAGCTTGTGCTGGCAAAATAATGTTTTCTTTTGTTTTGAAACAAAAGTGTGTCAGAAAAGAAAACAGACTTTATAAACTCTATCAACATAAACTGGACTAAAACAGCAGTCCCAACAATGTGCAGTCAAAGCAAAGATAAGCCTAGATATATATCCAGGAGAGGAGCTGCAGCAAAGAAATGCAACTGTTATTTGGAAAAGGAACTTTGTATGAAGCAGTATGAATAAATATAGATCAAAAAAATACTAAAAGGTCTTCCAGTGAGTATTAACAGTGGTTTAGTTGTCTTCAGGGGTGGTGAAGACAGCACTTCAGCAGAAATCAGCACCCAATGTGGGATGCCAAACACCTTCTGGATAAGGGAGGGAACATTAAAATAACCCACCTGTTCTTTGGACAACTGCTCCCCATAAGTTAATTGCAAAAAGATAAGTTAATGCTTTTGAGGTTTCTTTATGAGTTGACGTACAGGATTACATCTATGTTCACAGCGGGGGTACAGTCAAATATGGACAAAAGAACCAGCCAATACTTAATGACACTTAGATATGATTATTCCTGAGTAAGTTTTTCCAAGCAATTCTCTTGTTGATTTTTATTTTTTGGTGAGATTATAAAATTGGAATATTTAAAGATTTAAAATATAAACAGTATTTGGCAAGCCTCAGAGAGGTCAAGTAGAGCAAGAATGGGTGTACAATCTTCATTCCACCCTCACCAGAAACTATATATAGATGCGGCTAATATTGAGGCCTGAATTCCAACTGAAAGGGCTCCAGATAACCAGCTTCAACCAAGGTTCTCTGAAGCTGCTGCACAATCACCTTTTCAATTATCTTTCCCCAAAAGGGAAGATTAGATACTGGATGAAAATTGTCCAATAAAGCTTCTTGAGAAGAACGTGAACCAAAATCACGTCCATTAGTCACAGGGCCTGAACCAATCTAAAGTGTCTAGCCACCCTTTATTTTGGATAGCAACACTAAAGATTCCCATCATAATCAGGGTGTCAGGCCTGTAGTTATGTTCTTATTAGGATCTTTGGCCTGCCACACTTTTTATTAATTTCCTATGCTGTTTCATTAGTGTAGTAGTTGGGAGGGGGGAATAGAAAGGAGTAGGATTGTGGAATGTATTGTTATCATTCTTTTATAGAAGCCAAGGTCATCTTTTGTCTCCGCACCTCGACACCTGACCGGAAGCAGAGGGGTGTAGATGCCAGTGTGGAAGATGAAGATTGGACCATGTGATGGATTGTGGGTGTGGGGATAAGATCATGAACTTTCAACTAGGTGGAATCCCAGGAAGCAAATCAGATTTGGGATTTCATAGCTCAATGCCAACATGTCTGTCTTATTAAATTGGAACTTTAAAGAAGGTTTGTCTTTGATTCTGATTTAATTCTGCATGATATTTGGAACGCTGACACAGCGTATGCTCTAATTATGGTGAACACCAAAGGTTTCCCCAAATTCAAATCATAGAGCCACTGCTCTGACAGGACTGTCAGATCCAGGGCACTTTCCTGTTTTGGGCTCTGGATCAGGGTGGGATTTAGAAAAGTTTACTACCGGTTTTGTGGGCATGGCTTTCTGTGCGTGGCGTGGCTTTGTCTGTCTGGCTTTGTGGGCATGGCAGGGAAAGGATACTGCAAAATTCCCATTTCCTCCCCACCCCACTAACCTGCTTTCCAGTTCCATTCTCCTGTTCAGGGCAACAAAAGATCAGCTGGGAGGCAGTGGGGGTGGGGCCAGGCTATTTTCTTCGAGCTACTCAAAATTTCTGCTACTGTACTGCTACAAGTTCTCCAGAACTTGTCAGAACTGGTTAAATACCACCTCTGCTCTGGATGTTTTGGGATAGGCACATGGCCATCATAATAGCCACAGATTCCAAAGCACCTCAGGCTTCATCCCTAGGGAAGGCAGACTGAAGCTGACCAAGACTATAACTCTGGGGAACTCTACTGCGAACTAAGAAATGGTATTAAGTCAGAAAGAAGTTTTGTATAGCAGAGAGGCTGGAATAACAGCAGCAATCCCAACTGATCCCTAGAGCCAATTTAAGGAAGTAGGAAGTCACTACTTTATATTTCTGTTTTCTTTCTTTTTTTCTCCAGCAAATCTTGGCTTTGTTCTCTTTTTTTAAACTTTTTTCTTAAATATTATTTTACTATCTTAAATATTAGTATTTATCAATATAACCAACCTTCTTTTTGTTCCCATTCAGACATAAATAACAACAGAATGGACAGTGACATGTTTTAGGTAACCTTGACAAATGGCTGCATTTGCATAATGCATTAACCTTAAACCCAAGTTAATAAAACACAAGTGCTGTGTTCACATAACAACCTATGTCAAAACAAATGAACTATACCATGGTTTTATGTCAGGATTGGTTCGCGAAACATACTAAAAGAAGAAATGTGGAATGAAGTCAAAAGGGTTGCAAAGGATGAATGTGAAAGAGCTTCCAAAGATTCTTTTTTTTAAAAGAGAGAAGAAATCAAACGGAATGATAGAACAAACCATTGAAATTGCCAAGAACAGAAGAGAAATGAAAGCCCAGAAAAGCAATGACCTTAGGAAAGAACTTAACAAAGAATTTCAGAAAGCTGTTAGACAAGACAAGAAACAGTGGTGGGATTCAAATAATTTAACAACCAGTTCGCCGAGGATCAGGTTGGCTGTCAAGGGAGGCATGACCCATCCCCGTCCTCCAGCTCTGCCACACATGCGGGACGAATCTCCGACGACAGCCAACCTGACCCTGGGTGAACCGGTTGTTAAATTACCCACTCCCACTATCAAAGTGGATCCTGGGAGTTGCACTAAGTTGCAATAGAGAAATAGGCAATGGAGTGGCTGGCATGAGGGAAAGAGAAGGAACAAGAAAGAGGAAAAAGGGAAGGTGGCTAAATCCCACCACTGACAAGAAGTAGTATTATGTCAACATTTATAAAGATGCTGAAGTTGGAAACAAATGAAACTTTCCAAACTCCCAACCTAAATTTGTATACTAAAAGATGCCAAAGGACAGACAGCAACTGATTAAAAAAAGAAGGTAGAAATATGCCAAAAACAGAAATGCGAACATCCAATATATCTTTCTAGAACAGCTAGAACAAATCAGGCAACATTCAGGTTATTTCTAAATTAGAAAACCATAGACATTGACTTAATTCGGAAATATGGTGAACAACAGAAGGAGAATCAGTCAAGGCTCTAACTAAGCTCTAACTATAAACTATCAATTAAACCCCATTTAACCTAGTCTCAGCTGTCACAAGCAGTCCCTGGATTAAGAATGTCTAATTTACAGACAATTCATACTTATGGACAGCCTGCCTAGTTCTTCATTCAAGCAATTTTGAATAGCTGCAGCCCAGTGCAGCAATTTTCTGCACATTTTACTGCAGCAATTACAACTTGAGATGCATTTTCGTCATTGATTATATTGATTAACAATTTGGAGTGCAAATGGGCCTCATAATCTTTTTCAGAAAATAATAAAAATGTGTTGTTGTGTCCAATTCCTGTTTGGATATATGCCATTGTTCGGAGGGGAGGGGAGAGGAGGGGAAGGGATGTGGGGGGGAGTTAGCAGGCAAGGAGAGGAGAGGGAAGTTAGCAGGCAATTGCCTGTTGAAGGATGCTAGAGCAGCATCACAAATTTTCCCTAACAACCATTTCAACAACAATAAAAATTCAAAATAAGCACATTAGTCTTGACTTATGGTACACAAAAAGACAGTGTGTGTGTCTGTGTAGGTGGGGAAACATAATAGGATTGAAAGAGCTGTACTTTACAAAATGCATAATGACATTTTGAAGTACAGCAATTTTGCAATCTGATTATAATATCCAGTTCTTCAACATCTGATCATTAGCTATAAGTTGAAGATGTAAGCTAATTGCAAATGTTATTTTCTAAAGTTTACAGAAATTCATGGCTCCTAAAAAAAATTATGCTAGTCCTCTCAAAAACTATTCTTACTTCCTCCAAATGATATTGACATTTATTTATTTTATTTTTCAACTATCCAATAGACATTCTTTTACTGATGAACAAATACTAAGGTTTCTTCAACTCATTTCAGAAACACCCCCGCCCCCACAAACTGGAAGTAGAAGTAATTTATAAGCATGGCAAATGTTAATCTCCTTGATAAGAAAATATTCCTTTAAAGTAGGATGCCAATCTTACACAAATAACAATTGGAAAATAATTACTAAGTGAACATATTAAGCAAGAACGTTCCCACATACAGCCTAAATAGCGTCTGAATTCAATTTTTGTATTCTTAGTTCTGAAAATTAAAATTAAACTTGTTGATTCCAAAATCTGATAATTGTTGTTGAAAAGATATTTATTCTGAAATACAGATAGCAATAGCAATATCACTTACATTTATATAGCACTTCATAGTGCTTTTACAGTCTTCTCTAAGCGGTTTACAGAATTAGCCTATTGCCCCCAACAATCTGGGTCCTTATTTTACCCACCTCGGAAGGATGGAAGGATGAATCAATCTTGAGCTGGTGAGAATTGAAGTGCTGAACTGCAGCTAGCAGTCAACTGAAGTAGCCTGCAGTGCTGCACTCTAACCACTGCACCTCAGCTCTTATTTACCTTGACTCCTATTTAGATAACTAAATTCATTGGTGATACCCACTGAAAACAATGGTGCTTGTTTAACCACTTACAGTCATAGAAGATTATACGTCTAAAATGGTACTCTCAGCATCTCAGCATTTTAATCATTTTTTCAGGCATGTTGTTTTACTTGCCTCCTTCCTTTTGCGCATACTAACACAACGTTGCGTAGATGTCAACTTCAGTGTAGGATAACTCCCTAGAATGAGTTTTTGAATTCTTACATTGCTAAAAAAGCTTGCCTCATTTGATATGCAGGAATAATGCATGGAAAATACCAAAGCAATAACGGTAGATAAGAAATTCACATCTTAGGAAATTCACATCTTAAGAAATGCACATCTTAAGAAATGCACATCTTAAAAAATTAAGCCATATTAAAAACGAAGAGAGGAAAGTAATTAAAACATGGGGAGAAACTCCTGAAATTAATAGAGGAAAATTATTTTATTTTATTTTTTAAAGAAATTCTGATCATAGCCAATGCTCTTGGATCTTACAGTGGGAATACAATATTAGCATCAACCTCTTTTGAAAAAAAAAAGAGCAAATGGATACCACTTTGGAACACATGACTAAGTAATTCACACAAATAAGCCTGTAAGATTATGGGGCTTGGCAAGAACCAGTTGAAGGTTAATTTTGACCTGGCTTCCCTTTCTTGGACCAAATCATTGATGAATATACAAAATGATGCCACTTCATGTTTATTTCTCAGGATCAACCCAAAGCCTAGCACCTGCTTCTGTGCTCGTTTTGCCACAATGGCAGGACTTAGACCAAATGTCTTTTCATTCAACAAGTCTGCAACTTGTGATTTATATCTTGGGCACCCTGGTTTTCTTTGGCAGTGGAGTTCAAGGCTCTTGGATTCATATTCACGTTCTGGTTTTATTTAAATTTTATTTATTTAAAATGTTTATATAGCGGTCCATATTATATCAAATGCTAGGTGGTTCCCAACTAACAATTAAAAGAACTTCAATAATAAATGAAAACATGTTGCATCCTATGCTTTTCCCTTTGTCTGGTAAAATAACACTGTAGTCACCAGAGCTGATCGGATATGATAGCAGTGTTCTAATATTTGGGGGGCTGGCACAAAGAAGAAGGGAAACCAGAAACCTGTTTTCTAAAGCACCAGTAGGCAAGACAAGAAACAATGAATGGAAACTAATCAAGGAGAGAAACAAACTAGGACTAAGGAGAAATTTCCTGATCGTGGGAACTGTAAACCAGTGGAACAACTTGCCTTCAGAAGTTGCGGGTGCTTCATTGCTGGAGGCTTTTAAGAACAGCCTGTAAATCTACTTGTCTGAAATGGTTTCCTGCTTGAGCAAGGGGTTGGACTAGAAGTCTTCCAAGGCTCCTTCCAAATCTATTATTCTGTATTCTGTAAATACTGTAACATGCTTCCTCTATAGTCTATACCACTGATCTTGCAAACTAAAGATTGCAACAGCAATAAGAGGATAACAAAATGTAGTATTATGCTACATCCCATTAAAAAAAATCTGAGACTTTCATTTCTAAAAAGTTACAAAACCTATCATTGCTATAAAATGTGACAAGGCAGCATGTTATTTTGTGTGTGTGTGTGTGTGTGTGTGTGTGTGTGTGTGTGAGAACAGCTACTCTGTTAATTCTATAATGGCTCCATCTTTATCTCAGAGAAATGAGCCAAAAATATATGCTATACACCAACTTTTTTGCAGAGAGATTACACCCTTGAGATTTCCATTGACAAGCCTGGAAAATAATAATCAGCTTAAGTTAGAGAAGAATGATTTCCTGTTTAAAAGGGACCAGTAACTTCATAGGATGGCTTTGAATAAAAACCCCACCAAGAAAAGTTGTGTGCTGTTTGGAGCTCTGCAAGCTAAGAATTCAGTGAAACAGAGAATTATGGTACATAAAATTTGATCATGGTCAAAAGAAGTCTGACATCTCAAGTGAAAATTCCCCAGTTCCATTCATAGATATCCATTCCTAGCAACAATGAGGATACATTGGGGCTCTTCCTAATGGCTGGCAAATGACAAACAGTATTGTTCACATAAACAATGGAATAAACAATTCTCCTAATGAAGTGAACTTTGAAAAACTATACTGTCTTAAATTCCATTCTGTCCTTGAATTCACTATCCCATATCAGCTAAAACATCCTGCACATTTTGACAGTTTGATAAATCCAAAATTAAATGTATCATAAATACACCCACATTCCAGTTCTTGTCAGTTCTATCAGGTTGATCAGGGTACAAAACAGACATAGTGTAGACCTAAAGCTAGTTTTATTATAACAGCTATAGCTCTTCCCAATTTTATCTTCAGGTGAATTGGGGGGAGGGTAGTCTGATGCATTCTCATAAATCTGTTTCTTGGTATGGGCTCAAACCCCATTTATTTGATTGTTACCTTTGTGGCAGAGCTTCCCTCTGCTACTATCCTTGGTACTCCCTACAGTTCTCTTCATGACTTTATAAAGAATAAAGACTAATATCAGGGTAGTGGTTAAGGCATCAGGCTAGAATACAGGAGATGGTGAATTCTAGTTCTGCCTTAGGCACAAAGCCAGCTAAATAATCTTGAGACAGTCACTTTCTCTTGTCCCTAGGAAAGAAGCATTAGCAAACCACTATTGAAAAACTTTGCCAAGAAAACTGCAGGAACTTGTCCAGGCAGTCTCTGAGAATCAGACATAATTGTATGGGGGGGAAATATCATGACAGAATCCTTAATTCTGCCACAAAGAGGAACGTTACCATGTTGAATATGGACAAATAAAGAGTCTTCTTTAGATAAAAAAATATATAATTTCTTTAATTCCTACATGGAGAGCTCTTCATATGTTGAGAAGCTAAAATTTCCTATATCAACCCAGAGATTCCACTTTTTCTTCTTTCTGCAGATAAAAAGCAAGCTAGCAAATTGCTTGTAGATGCAGCTCCTTCACTACTAATTATACTACACAGTTACAGGCAATTATGTGACTTAAGACTCCTTTATGTGAGATATGGTAAACAGATAAAAATCTATTGTTACAAGAATTTACCATGGCTTCTAGACTAGATAACTTTAGAGAAAGATATGATTGATTTATGAATCACCCTATCCCTCCAGCAAGGATCTGACAACAAGGGGAAAAAGAGCTTTTTATTTTGTTTGCTTAAAGGGACATCTGGCTAGCCAGTACTGGGACAAAAGTCTTAAACTGGATGTTCACAGCACCTTAATTTAAAATTATGGCAGAAGTTGAATGCTTTTCTGGCCACTTTCATAGTAAACGTGCAGCCAATATATACAGATGTATCTATAGCACTAGGAATCTTTGCTGAACCTAGACTGCAAGTTGTATCTTCCATGACTATTTTTTTTAAAAAAACACAATGAAACCTTGCTACAATTTCTTGTGAAGCTTCTGCAACTTTAATGCATTTGCTGTCTTGGGGATACAGAAGAATTTTGCTTCCGGCTAGACAAGGATGCCTCCTTTGATTTCCCTGCTATGTATTGCATCGATATGGGTGCTGCAGCTGGATGAAAATAAAGTAGAAAAACAGTCAAAGAGTTGAAGAAGAACATTATCCCCTTTTACTCCACACCCACGGGAATATGCCTCATCCTAGCGCACGTCGACAAGTCATTTTCAGAACATGCAAGATCTCTCTCAAGTATTATACCCACAGTGCACAGAGAGGCTCTGTACATTGTAAATTCATCCTTTTAAACATTATAATCAAAAATCCACATTGCCTTTCATAACCACGATGAAAAGAAGCTGAGAAAAATTGCTACCTGGGACCAATCTGCTGCTTGTCAGCATTGATTATCCACCCTAGATCATCCCATCCCATCCCAGTTGAGGGGAAAGTTTAAATTGACTACCAAAATCAATAGCTAGAAGGACAGTTGAAAAACAGAATGACACATCCTTTCCCTTCTCCAATTCTTGTGGGTTTTAGCAACTGCCATGTCTTATTATACCATCCTGACATGTATTAAGGTAATAGGAATCTGGGCAGCCTTCTTTGGCAGAGGAACGTTGTTGTATTTTTGTTCTTTTTGGAAGGGAGAACAGTTTTTACATCGCCATTGACATTCATCATCATCCCGGTAATTGTGTTTGTGCTACTACTACACCTCTGGGACCAACTTGACCTTTTGGCAAAACATAAAGGCATGTCTGGAAGCTGGATACTAGACTGCCAAAGTTATTTGCCAATGCTAAACAACCGGCCTCTCCGAAAAGCTATAAAATGCACAGAGAAAAAAAATAATGGGCCAAATATTTCAAAGTATGACATAAGCTAACTACTTGGAAGCCAAAGTGTATTTATCAAAGAGATCAAAGATGGGAGCTACCCAGGGGTGAAATTCAGCAGGTTCTGACAGGTTCTAGAGAAACATTAACAGAAATTTTGAGTAGTTCGGAGAACCAGCAAATACCACCTCTGGCTGGCCCCAGAGTGGGCTGGGAATGGAGATTTTGCAGTATCCTTCCCCTGCCATGCCCACCAAGCCACACCCACAGAAGCGGTAGTAAAAAAATTGAATTTCACCCCTGGAGCTACCAGTGGTTGGTCACAACCTCATTCAAAGAAAATAGATATAAGAACACAGAACAAAGGATGCCAAATGAAATCGAAGGGCATCATTTGGGGGGAGGGGATAAAAATAATGATTTTTCAAGATTTCAATCAATGTCAACCACAGAAAGACATGGGAAGTACTAACTCTTTGCTGAAACATCATCCTAAATACAGAAACACAACAAGAATTATGCAGAAAAAGAAAACAAACATCTTTTTGTTCTGCTACTTGCTGAAATTCTTGCAGCCACTTGATGGCACCAACCTGCCAGTTGAAGTTTCAAAATCTATTTCTAGCCCTTGGCCACTTACAGTGCCCCTAGAGAAAATCTCAAAACATTTGAAGCATAGGAAACTGATGAAGAAATCCCACTCCCCACCTCATCCCAGGAGCAAATACATTTGTGAATTTCCTGAAACAATTATCACACATTGTTGGAGGATTGTTCTGAATGTGAAATTTGGAGATAAAATATCAGGAGACAACTTATAACCATTCATTTAGTGATTGTTCGAAGTTACAACAGCACTGAAAAAAAGTGACTTATGATCATTTTTCACTCTTATAACCATTGCAGGATCCCCACAGTCACGGGGTTAAAATTTGGACACTTGGCAACCTCCATGTGTGAGGGTTGCACTGTCCCAGGATCATGTGATCATCTTTTGTGTGACTTTATGACAACCAACATCAATGGAGAAGCAAGATTCATTTAACAACCATGTTAATAATTTAACAACAGCAATTATTCATTGAACAATTGTGGTAAGAAAGGTTGTTAAAATGGAGAAAAAGTCACTTAACAACTGTCTTGCTTAGAGACATAAATTTTGGGCTCGATTGTGGTCATTTATTGTTACTGAAGGAAATTTGGCTTGTGTACAAGACCCTTTCCATTTCATATAACCTAGTCAGTTTCATAGCTAAGTGTCCTTCAGCCCCTTTCTGCATAAAGTCCCAACCAATTAAGATGGTTCAATTCGGTTAAACCTATCAAAGATTTGAATAATGCCAGAAACATCAGTTGGGGATAGGTGAAATGAGAGGAGACCCAGAGAGCAAATTTAGATAAAGGTCATTGTATTGGAGGAGAAAGGCTCTAGTAAGATATCCTGTGGGCAGATAGTTTCTGCACCCGAGGTTGAATTGGTGCTCAGCTTGGGGATATCTGAAATGGTATAGGATCTCCTGCTTGAGCACAGAGCTCAACTACAAGACCTCCAAGGTTCCTTCCAGCTCTATTCTGATTCTGATGTTTTGAGATTGGATACACACCAGCACAGAAAATTGTTTTCCACTACTGCTGTTTCAACAGTTACTACCATTTCTGAGCAGTAATCAGATAACTAATGTGATGTATACTTAGATCTCTTCCCAACTGGATCATTCTATGTGTGTTTATAGCCTTGAGGATGATGCAGTCGCCAGGCAGAATTTAGTATTTACTGTATATTCATAGGTTTGTGTATGTGTGTGCCTGCTTTTGAGACAGTGCTAACACTCAGCAAAGTTTGTGCATGTGTGTGCCTGCTTTTGAGACATTGCTAACACTCAGCAACCACTGCAATTTTCTTGGCAAAATTTCCAGAGTGGTTTGCTATTACCCAGTGGTGGGCGTCAGCCAGTTCACACCACTTTGGGAGAACCGGTGGTTAACTTTCTGAGCAGTTTGGTGAACTAGTTGTTGGAAGAAATCATTAGGACAGAGAACCGCTTGTTAAATTATTTGAATCCCACCACTGCCATTACCTCCTTCCTAGGGCTGAAAGAGAATAGCAGGCCCAAAGTCTCCAAGCTGGCTTTGTGCCTGAGGCAAGAGTAGAACTCACAATGTTCTAGTTTCTAGGCCACCACCTTAACCACTGTAAAAAACTGTATCTCTAACTAATTTTATTCTTTTGAGGTGGTATTTGGGGGGAAATTGTCTGATGTACCTGTGTTGGATACTAGCTACAGTTATAATGATTTCCACCAAAGTCCTCTGTTCCGGCAGGAACAGAGGTTTAATCTCATTGGGTGAAGGGTCTGACAGCTCCCTGTAAAAGGGCTGCTGTCAGACTCAACCTTCGCTGGATTGTACATACTTGTTCTGTTACAATAAAGAGCTGTTGTTGCCTTAGCCTGAGTGTGTCTTTCCATTACCCGACCTAACAACCTGAAGCCTACAAAACCTAGCTGAGGATTCACTGTATCTACGTACTTTTAAAATAGTCTTCCTCAATCTGGACCCTCCAGATGTATTGTAACAATAACTTCCGAATTTTCCTGCCAGCTTCTAACCCAAAAGTCTGAAGTCTTTCTTTCCTGCCCATTATGATGGTGCCATAAATATTGATAGGAAGCTCTGATTCAGGAACTTTGGCAGCATTGAATTACAAAAGAGGGACTTCTTGGCATTGGCAGCTAACATTAGAATATGCCTCCAAGTATTCATTTTACAAACTTTCAAATATCAGTGAAAGCTTCTATTATTTAGAAGTGCAGAAAGTATTTTAAACTGCTCAAATGCTTCCAAGTGGTTTAATTTGACGGTTCTCTTTTTTAGTCTGTCAAGACTATTATTTTATTATTTCATTGTTTGATGATCATTTTTTATTCAGAGTTCTGAATTCTTATTTAGTGAAGGACTTTTTAAAATAAAGAAACCAACATAATATTTGCCCTGATCTGAGATCAACCATTACTTTAAAAAAGGGAGTTTTTCCTCCATTTTTAGTACAGAAAAAAATGGTCATATTTCTATTCTGTACTTGGTGAAAAGTGACCTTAAGTTGGCTCACTGGTCCCTGGCTGCTAATCTCTGCCGTAGCCTACACTGTGTTTGATAGATGTGAATAAAGCAATAGCCACATGAAACAAACACTATGTTCTACTCTTGGGGCACCTTGTTGTCTAAAGTTGTTCTAAAGACAACTTCAGAAATTTCAAGTCTGGATTGCTACTTTTGCGCATTAGGGCTGGGCTGATACACAGTGTGGAGTAGGGCTATCACAAAATCCAGTTAGTTGTTCTCCCACTACACCAGAGGAGCTTAATGGCTGTTCCTCGGGGTTTTGCCCTTCCCATCCATCCATGGAAAGCAAGTCTCACTGGTAACTAGTCTACCCATTCCTGCCTTTTCCTTTCAGGGATTGTCCCTTACTAGTCTTCATGCCTTTCCTTTGCATTCCCTGATGTTTGCACCCATGGATGCTTTTCGTCTCTTCCCATATTTTCACCTCTGACACTAAAGAATTGTAAAAAATACATCTCTTGAAAGGTTTACAATTAATTAAGCAGCATTTTGTCAAATTTTTGAACATGGACAGAGAGTAGGACAGAGGTGAGATACTCTTTTTTTCCTCAGGATTAGCTAGAGTGTTGACATCACTCATCAGAGAGAAAGCTTGGTCACGTAGGATGCTGAGAATAATGCATGTGAATAGATGTTGGAGTTTACAAACAAATTTCTCCATATTTTATCTTCATTTATATATTATTGAGTTCATGGATTTAAATTAGAGATAAATATATGAAACCATTGTTTCCTGCAACATGTTCTGAAACATATTTGTAAAGTTAACATAAAAAAATGAGGTTGAAAATTAAAGAGATCTAGACAACTAAATCTCCTGTTCCATTGGATAGGTATAGGGTTCAAAACTGAAATACTTACTGGTTCTATTATTAATACATTAATTAGTTTATATATTTATCCCAACTTTGCTCTAGGAACATCATTTTATCCCAATAACCATAATATGGTGAAGTAGATCAAGCTGAGACAAAGTGATTGGACTAAAATCACCCTGTAATTTAAGCATTTTGCAAATAAATTTTAATTTTATTTACAACAATCATAGGGCCATGAGTTACTTAGTTTCAAGATAAGATTTGCTCTACATTATGATTTTTTATATTTTATCTTCTTAAATATTAAATTAGTTCACAAGTTCAAATGGCACTGTATGATCAAACAAGGTAGACAACTGGTGTCCTCCAGGTCTTTCACATTAGTCTTAGCCAGTATACAAGGGATTCTGCGGAGCTTGTTCTTTTAAAACACTTGGAGACTACTTGGTTGCCTATCTACGGACTAAAGAATGGAAGGATGTAACAATGAATAGGAAACCCAAAGAAAACTCAATCTCTGAACGGTTTAAGTTTTGTTAAGCTTTGTGAGAACAAGTTGTCCCTACAAACTAGCTTGTTTTTGTTGGAATCTAAGAGAGGAAGTACTAAAGAGCAGTTTCGGGTCTTTGTGGCTTCAGTCATTGGCCAAAGGCTAAGCTACATGTAATTGCTTTATCCTAAAGAACAAAGGTAGAAGCATTACCTTAATCAAATAAAAAAAATCAATAATGCTCATCTGGGATTTATTGCAAAGGCTGGCAGAATATTTGGATGCAACTCACTATTAGCTGTTTCTTGTATTTTATTTTTACACTGTACTGTTTCATGCTTTGTTTTGATTTTTTCTTAATTCAGTTAGTTTGTTATCTTTGCAGCATAGGTTTTTGCAATTTGAGGGCATGCATGAAATAACATCATGATATCTGTGGCATCATTGTTTCATCCACTGAAGACCTAAAAGAGATGTATTTAACACCTTTCCCCTGAGGTAAAATTGGCTTTAGAAATCTTCCTTATTTGAAATTAGAGTGGGGAAGGTAAATTGGTACTGGACTTAGTTTCACATGAATGCCTCCATATGGCAGAATGAAAAGGAAACACAAGGCACGGTTCTCACCAGGCCATGTTAAATTCTGTTGCTTATTGTTTTATTTTTGTCTTATAGCACATTTTATCCCTCCTAGGGATGACATCACTTAAAAATCTGCATGCATTCTAAAAGAATGAAGTAATCAGGCTGCTAGTCCTGATTACTAGATGGTCAAAAGTACCATTTGAGCAGAAAATGATCTGTAATTTCACAGAGGCAAAAATATAGAAACCTGACAAGTGCTGTATAATGGCAATGTTTGCAATATTGCTATAGCCTCTTGCTTTAAATATGGTAGACATGAATGTCCCACGGTAATTTCATTGCACAACTCACAGCTTCCATGCATAAAAATGCAATGGCAGGCAGCTACTGCCATAGTGAAATCCATGTGGTTGTGATAGGTGTGAGAATTCAAGTATGCTGACAAGGCAGGTTGCATCAATAACACTTCCTGAATCACTGTCTTATTTGTCAGTGGAAAGGTAGTTGAAAATAAGAGAGCACCCTTGTTTTTTTTTCTCACAATGGGAATTACATGTTTAAGTGTGTGCTTCTTTGCTGCATCCTTGCAAAAGAGTTGGAAAATGATAAGTGAATTCAAAAATGCTGGCTTATAAACTATGGAGCACCACTATTAAATCCCAAATACTGCTCAGCATTAATCTTACGCTCAGAATAATCAAGCCAGAAAAACTGCGATAGATATAGGCCAATGGCCATTCCAAAATTTTCATCTACTTTGAGTTCAAACTCTAGTGCCCTCTTTTCCATTTTCCTGTATTTTGCACACACTTGTTCCTAAGAGGCAATTACATATTTATGATCCTTGCTTTCCTGCCTTGGGGTTCTCTAGAAAAAATCCTGGCATTAAATCTGGGCTGCAAAACTCCAAATTCTAATAAATGCAGCTAAAAGATACAAAAAGTCTCTAGCTGTTTGCTACTGGTTGCCCAGCTTGTTGATAGCCAAGTCTGGTAATCCTACTAAATTCTAACCATTACTGTGACAACATGCTTTACAAACAGATTTATTCTTAAAGGCATTTCCCTGTTGATAGGCAGCACTCTTTCTTGTCAGGCTTATATTCTTAGCAATGAGGTAATGTTAGAATTTTAAAGTGTTTTTTTTAATAAGCTGAGGTGGAACAGTAGGCTATTTGAGAAGGTTTTGGCATTTGAACTTTTGAAGTTGAAGTGCAGAAGACTACAAAGAAACCTTCATCTAATCTTCTTCCATTTAGTCTACTTAGATTATAAGTGGTAGAAAGGAGGTGTAATATTCCTCTGTGTAAAATAATAACAATAATCTCTAAAATAAATGCTTATTTTAATCTTATTCATACTTTTTCTGTTTATATTCAGCCAGGGAGAGTATTCTTTAAACTGGGGGTGTCCAAACTTTTGGCTTGCCTCATCCGCATTGAGTAAAGAGGAATTGTCTTGTGCATCATATAAAATATATCAATAGTTAATGTATATTCTAATGTTAAAAGTTTACAATCTTGTGGGGCTGCATCACTGGCTGTTCAGGGCTGCATGAAGGCCATGGCTTTAAATGGATACACCTGCTTTAAATGAACACTGAAGTCGTGATATGGAGAAAGTGTCACTTCTTGATTCTACCATCTACCATATTCTCAATCTTGCCAATTTTAAGCCGTGTGAATTCTGGGGAAAACACTGATCTAGGTGAAGTGACATTCACAAGCACTGCAACAGTCCCAATCCTTCAAAATCTGCTTTTCTCTTTTGTTCTGAAGGCAAAGTTTGATACTTCTTTACAGTACTTTTTTTACATTGCCACCATGTTTTTGTTTAAATGGTTTTTTAAAAAAAATCATATTCTTTTGACCATTACCTTTCAAACTTTTTCTTAATTTTAGGATGATGTAGAGAGAGAATGCCTGACTTTCTCTGCTCAGAAACTGCAAGCACCTCCCATTTTGTGCTAAAAAACCTTCTATCTATTAGCAGCAAAATGAAGCAGAATTGCAAGTATTCATTTTATGCAGTGGTAATGATAGGATGATGTGGAGGACACAATGACATACATAACAGCCTTGCCATTATACTATTATTTTAAAAGGTAATAAGATGATTTCAGCTGAAGCCTTGTCAGCTTCAGAGAGGTCTTGTGCTTTTTTGAAATTGCAGATCACAGAGATGGGGGAGGGAAACCCTGGGGGCCAGATCTCTCTCACTTTCCCTTTCACTCTCTCTCACTAAGTCTTCAGCTTGGTGCAATTGCAGCTCAGCAATATCTTCAATACTTGAACTTCATGATATTGCAGGTACTCAGAGCTGAAGAACAGCTAAACAACTTTAGCAATCCATTAATTGGTGTGCCTGTTACACCGTCTTAAATATAGAATCCTGTTGATGTGAAATATTAAAGCAGGTTCTGTAACCTCTTGCAATTGTTGGGAACATCTGGCATTTCAATAGCTTGTTATAAATATTTTTACAAAAAGATCTAATTCAACATCATAATCACTATGACACATTGTGGTGGTTTCTTTTTTTTTTTTTTTGGTACATAACAAACCATGTTCTTCATTTTCTGCCATGCACATAAGAAATCTAAGACCTTCAGAAGAACTGAAAATATCAGATTAGATTTCTCCACTGATGTTTGAAGTCTTATTTCAACATGGGAAAGGATGTCTGCTAGGAAACATTAAAATAATCCGTGTAAAAGGCCTAACATTTGGGAAGATAGCTGAAGAATGGAAACTCTCACTAAAATAGCATTTACTGTATTATTATTATTTTTTTGTCTGTGGAGATTCGCAGTCATTGAGGTCATGGTAGGCCCAAATGTGCTTTTTCAAAAGGACAATTGTTTCTCATCCAAGAAGCTTCTTTGGGTCAGTCGTTTTTATTATTTATTAAATTTGTTTGCCAGCGATCTCTCTGTGAGGACTGTCATATCTTACAGATGGATCACAATTATGCCACATGGCTCTAAAAATCTGAAATCTCTGTTGCTTTACAGATTCTAACTTTTGGTCTTATTGGTTGTTTCTATCAATGTTTGTGTTTGATTTGATTATCTGTCTTTAGGCAAAATGCCCTTAGCTCTGCTCACGTACTTCTTGTCCTTATTATGGCTCACATAATTGTTTTAAGTCCCTGGCAGAATTGTTTTCAAACAAGAGTAGGAATAGAGGACATTTTTAACACGTCTGTGTTATAAAGATAGAGAAATGCTCATTGTAGCATAAAAGCAGTTCTTTGAACTGTTACTATACCCATTGTGCTCTGTATTCCCTCTAATTTTTCCTCAGCCAAAGTACTGCAACATCTTTGTATCAGGCTAATAGCTATGTGATGAGATTCTAATGATTGTATTTCCATTGCTCAATTATTCAGCACATTAAAAAGGCTATTTTATGATTTGTTCATTAGTGGCATTATAAACTCACACACCTTAATTGCTGTTCTAAACAGGCATAACTTAAAAACAGCAACCCTGAAGACTAAATAATTCATACATATTTATAATTAATAAATTAAGGAACTGGGGAGATCAATTGTTTTATAGCAAAAAAAATATCATTTCCATTAAGTGATCAGAGCACCTCTTGCTGATTTATTAATCATGAAGGGGGCAAAAAAAAGATGTGCAAAAAGAATGGCATTCAAAATAGAAATAGCTGTGCAGGAATTGCTAGCAGACTTTGGAAATACAGGACAGGAGGCAGGAAGACAGGGAAGAAATAGGGCCATTACAAAAGAGAATCTTGCATCCAAGAGGTAGAGAAAGCCAAGAAAAAGACTGAGAGTAACTCCCCTTTAATTACACTAGGTATAAATTGTATGAGAGAATTATCTTGGTAGCTTTCAAGTTTTTAGCCTTCTGATACACTACCCTACTAGCAATAAAGATCTTTCTAGAAATCCAAGTGTTTTTTTTTGAAGTGGTCAACCCTGTACAGCAGTCATTGGTCAACCATGGCAACTTTACAGCCTTTGGATCTCAAGTCATAACATTCTGGGAGTTGAAGTCCACAGGTCATAAAATTGCCATAGTCCCCCACCACACCCCACTGTACAGCTTAGCAATGGTAGAACTAGTATGGCTAGTAAATTTTGTAAGCAGTAAGTTTTGGTGTAATATGGTTAAATCATCTCTCCAACAGAGTACACAATGCATTTTATTTTTATTTTTAAGAGTATTGACTTCATAGTCTTTGCTACTATGGCAACTTTGGAATTGCAAACCTTCAAATATGATTGTATCAAATTACTACAGTACTATCAGGTATTCTCCACAGTGCCTCATTTATATGGCCTGGAAACCCATTAAAGCCAATGTGGTTAAGTTAGTTATTATTCATTTATCCCACTAATTTCAAAAGAATTGAAACATTCCTTCATTTGAAATCCCAACAAATATGGGATTCTCTCTCTGAACATGAAAGATTTACAGTATTTAGCTGTCTTGGCTAATATGCTTATATCTCATTTCTATGGAGCAGATATTATTTTCACATTCCTCAAATACCTTGGTAGAAAATTAGCCAGCATAAAGCATAATCTGCATGCCTTTTTTCCTAACTTTTCCCACATTTAATTTCTTCCGGTTTATAGCCTCCTCTTGATGCTAGAAGCCATTTATTGATTATATAATTATTTAAGTTAATTATACATATACCAGTTCCCAGGTTGAAGCATCTCAAAACAGTTTATAATAAAACAGTAATAAAGTATGTAATAAAACCATAATGTAAACATATTCAATGAATCATCTGAATTTAAAATATGACGAGAAAGAAAAGCATCAGTGTGTCATCAATCAAACTACAAGGCCTGATTAAAGACATGAATTTATAATAGTTGCCTAAAAGATGCTACTGTAAGCATCTCCTGAATTTCAAGGGGAAGAACAAGGCCTACTGCATGCACTTTACATGGGGCTGCTGTTGAAAAGTATTTATAGGACCATATCTCCCCAATTGTCTCTATCCATTCTACCAAATCTGGTATTTATGCCAGCAACCTGCCACCTTTGATGGAAGGCACCACAAAGAGCCACAGTGGCACAGTGGTTAGAATGCAGTACTACTTCTGCAGATCACAGGCTGCCTGCAAGTAAGTAGTTTAAATCTCACCAGACTCAAGGTTGACTCAGCCTTCCATCCTTCCTGAAGTCGGTAAAATGGGGGGCCAGATTGTTGGGGGCAATATGCTGGTGTTGTAAATGGCTTAGAGAGGGCTGGAAAGCACTGTGAAGCATTATATAAGTCTAAGTGTTATTGTTATTTCTATATTACAGCTCTACACACTTGGACAAAAAGATAAAAATGTAGAAGCACCTCTACCTTTAGGAAACAATCTCCCCAAGTCAGGGAGCACTTCTCAATTTTAGAGCCCCAGTCACTTAATTTTCTTCCTCAGTTGGTCTTGTCCCCCAGACATTGGAACTACCACCGACCTCCGTTCCTTCCGTCAAAAGTTAAAGACTCACCTATTTCAATCAGCTGGCCTGGCACTTTCTTAGTTTTTACCTCCCGGGGATTTATTTTATTTTAATTGGGTTTGGGGTTTTAATTGGGATGTTTTTAGGGTTAGAATATATTTATTTCTTGTACAGCCTATCTCCCCCTCCAAATGTATTTAAATGTATTTTATTGTTATGACTGTATTTTATTTGCATCGACTGTACACCGCCCCGAGTCCCCTTTTTGGGAGAGGGGGCGGTCTAAAAATCTAAGAAATAAATAAATAAAATAAATAAAATAAATCTATGGCTGCTCTTAGTAGCAGTTTCAGGCAAAAAAAAAATACCCAGAATGTGAGGTATTATCATCTTTCAAGGCAGGAGGAAACATACCTCATCCTATTTCTGCCATTGTTTAAGGCAGACTTTCCCAAGCTTAGGAAATTTAAGATTTGTGAGCTCTTACTCCCCAGTCAGCCAGCATGTAACCAGGATCACAGAGGCTTTCAGTGGGAAACATTTATTCAGTAGCAGTAAATCTATTTCTTCAGTGGCAGAATAATCCCATCAAGAAAGTTATCCCTTTTTTTCTCTTCATAATGCAGATCTTCTATCTATCAGAGACAATCTTGAACATTACAGAGAATGTAAGATGTTTAATGGATCATTTTCCTCGTACATTCTTTCATAGGGATGTTTTTAAAAGCCAGAAAACAAAGAAGTGTATCAATCATCTGAAATCTTGAGAGAGGCATTATCAGCATTCAAAAATTCCTGCTAGCTCTAAGTAATTGCTATATTACAAAGATTCAGATATAGAATCTGTTCAAAACCACTTTAAAAAACAAAAATCACAGCATGCCTTTCTTCATCCATTTTATGATCTTCTAGACTTCTTAAAGACTTCTAAAAAGGCTTCCTGTATATCAACTTTGGGATCATCCCAGTTCTGCTGATATATTTTTTTTGCGTCTTGCAATCACATTTTAACTCCCTGTGGAGAAACTCAAATTGTATTTTTCGTTCCCAAAGAATTTTAAAGCCAGCATTGTGGAAATATTCACTAGCCATCTATCACTGTCAAGGGCTCCCTTCTTGGCCTGTTCCTCCTCAATGATTGCATAAGATTGAATCTGTCAAATATTTATTCCCCTCTTTTTAAGGAGTCATGTGAATCTCCATAACTCACCTTGGTGGGTCTAAATTTATATCACACCAACAGTAAAATCCCAGAGTTTCTCAGGCATGAAAAAAGCAATCATTATTGAGGGAAACAATTAAGATTTATATGGGAGAATTGAATTTAATAGACCCCTGGTATTTGAGGTATCCAACTGAAAGAGAATATACATTTAATTCAAGTTTGCATCATAATTTTAATGGGCTTGATTATTTTTTAATATTGACTTTATGTCACCAAATTAAACATAGGATAATGCTTCTTTAAAATAGATATTTTTGCAATATCCTTTACTTGATTTATGGTAAAAGTGGTGAAAAATATGCTGAGAGAATAAAGTTAAAAAAATTAAAGGAGAATATTTTAAATTACATAGTACAGTGATGGCAAACCTATGGCACATGTGCCACAGGTGGCACGTGGAGCCATTTGTCAGGGCACACAAGGCGCTGCCCTTTCAGCTGGCCAGCGCGCATGATCGCTGGCCAGCTGAGTTCACCCTTTTTTAAAGCTATTTTTTCGCCTCCCCAGGCTCCAGAGGCTTTATAGAAGCCTGGGGAGGGCGAAAAGAGTCTCCCCTGCCCCCCCGGAAGTCCGGTTTGCTCGGAAGGCCGTTTTGAGCGCTCCGAAGGCTTCAGGGACCCTCCAGAGGCTCCAAAGGCTTCAGGGACCCTCCAGAGGCTTCCCTGAAGTCTTTCAATGGACAAATGGACAAATATAATGAAATAAGGAACTCATTTATAAATATACTATAAGCTAAAAAAAGAATAATAGTTATATAAGTGTACTAGAAATTAATAGCAGAATATTTACATTAAGTATAGGTAGAATTCAGTGGTGGGTTTCAAATCCCATTCCAACCGGTATGGTTGGAACAAGGCCGGTGGCATCCTTATGGAGGCGCAGCACGTGCACACATGTGACGTACCGAGGCATACAGCCTGCAATCCACCACTGGTAGAATTGTAATTATTAATTGTTATAATGATGTATTATACTTTGCTTTTTTCTTTTTTCTGTTACTTTTTTCACCTTTTAAAGCACTTTTTATGCATTTCTTATATTTGAGGATGTATTTGCATTACAATTATCTTGGTGTTTTGCTTCTTTTCTTTTTCTATTTTTATTTTAAAAGGAATAAAAACAAATGAATAAAGGTTTTCTTCGGTTTCTCCCATCACAAACATTCACAAATTTCGTTTTAAATCCTACTTAGTCATTGTTTTCATAAGCACACTCTAAATATGAAAAAGGGACAAATCTCTTAACTCTATATTTTGAAGAAAAAGAAAAATGATTTTAAATCATCACCACCCAAACAGAAATCAGTAACATTGCCTAAAGTATTAAAAAAATTAAAGCAACAATCAGCATTTGGGCAAAACAATGTGAAGAGGTATAAATAAAAAGATATTGATATATTTTTAATCCTTTTTCTTATTTTGTTTATTTGTTAAAAATCCTTTAAAAGTGCATATGTAACTTTTCCTTTTCTGTTTTTTTGCTTACAGCTTTTACTTAACCAATAAAGAATAACATTACAAAACTTTCAATAGATTTTAGATTCCATCCCCTAAGACTACATATCTTTCTTTTCTTCTTTTTTATAATTTTATATATGTGTATATTATTTTTCTTAACTTTTAAATAATCATTATTTTAAAAAAAAGATTTGGAATGTGTCTTTTTTTTTTAATCAATGGATTAATTCCTCTAACCATCTCTGTATATCTTGTTATTGCATGTAATATGTAGGCAAGGGGCTCATTTCTTTATTTCAAATGCAATTAGAATAAAATGCATGACTCTATCACTCCCTTTGATTTTTTTTCTTCTTTACTTTTGTGGGATTAAATGGACCTTGGGAAATGCAAGCCTGCAGATATCTTCCATGCGGATATTCTGTCAAGTGCACAGTGGTGGTCCAGGCAGTCTTTCTAGATTTCCAGCTGTTTGAACCTGTTTCTTCTATTTCTGTTTCAATTTCACACAGGCTTCCTGACAATGCTGTGGCAATCAAAGGGAGCTCTCCAAGTACTGATATAGCTGGATTGAAGAGAAGTGGACTGCCAGAATGAATGCTTAAATCTCCCTCTGGTGGTTTTCAAAAGTTGGCAGGTATGAATTATGCTGTGTAAATAGGGAGAATTCAGTGGTGAAATTGGGCAGGTTTTGACAAGTACAGATTTCCAGCTAAATGTGATAGAGTTCCAAATAACATGGTAAAACATAATGGGAGTTTCAGGTGTGACATGTTCAACACAGAGATGTGTGCTGTTCATTCTCTAATTTTTAAAAGTTCAGTTCAGTGTAGTCTAACCAACTGACTACACATATACTTACATTCACTAGCAGGGGTGGGGAACTGTGGCTCTTTTGCGACTTGTGGACTTCAACTCCCAGAATTCCTGAGGCAGCTATGTTGGTTCTGGAATTCTGGGAGTTGAAGTCCACAAGTCGCAAAAGAGCCACAGTTCCCCACCCCTGTTCACTAGAGTAACTGCTCACAGTGAACTTTTGATACTCTTGGATATTTAGGTGCTCCTCCAATACTTAAGTTTCTGCTTAGACATCATTTTCCTTCTTATCTCACTTGCTTTCATTAGCTCACTCATTTCACAGTGCAAATGTCACTGGCTAGTTTGGTTAATAAACAAGCCTGACAATATGAAAGGAGTTAGAGATAGATAGCTTTCAGCTGAAGGCAGTGGAAGAAGTGGTAAATACCCTACAGATCTCAGCAGAGTTCTTTTTTCCCTCTGTTGGAAAATTTTTCTTTCTCCTTTTTCAAACATTGATCATTTCCAGGGAAAATAACATGTCAGCCTGAATTTCCTTTCGGTAGCCAGAAAAGATAGGGTCCATAATTTCTTTAAGCAGACCCATTTATCTATAACAGAATTGAAAGCAGAAAACTGGGGAGAGCAGCAGAGAATGTGGGGACATTTTCAGCAGCTATGACATTTCTATCCTGGGCCTTCATGAAGGTATAGAGATGACAAGGAGCAATGATAGCAACAACAATAGCACTTAGACTTATGTACCACTTCACAGTGCTTTACCTCCCTCTCTAAGCGGTTTACAGAGTCAGCATATTGCCCCCAACAATGTGGGTCCTCATTTTACCCACCTCGGAAGGATAAAAGGCTGAGTCAATCTTGAGCCTAGTGAGATTTGACTTGCCAAATTGCAGGCAGCCAGCAGTCAGCAGAAGTAACCTGCAGTACTGCAGTCTAACCACTGCACCATCATATGATAATTATCACAATCATCCCATCATCTATGATGGCTGATAGGGCATGTTACATTGCATTGTACAAACTCTCCGCTCTGAACAATTTCAGGATATAATATTAATAAATAAAAGTAGCCCCACCTAAGTTTCTGGAACTTAGAATCAAAGGAACATGAGAGTCGACCAGAAATTCTCCAGCTGGACAGGTGGTGTGAGCTCTGAAGAGTCTCACATGAACTCTGTCTGAGAAACCAATTCTGAGATCCTTTTTGGATCAGACTCCCCCTGTGGGTGGTGGTGGTGAAGAAGGGGCAGCATCAAACCCAGAGGGAGTGCAACAGATTCCTCATAGGTCAGAGGTTTGTTCTCTGAATCGGATTCGGGGCAGCAGCACGGCAACATGGCTGCACAAGAAGCTGGCTTCAGGCCAAAGCAACTGAGCAATAGCATGCAGGAGACAAGATGAAGGCCTTGTAAGAAGATCAAATTAACCCACAGACATAAATCAGAATTTGGAAAAGGCAAATAACCTTGAGAGTATAAATAATATTGATGGACAGATCCGGATTTTGGCAAAAAGAAAGAAAGAAGTGGAAAAATGGAGGGTTGAATCACTAGCCCCAAAAGAGCCATTAACTTGAAACAATTTGGACAGAAAGGAGAAGGTAGAGAAGTGACAAACCCACTCAAATACAAACTCTAAATATGGTTTTGGATTTGAAAAGATTGTGTTTCTAAAAGAGACTAGGAGGTTGAAATGTAAACCAAAACAAAATGAGGAGATTTGCTTCGTTCGAGTTTCTTCTAACTAACATATCTTAAGCAACTCCAATTAATGAGAGGTGAAATGTAACAAAGGAAAAAAAACAAGAAAAAAACACTATTTTCTCACTGATAACCTAATCTTGCCTCTGCAGTGAATGGAATGCGAAACTCTGAACAGGAGGATTTAATTAACCAATTGCCATAAATCAGAATTTGGAAAAGCAGGAGTTGAAGAGAAACATACTGGAGTTTGGCTGTATGCGAGTTTGTTCCAATTAATATATTTTGAGCAATCATAACCAACAAGAGGTGGAAGGTAACAAGGGAAAAATAATAAAATCAAGAACCAAGAAAATATAAAGTTTTTTTTTCTGCAAAAGATCAAGATGGCTCCCACTTCTCTTCCTCTTCACATTAGCTAAATTAGCTAAATTTAAGATGGACCAGAAGTTTGAAATAAGAACTTTATAACTAACAGTAATTTTGGAACTGGACATTAAGGTATCAAGGGCGGAGGGAAAATAAAATTAAGAACTAGGAAAGTACGAAGTTTTTTTTTTCATTTTTTTGTTGCTGAAGGAAGAACAAAGGATCAAGATGGCTCCCACCACTCTTCCTCTCCACATCAGCTGAACTAGCTAAATTTAAGGTGGACCAGAACTCTGAAATAAGAACTGTATAACTAACTGTAACTTTGAAACTGGACATTATGAAAAGGTGAGAATTTGAAGAACTATGTGAAATTATAAAAAAATATGCATAAATCATTAAAATAAAGTCTAAATATAATTTTGAACTCAGATATTGAGGAGAAGCAGGAAGTGAAGGAAGAGTTGAAGAAAGAAGAGTGGGTAAAATAAAGGGATAGAAACAGTGAAAAATAAAAAAGCAGACAAAAAACTTCATTGGGTTTGACAGTGGTATAGGGAAAATTGAAAAGTGGGGATGTATCCCAACAAAAGGAAATACAAAAGATTTCACTGGGTTTGACAGTGGCTTGGGGAAAATTGAAGAGGGTGGACATGTCAAAACAAAGGGAGAAGACAGGAATAGAGAAGAGTGTCAGCGTTCCAAATATCATGCAGAATTAAATCATTGTCCAAGGCAAAGTAGTCCTTAAAACTCCAATTTAATAAGACAGGCATGTTGGCATTAAGCTGGTGAAATTTCAACTCTAAGGTACATCCGGTGAATTCCCCAAGTTAAAAGTTCATCATCTATCCCCACACCCCATAATTCATCACATGGTCCAATCTTCATCTTCCACTCTGGCATGTACACCCCTCTTCTTCCGGCCAGGTGTCGAGGTGCGGAGACAAAAGACGACCTTGAGCTTCTAAGAAATCCATAACAATACATTCCACAATCCTACTCCTTTCTATTCCCCCCTCCCAACTACTATACCAATGAAACAGCATAATATGTATGTTTTAATTATGTGGCAGGCCAAAGATCCTAAAAGGAACAGAATTACAGGCCTGACAAAGAGGGACAAAAGACTTACTAGGAAAAATATCAGACAATTAGAAATTGTTACATGGGGAAATATAAAGCTGAGATATGTGGTTTACTCCTATACATGATAATAAAACTGAGTTTCTAACTGATTGAATATGATAATGGAAAGATAATTAAATAAAGGTTAAAATATATGGAATATGGACAAATATGAAACTTATGGGGAAAATGTAAAGCAGAGGTAGGTGAATCACTTTTACACATGATAATTAAACTGAGTTGCTAATTGATTAAATATGACAATGGAAGGACAGTTAAGTATGGGTTAAAAATATGAAATATGGACACATATAGAACTCCTAAGATGAGGAACAAAGTGAGATGTGTACCACTTTTTATTCTATATAGTAGATTAAGGGAATTGTAATGAACATTGAAAAGTAAGGATTGTTATTTAAAGACAATTATGGATAACGTATGTCAAGATATGGAAAAATGGAGAGAGAACATGAAATATACTTACAATCGGAAATTATTGAGATTATAAAGACAGAATTACAAATTTAGGGCACGTATGGATGCATAATTATATAATTATAATGATGAGAATAGCTGGGAATTGTAACCAGGTCTACATCTCGGCCAAAAATAGGCTGCCGGGGATGGGGGGGGGGTGTTAAATACAATTACTATATATGTATACTTTTTTTCTCTTTTAAAAAAGAAAGAGTTAAAATTAAATGTGTATATTGAAAAGGAATTATAAATGCCATCAACATAAAATGGAGCTCACTCAGAGGCTGAAATACACCAAGTAAATGGGATAAGGAGTGTGAAGTAGAGGAAAGAGGTAAGGGAAGAAGAGAGGGATAGGAGAGAGGGTGGGGGGGAAGAGGAGGAGAGAAAGAAGGAGTGGAAAGGGGAGAGAGGAGAAGGAGAGAGGAAGGGGAAGTAGAGAAGGATAAAATGAGGTAGGGAGGAGGAGGAGGAGGAGAGAGGGAGAAGAAAGTGATGGATAAGGTATAAATATGGTATATGAAGAGCAGAAGAGCCAGTAATTGTTTTTGGGAGTTGATGGTAAGATGAATTGATGTAAACATTTAATAATATAATATGATGTTGGTTATGTAATAGTATACATGTGGTGGTTATATGTTATGAAAATGAAAAAATAAAAAAAACTTTATATATATATAAAAGAATCAAAGGAACATGATATGCTGGAAACTCACAGCATTGAAGTAAGCATCACTTGCTTATGGTATCTTGCTTGAAATCTACTTTCTTGCCTGCCTCATTCCTTCCACAAAATATTTGAATAGGTGCCTACCTTTAGAAGCAATCCTCCTTGACTACTTAGCATCTCACTATCTAGAAATAAAAATCATTAGATAATATTTTCTAATGATAAAACCATATTAACAGTGGTTGTCACATGGAGTAGAATTTAATATTGTGGGAAGGTAAATATAAAAAATTAAGAGACAAACAGCATCAAGGGGAAAACATGGATATAAAATGAATGTGTTTATAATAAGGACATAGCAGTGATAAAATCAGGAGCCTCTTTTGGATAGGAAAGAAAACTAGCATACGCTCAGCTAAACTGTTCTCTGATGGTATTTTGCAAAGTGCAACAGATTTACTAGTTAGAGCAACTACTGCAACTATCTGGAATAGTGGTAACTCCAGTGGCTATGAATTCTAAAGAGTATCTTGTTCAGAAAATTAAACTAGGAAATAGAAGAGGCAGGCAACAGATGGCCCATAAGCAACTTACAAAACTTATACCCCTGAGCAGTTCGTATACACGAGTTAAAGTAGTAGTCAGAAGGAATCAGCCACGTAATCAGATAATGGAGAGACACTTACTAATGAAATAACAATTTTTAATAACAATTTGTTATGAAAATCAAATAGTATCCGGTCATCATGGTTATTTAATGTAACATTACACTGGTTTCAGGAGAAGCAATTAAATGGCTGAAAATTGCTCTTACATTACTCATAATTTATTACTTGACTACTGCCAGCAATGCAATATGTATATTATGACTGATAATCAATTTTGCATGCAGCCATTGTAAACAAAAGAAAACATAACAAACAAACAGTAACCAGAAAAGTACAGCAAAAGAGAAAGAGAAAGAAATGCAAAGCCAGTTACTATGGCATCATAATTATATTGCTCATCTTTGCAGCAATTAAATGCATATCAGAAATCAGTACGTATATTTCTTTCCTTGTAGCACATTTGTCATATGTCTCTGCATTAAGTTTTGCACCTTATGATTCTTGATGAATGTATCTCTTTATATATTTTTATGTACCCTGCGTGCATATGCATCAGAGACAAATTTGTTGTGTGTCCAATCACACTTGACCAATAAAGTATTTTGTTCTGTTCCATTCCTTCCATTCCGTTCCGTTCCATTCCATTTCTATTCTATTCTATCAATCCTAAAGGTGTAATTATATTATAAAAATATAAACAACAGGTTTATTAATATTTGATGTACAGTATATGTCAAATTTATAAAGCTGCCCAAATCATAAGGATCCTCTATACTTACAAGTCCTGAACAACCTAATAAGGACCTCTGAACCTGAAGGGAATCTGAAGACAGATTCTATGACAGAAAAGCTATACCTCCTAAATCTCCTTACATTTTTTTTAAAAAAATTCTACTAGTGATAATCTAGCATTGCCCGGGTATTTATTATAGTGGGAAAATGTCTGGACCAAACCTAATTTATAATGTTGGACTTTCCCCCTTAGCATTGTGGAGTACTGTGAAGGCGTTACCATGGCAACATGTGCTATACAGTAGAAGCTGTTTTACAGCAGTACAATAGAAGCCATTTTAAGGCACAAAAGGATCTATCTTAACAGAACACACATACCAAGGGGTGTTAGGGGTGTCTTACCCCCACAGTATTTTTTTTCCAGAGAGTAACTCATCTGTGTGCCAAGTTTCGTTGAAATTGCTAAAGGTGTTCCAGAGTTATGCTGGAAAATACACACACACAATCTTTTATATATATAGACTAGTATAGATCTATTTCAAGCTATTTAGCTCAAATCAGTTAGCCATACCCTTACTGGAATTTGAACCTAGGCTGTTTTTACATGTTAGTCAGTTGTATTAGCCACTAAGCCACAAGCTCTCCTCCCTTATCAAAGCTACTATAGTATGCTCCCTCCCATATTTGGGCATACCAGGTGCTTTGACATAACACACACACACACACACACAGACAAACACACACACACACACACACACACACATATTTTGGTTGACATTTATTTTCAGGAGTAACATGGATACAGGATTTATAGAATTTCACAAGCACATTCAGTTCTGAAAATAGGAGAATTTCTTTACTTTAAATCGGACATTTGGATTGTACAGCCCAGCATTATTCCATTTATTTATTTTATTTATAAAATTTAGAGGCCACCCATCTTACCTCAAGGTAACTCTTTATCCCATCCTAGATTTGTACTTCACATTAAATCAAAACTAACTAAATTAGAATATTATGTAAATTCAACCTAAGCCGTTACAGTAATAGAAAATATTGGATTATTTTAGAAACCAGGGTTATTTAGTATATAAAAATACTAACTGGCTACAGTCTTTCAGTTTTTCTATAGAAATAGAAAGCTATAGAAATTAATGCATGGTATGGAAGCATTTTCCTTCTAAATTTACGTTTGAGAAAACCTCTGTGGTAGAAACATGCACAGTCTTTTGATTTCAAAATAACCCTATGTTTAAATAGGCATTTTAAGTATTCCAGGTGCAATATAGAATTTGCTTTGTCTTGATACATGCTGCGTTAAGTTGCAGGCAAGGTTAAGCAAACTATCTTCTTTCCACCTTCTAATTTAATCTGCTTTAACAATTACTTGAAGGAGTAGACATACATAACTGGAAAGTTAGTTGTATGTTAGTTAGATGCATGTTAGCTACATCTTTATGAACTTTGGCTGTTTTCCTATAATTGATATATTTAAATAGGGGTTTTCATTATGCAAATTCGGGGATCTGATACTGATTTCTGATGGACAATTTTTATTTAAAAACATGTGATTTATAGTTTACTTCAGCAGATGCCATATAAGATGGAAAATAAGCTGGACTTTATATAAATTGGATGCAAAATGGGGAAAACAACCAATCAAAGCAAAATTTGGGAGCCACATCACATCATGGTAGCCTTGGGAAATATAAGATAATTGGGAGGTACAGTATGCAGCTCTAGATATAGAAATGGTCTTTCATAAATAAATGTATAAAAAGTAGAATTAAACTACCTGACCCTTTTGCCCTTTGTATGTATAAATCCTTTTTTCTGGCTCCCCAGCTTTGGGTGGAAAAGGTATATATGTATTTTACTCTTTCCAAATATTGGTTTTAAGATGGTATCAACAACACATAATACTAATTAAACATTTGGTATGCAGGTACCTGTTTGGAATGACTTTCAGTTGCAAATCTCATGGCTTAAGCCTTAAACTTTTTTTAAAAAGTTATTCTTCCCATCTGCTTTTAACAGTTTGTTTCTCTGTAACTTGATAAATGGGAAATGGTGAACTCAAAAATGTTTATAGATTTTTTATATCTTTTTTAATTTGATTAAGAATGATCACCAACATATAGATTTTGGGATTTTTTTTCTCCCCCAAGAATCAATATGGCTATGGTAGAGTTTTATACAAATAGAAATTCTGTTTAACCCTCCAGATGAAATAATAGAGGATGAGATTTTATCTTCAAATATGAAAAAAACTTCCTTCTTTATTTTATTTCACATATTTTTAATCATATGAAGGCTAGAAGATCTTTTGAATCAGAGTTAGGGTTTTCCTCATGGTATTTACTTGGAGGGGAAGGAATTAATTTTCTTCACCTTTTAATTCAAGCTATGCCCTTCCCTTTTTGTGCATGCTGATATCGAGTTCATTTTGTGAAATAATTAAGGTGCATACTATATATATTATGCTATATATTAGAGAAAGATGTTTATAATGGTTAATGCAAATTGCTTTAAAATAATGTTTTGAATATTTTTAATACTAATGAAGACATTGGATAGAATCAAGTTAGGATAATAAACTTAGAAACTAAGGAAAAGTTGGTTTTGCCAAGCAACTCCTATTCTTTTTATCTTGCCCACTTACAGAAAGAGAGAATACACACATACACACACACACACACTTTTAACAATTTTAACATTCTGACTCTACAGGATATAACATTTGATTGAAAACATTCAAAGATAGCCAAAAGTATAATAAAAAAATTAATAATATATTTTAGAACCCGTTTCTATAAATCAACATTTTATTGGCTTGGGATAGTCACTGCAAGACAATCAGCATTCTTAAATAATCTGTGCAATAATGAATGTTTTATTTGCACAACATTTTACAAGTCATTTTAAGGAAGGTATTATGGATTTAAAAAATGATATCAAAGTGCTGCCGTCATATTGCTGCACCCTGGAGAATATTTTTTTAATGTCTAATACTTGCACTTAAAAGCATTTGGAAGCTCTTGAAGTTATGTCGATAACAAGCAATGAGGAAAGGTTTTTTTTTTTTAATTAATGAGAGGATAAATGAGAGGGTGAGCTGCTCTGCTTGAGAATGGTTCTTTTTCCAACTTGGTTAAAAAGGTGGGGGCTTTTATCTGTTTGCCAACTGCATGGAAGAGCTATGTAAACTCTGAAAAGATTCTCAGACAAATTTGTGTCTGAATACCTGTGAAGAGGCACTCGTGCCTTCTGCTAGAGATTCACAGAAGCTGTACAGATGATGAGTTTGTTCTTTGTCAATTTGAGGTGCTGTATGGAATCAAGAAGCAAGGACTGAAACCATTAAGCAAAGAAGTCAAGACAGAATCCTTGGACAAAGCAGAATCATAAAGAGAGATATCTGGTGAGAGCAATGAAGCTTTATTGCAAAGGGCAGGAGAAAAAGCCTAGAGATGCATGAATGAGGTGTTGTCTACTCAAAAGGCTGAAGAATGAATTATCTTTCCTTTTTCCTTTCCTCCTGTGTAGGCTAACAGTGAGGAGAAAATAAAATTATAGCAAAATTGCCTAGTGGACTTAAAATAAGAATGCAGTCCCAAGATTAGTACTGTACTAATGCGAAGAAGGAAAAAAAATAAACAACAGAACTGATGAATTATAATAAGTTCCTCATACAAATATCTAGTAGTTTGTTAAGATCAGCTAGTAATTATTTACTTTAATAGTACAGTATCAATAAACAACATTTTAATTTGGAAATGAAAGCTCTTTGTGTAGTGTACATATGTGTAAGGTGTGTGTGTGTGTGTGTGAGAGAGAGAGAGATCTCCTGCATCTTTTTTACACTCTGGCACTCTCTGCCCAGTTAAGCATTACAGGTGAACCAAAACACAAATGTAGGTCAAAATAGTAGTAAAATTGCATCAAGGTATCCTCCCCACCTACCCTGCCCAGAAAACCTGATCACATGGCTTCATAATATATATGCAGGAATGCACTATAAACATTTTAATTGGACTACAAGTGGATAATAATAGGGGATAAGAGATAAAAATTGAAAATGATGCCAAATGTGGAGTGATATGGATGAAACCAGGAAATAACTTCCGCATTCATAATGATTATGAACATGATCATAATAAAAATAACATGACCGCTCAAATCCAAGAAGAAACTTTAATGAGAAGAGTTTTATATGTACAGTATACTGAATAAATACCTCAAATTCATTAGGTGTGCTGCTCTATATCGAATCAGATGTCATATTGACAACAAAGCACATATATGAAAAAAAGTTTTTGAATTTGATTTTAAGAGGCATGCTTTGTTTTTGATTGGCTTTGTGCAATTCACACAGTTGTGAATTTGGTTCTGAGATAGATCCTGCTTACAGTTTTCCAATGATGTTTGGAAATGGGATGTTTTCCCATTTACTTATTTTATGATAAGTTCCACCATCAACATAAGGATTTGGTTTTTCACACACCTGTAGAGATTGTGACTAACAAGTCTAACAGCAAATTAAGATGATAGTTCTGCTGTGAGATTATGAAACAGATTGTTTATACTTTTGAGGGAGACTTAATCATGCTCAGTATTGACCAACTGAAATCAATGGAACAAGTTAACATCGAATAGATAGAACCAGTCCCTTGCATAATTTGAGGGAAACATGAGGTTCTTCATATTTAGTTCCTTAGTATTTATGTGACTACACTCTTTGTGCTTTTGTCCTTCTGAAAACCAATAGCATGGAGTCAAGTCAAATGGCAGAACCTACTAAAGAACCCTTAACTCTAGATCAGGCAGAGTTTAAATTGTTTACTACACATCTTCACATGTTAATTTTAGTTTAGAAAAGGAGCAAGAAAGACATGATAGCAATGTTCCAATACTTGAGGGGCTGTGACGGAGAGCAGTTGGTCAACCTATTTTCCAAAGCACCTGAAGTCCAGACAAGGAATAATGGATGGAAAATAATCAAGGAGAGATTCAACCTAGAAATAAGGAGACTTTTTCTGACAGTGAGAAACCAATAGAACTGCTTCCTTCACAAGTTGTAGGAGCTTCATCACTGGAAACTTTCAAGAAGAGACTGAATTGCCATCTGTCAGAAATGGTGTCGGATCTTCTGTTTGGGGTGGGGGTTGATCTACAAGGTCCTTTCTAACTCTGCAGTTCTGTTATGTCCAATTTCTTAAATGGCATGTGCAAGAGAATTTTTACAATTACTCTGACCCTTCCCTTTAAATAATCCTTGTTAACATGTTTCTGTATAAGCAGGGTATACTCCGGAGGCAGATTTATAAAGTAAATGTCAACGTGAAAAATAAAGTCTATATTTCTAACAATATTGCTTATTGAGGGAAATATAGGATCCAGTATGTTTTTTCTAAAGTAAAGGTCAGCAACCTGGCGGGTTCAAACTATTTTGGACTGCTTCTCATCAGCCCCAACCAGTGATGGCAATGGCAAAGAAATATTGGAGCTGAGCCCATAGCAATGAACACCAGGTTGCTTCTCGCTACCCAAGGCAAAGGCTGGGTACATTCTTTCTTTTCTCCAGCATGTCCACAGTGACATTACTCTCTATATTAACTTGCAGAAGAGAAAAAAATGCTGTACTCTATAACTTTAAGTAGAAAAAACTTACATTTACCAGCAACCCCATGAATCCAAAACATGTGACATATTGAGGACTCCCTATCTTATTTCATCAACAATTTTCATAGGTCTGACAGAACTTTGTCCTCTTAACCTTTTGTGAAGACTCTTTTTGACTGATTTAGAAAATTAATTTGTTGCATGATTTAAATGAACTTGAAAGAATCATGATGTGTGATTGTCAGTAAAATTCCCCATCTTTCCATCATAATATTTTCTGTGATCCCCATATAATGTAGTGGGGTGGATACAATGCAGGACTAGGACCAGGGAAATGCAAATCTTGACTGAATCATGATATTCAGCCAGGTGATCTTAGCAAGGATGCTTCAGAACAAAAATGTCCTTAAAAAGATAAAATAAAGAAAAGAATCACGTAAATCATTTCAAATTCCACAGAGAAAAAGAAATTTAGTCACATAACTTATAAAAAGAAATCCCTTGAAAGTGTTCTTTCAGAAAAAAAATATTCTTAAGTGATAAAGAATGGAGACTCTGGTGATTTTACAGGCATTGTCCCACAAATAATTAGATATGCTTTGGATTCAACAAACATTAATCCCCAGGGATTTTCTGCATTTGATTCTCAAGAGGTTGTACTTCCCAGATGGAACCGTATGCAGTTGGGAATCCTCCTACACGAGGGGTGTCCAAACTTGGGAACTTTAAGACTTGTGGACTTCAACTCCCAGAATTCTCCAGCCAGTTCTTAAAGTTCCGAAGTTTGGACACCCCTGTCCTACACTAACAGCTCATGCAGTTGTCAAGCAAATGGCAATCATGATTCCAGGCAAAAAGGGAAAGGGGGGAAAATGTAACAACTTCATTATTGGTTAGTATCGGAACCTACAAAGTGGCACAAAATGTTATGACATTGTGATGAGATTTCTGAAGAATGGGGTCAGACTTTTAACATCTACAATGTTAGAAATGATGTCTGCTTCTATGGATAGACTGCAAAATATGCTAATAAAGAAATGACAGATGTGAAAGAGAATTTTTTGAGAGCTTTAAGTAGAAAATAATGGATAATGAGGTGAAACAAATTTTGTCAGATAATAGAAGTATTAGAAACAGAAATACTTAAAAGATTAAAAAGCTTGTTGATTTGTTAAAAGAAGATAATGAAAGTGGAAACAAATGACAAGTGAGTTGAATGATGTGGACTGGGCTTCTTACAGGACATATTAAATAAGCTAGTAAAAGCCTTGAAAATTAAAATGCAAATGCAAATGATAAACCAAGAGAATGACACAGACTTTTAATTAGACTTACAAAAGAGGTTCAAAGTAGTCTTTAAAATGGGAAAAAGAAAAAAAAGAGAAATTAAATTATACAACTGGTGAAGGAATTACAGATCAAGTAGGTAAAAAGAAGGAATATAAAGTTGACCTATTTGACCAAGGTTAAAATGTCATGTTTCTATAAAGCTCTGGTAACCCTTTAGGGATTTTTTTTTTTTTTTGGCTGATACCAAACCTGAAAACTAATAATTAATGGATTTGCACATGGGATGCCTAGGAAGTGAATATATTTGTTTGTAACCTTATAGAAGTTATTAAGTGTGTTTATACACATTGTGATGAGCATTGGAAGTCACTTCTTTAAATATTTCTTTTTTCTTACTTTCTCCTTTCTTTCTCTTTTTCTTCCCTTGTACCTTTTATTCTTTCTATATTTCCTTTCTTCTCTGTTTAGTTTGTATTTGCTTATCAAATTTTTCATTTAAAAAAAAAGGAAAGTGGAGAAAACATATTTTTACAAGGCAAAAAAAAATTAGACTTGATATCTTTCTGTTCTCTGCAGTGTCTTGCCCTTGTACCACTTTTACTCCATGTCTCCTGCTAAGACCACCAGAGAGTTGATTAGGAAAAGGATGATGAAAGAACCTTCATTCAGAATTTTTCTCATGATTCTTTCTTTACAGGTAACCAAAAGACATTTGCAAATTTCTCTCCTGAGTAGATTTTGGAGGCTTTCCAAGATTTAAACAAAGAAAAGCTCATTAACTAATTTCTCAGCATGTAGTTGTTTCAAAGTTCCAACTTATGGATGAGGACTCTACTGTTATCCCAATGATTTTTCCCATCTGGCTATGTTTCAAAGAGCAGAAGCAACAAATAAATTCAACCCACAGACCTTGTATAAATAAATATAGCAAAATTAACTACTGTTCCCTCTAACAACTTCAGAGATAAAGCAGCAATGATAATCTAAATACATGATCTTTTTTTTTTTATTTAATACTTTCCACCACTTTGAGAAAGGTGACTTTTTTTTAATTGCATGAGAAGCCAAACATGTGTACACAAATTAAAAATAAGGGTATTAAAAATAACAAAACAAGATCAAATAACAAGCAATAATAACTATGCAAATTATTAGAAGTTATTTTTTTATCAAATGAAACCTTGGCCAAAAAGATTTGGTTAACAATCTTTATTTAAGATTTAAGTCAATTCCGATCCTGAGAGATGACCGATTTCATCAAAAGTGCCTCATAATTAGAAATGTTAATACATAGAAATGTATCTTTGCTGCTAAAATTGGCTCCAGACAATATGGCCAATGATGAAGGATCTAATTACATGTTTAAGAACATTTGGACAGCTGCGGATTCTCCACCATTGTTGTAACTTTTCCAGTGAATAAACTCTATACTGTTCTACATTTACCATGGTTTGTAGGGCCAGTCAACTCTGCTGCTGCTAAATGTTAGCTTTTGGGGAGAGCTTAAGACAACCAGTTCTTCCAAAGAAGCTACAATGTAGATGGTAATGTATTGCAATCTTTTCTTTTTCTGGATTCCAGAGAATAGCTAAAGATGTTAGAGAGAAGTTGATATAATCAAAATGTTGCCGACAGAATAATTAAGCAATACTGGGAAAAGAAAGAGAGATGCAGATTCGTTCCCATTTTCTGATTTTTCTGAGTGAATCTTTTCTGAGCAACTCTTGAATCTAAATCTAAGTAGCATAACCTTAAAACCAACTGATGACTCATTTTTTTCCTTTGGATATTAAAGAAATGGTTAGATACAGACATTGGACTAAGCCTTTTGGAAGAAGCTATTGTTCATCATCATATCTTTTTCTCCGCATTAGATCTGCTACACCAATTACTTAAGACTGATTGATAGCAATTATGGATGCAAAATGGAATAAAGGAAAATTCTCATAGGGCCTCCTCAGTTCAATATGACACTTGAATATTTTTTTCCACTGTCTGAGAAACTGTCTAAACAAAATAAATGATTAAAAAAGAATTGAGATTTTTATTTAAATTACATTTTTAAAATCTAAATCCAAATGTAATGATAAAATATTTTTCATCATGGTTACTAAATAACAAACTAACTAACCCTGTGCATCACTTGCCTACAGATAAAAATGAACATTCATTTCGTTTTGTAATCGTAAAACCTGAAAGGAGAAGAATGGCCATTTAAACTTATTTAAATGGATTATTAGCAGAATACATTACCCAAATACATCGAGCTATTATTCATTCCAGTCGAGTGCCAGTTTGGTGCAGTGCTTAAAACATCAGGCAAGAATTTAGAAGCCTGAAAATTCTAGTCCTGCCTTAGATAAAAAGCCAGTTGGATGATCTTAAGCCAGTCACTTTCTTTCAGCCCTAGGAAGGATCAATGGTAAACCATTTCTGAAAAACCTTGCCAAGAAAACTGCTTGTTCAGATAATCTCTGAGAACTGGATATGATTCAACAGAAGAAGAAAAATATAATACATTCAAGCTAACTTTCCATAATAAAAAGAGAAAGAAATTTGCAGTGTATTATTCATCCAAACCAAATAAATTAACCAGGAGTTGAACTATTAAAAAAAAAACTTAATTGTCGATTGATGAATAAAAAATGTCTGAGGGAATGAAAAAAAAAACATAATTGCAAGAGACCTTAAGGTATATATGTAATTTTATCTGTATAGAGACAACAAAATCTTATTTTGTGTTATTTGAAAAGAGAGTATTTCATTCAGAAGATTGCTGAACCTACATTTATATGGTATTTATGTCATTTACTTATACAATTCCCAATGTACTGCTATGGAATTTGACACAACATCACTCTTTTAGTTATTAATATTTTCACTGATTTGTTTAAGCACTGTCAGTAGCAAATTTCATTTAATTCATGCTTTTCTTTGGAGAATTAAATGATTATTTAAATCATATGGATGATCATGGCTGCAGGCATTGGAAGAGGATTCAGCAAATAATTAGCAAGGGAAAGGTATAGAAATAAATACTCATTTTCCTATGCTTTGCTATATTTGAAAATAATATTAATCATGCTTATTTACATTCCATCTTTATTCTGTAGAATACAAGGGAATATAAACAGAATTCCCAAGTCATCTGCTACTTATGAAATGACTATTATCTGCTGAGCTTCAGCAATAGCCATTGCATCATTTGCCTTCATGAGACAAAGCCTATTCATATGCATTTCCCTTTTTTACTGTGATTTGAAAGTATGGAAGAAGATATGAAGTTGTTGAGAACACCTGAAAGACGTCAGCTTCTGACTCTTTGTCACAAAAGCAAGAAAAATACAACAGTCATGTACAGGTCCCTATATAATATCCAAATAATGTAAGAACAGTCTTCACTGTTTGCAGAAATAAACTCACTAATAATGCTTAGGGAAATGTATGCAAATTCTACATTTAAAAAAAAAATCAATCCAATCTTCTCTTTCCATCCAGCATAAAATTAAGAAGAAAAGTTTGTAAACTTTTGAGAAATAGTGAGAATCTGTGTGCTTTTGAATAAATAGAAAATAACTTATATTCATGATAATATTGAAACTAACATATAATCAAATATATGCAATAACATCTATCTGTATAAAATTGTAAAGATGAATATGCAATAAACAAAGTAAGTCCTGAAAATATGAGATAATTTGCCAGACATCTGCAAAAACAATAAAGAAATGATATGCATCTGTCTAATATAGATATTGTTTGCTAAACAGTTTCATATAAGTTAAACATAATTCTTATTTTCCAAAAGGAAATTATAATAGTCAGAACCACATTTTTCTTGCGCATTTATCCACTTGTAAAGAAACTTGTACAGATTACAGAGAAAAATACGTAGTGCATATGATTTAAGGAATTAGCTGTACTGCCAGTCTCTAAGTGCATATTAACTGCAATTTACCAATTTCTTTAGGAATATTAGAACAATGACAAAAATGTTTCAGGTGGGAATCTCACACTATAATGTGAAAGTACAGGAGAAATGTTAAACACAATTAAACAAACAAAGCCATTTTCAATGATTTTCTTTATAAAAGAGGAAATAATGCATTTTTTTCTCCTCGAGGAAAAGTATTTATCCCCTTTCTTTGCAATGGATGCCACAACTTACCCTGTATTGTCCCCATTAATTCATCTGGTAGACTTTTAAAGAAAAGCCTTCTCAATGCAACCTTGTAAAACTACTATTCAGATTCACTGCAAAATGTGATTGAATGTGTTATTACACTGAGCTTATCTACAACTATTTAAATGAAGAAAAGGCAGAAAATGATATTTGCAATAGGAAGTTCAGATTCACAGCTCGCAGAATAATACTATATAATACTAATAATACTATAAAGAACTAGTAGTCCTAACAGATATTGTAAGTAACTATTTAATTTTAAATAATTTCACATGAATCTGAGAAGGAGAAGAAGAAAGAATTAAACTTCACATAAAGGTAAAAGCTTCCCCTGTCCAGTTGTGTCTGAATCTAGGGCTGATGCTCATTTCCACTGCTTAGAGGGACACAGTGTTGTCCAAAGAAACTTCCATGATCATGTGGCCAAAATGACGATAGGCCAAGGTGCATGAAACACTGTTACTTTCCCAACAAAATAATACCTATTTATGTACTCACTTTTGAATGCTTTTGAACTGCTAGATTGGCTGGAACTACGGCAAATAATGGGAGCTTACTCCATTGTGAGGTGCTCGGGTCTTGAACATGGACTGTCAACGTACCAGCTATTTATTTATTTATTTTATTTATTATTTTGACTTCTTAGTCGCCCCCTCTCCCCCAAGGGACTCGGGGGGACGTACATCAGCAGCGGTCACAACAATACAATACAATATGGAGGAGGTAAAACAATAAATAAATAAATTACAATAATTTAAAACAATTAAAAACCCCAATGATAATTAAAGTTAAAAATTAAAATTAAGAATTAAAAATGCCCAAGAGGTGGAGAAGCTCTAAATTAAGCCAGGCCGGCTAGTCGGAACAGGTGGGTCTTAAGTTTTGTGTGGAAGGAGCGGAGGTCAGTTGTTGTCCTAATATCTGGGGGGAGGTCATTCCAAAGGGTAGGGCCCATCACAGAGAAGGCCCTACTCCTGGGCGCCGCCCTCTGACACCCTCTGGAGGACGGCACCCGGAGAAGTCCCTCTCTGTGCGAGCGAATAGGTCGCGGGGATGTGTGGGGCAGAACGCGATCCCGCAGGTAACTAGGCCCTGTGCCATGGAGCGCTTTAAAGATGGTAACTAACACCTTGAAGCGCAACTGGTAGGCCACAGGAAGCCAGTGCAGCTCGCGCAGGAGAGGTGTTATAGGGAGAACCTCGTTCTCCCCATAATTGCCCGCGCGGCTGCATTCTGGACCAACTGCAATCTCCGGGCGCACCTCAAGGGGAGCCCCATGTAGAGAGCATTGCAGTAGTCCAGGCGGGACGTCACCAGCGCGTGAGTGACTGTGCGCAGGGCATCCCGGTCCAAAAGGGGTCGCTATTGGCGCACCAGGCGAACCTGGTGAAACGCCCCCCTCGCCACGGCTGCCACATGGTCATCCATAGTCAGCCGGGCATCTAGGAGGACGCCCAAATTGCGCGCCCGTTCCACCGGGGCTAATTGCTCGTCCCCGATGGCCAGAGATGGAATGTACTGGTTGAACCGGGAAGCTGGAAGCCACAGCCACTCTGTCTTGGAGGGGTTGAGCTTGAGCCTGTTGTCCCCCATCCAGACCCGCACGGCTTCCAGACACCGGGACATCACTTCGACGGCCTCGTTGGGGTGGTTTGGGGTGGAGATGTAAGCTGCGTGTCGTCAGCGTACAGATGGTATTCCACCCCAAAACCATGGATGATCTCGCCCAGCGGCTTCATATATGTGTTGAACAGGAGAGGCGAGAGGACCGACCCCTGCGGGACCCCACAAGTGAGGGGCCTTGGGGTCGACCTCTGCTCCCCTGCCAGCACACATTGCGTCCGGCCAGAGAGGTAGGAGCGGAACCACCGCAGCACGGTGCCTCCTACCCCCAACCCCTCCAGACGGCGCAATAGGATACCATGGTCAATGGTATCAAAAGCCGCCGAGAGGTCTAATAGGACAAGGACAGAGGAGCAACCCCTATCCTTTGCCCTCCAGAGATCATCCACCAACGCAACCAAGGCCGTCTCCGTGCTGTGTCCGGGTCGGAAGCCGGACTGGCGCGGGTCTAGATAATCAGATTCCTCCAGGTGACGCGGGAACTGCTGAGCCACCACACTCTCAACAACCTTTGCTAAGAAAGGAAGGTTGGAGACAGGACGATAATTTGCTAGCTCCATTGGGTCCAGAGAAGGCTTCTTGAGCAGGGGCCTCACCACCGCCTCTTTCAAGGTGGCTGGTAGAAGGCCCTCACTCAACGAACCGTTCACCAGTCCCAGTAGCCAGCCTCGTGAACCCTCCCAGGATGCCAGTACAAGCCAGGAGGGACATGGGTCCAATAAACATGTGGTGGCTCGCAGTCGCCCGCGCAACCTGTCCAAATCTTCGGTGGCAACAGGGTCAAACTCCTCCCAGTGTGGTCTCTCAAGACTCGCCTCGGACGCCCCCCTGGAGCACTGAAGGGGGTCCATTCCCTCCGGATCTGAGAGATTTTATCCTACAGGAATTCCCCAAACTCCTCTGCCCTGCCCTGCAAAGGGGGATTCCGCTGCCCCTGTGACAGAAGGGAGCGGGTCACCCGAAACAGGGCGGCAGGGCGGTTTTCTGTGGATGCAATAAGGGTGGCACAATATCGACGTTTGGCCACTCTTATTGCCACAAGGTAGGTCCTTAAGTAGGCTCTTACCTGTGTTCGGTCAGAATCGGAGCGGGAGGATCTCCACTTGCTCTCTAAGCGTCTCCTGTGGCGTTTCATCGCCCTTAGCTCCCCGTTAAACCAGGGAGCCCGGGTCGATCGTTGCCGCCGGAGAGGCCGCAAAGGCGCAACCCGGTCTAAGGCTCCGGCAGCCGCATTATTCCATGCAGCTACCAGGTCCTCTGCCCGGGAGCGGGACAGGTCAGCAGGAGGTGGCCCAAGCTCCGCCTGGAACCTGTCTGGTTCCATCAGACGCCTGGGGCGGAACCATCTAGGACAATCTGGTTCCGCCTCCCCGCGGCGGGGGATAGCGCCAGGGAAGTCCAGCTGGAGAAGTGAGTGATCTGACCATGACAGGGGCATGATGGCTAAATCCCCTATTCCCAGATCACTCGTCCACTGGTCGGAGACAAACACAAGGTCCAGTGTGTGGCCTCCCTCGTGTGTGGGGTTCTGAATTACTTGAGTCAGATCCATGGCTGACAAGCTCTTTAATGGTTGAGCCATTGCGTCCCCTTAAACTTCTCATACTTTTTTCTATAAGGTAAAGAACTACCCACATTTTCCATCTAATTCAGGATCAATTTAAAGCAAATTCTTTAATTTTTTAAAAAAGGAAGCTAATTTGATGTAAATAAAAGCAACAGTCCCTTTCCCCATCACTAACCCCATCTAGGTTTTATATAGACTTTTAAAGAAGTTGACTGTAACCAAATGCTTTACTTTAAAGCGCACCACCATGACAAGACAAAGAAAGCAGCAAAACTGGGTAATGCTAGGGAATGTTTTTTGAGGCCAAATTTACAACATTGTAGCAGATCTACCTTCTGGTTAATGTTTTATGCCTATTCCTAGGATAACATCTATTGGATTTCATTCCCTAAACCACCTTGGCTGATATTTGACATGTTGCCAATATTGCAATTATTTAAGCCAGTAATTACCATTGATAATAACTTCTGCTTTTAGAAAAAGATTCAGTGTAATTCTATGTGATGACTTTTGTTCATGTTACTTGATAGATACAACGATTCTATCAATACCAACATTTAATGATAGGTATTGAAAGTATTATAGGCTTAGTTTTGATTACCTGGTCTAATTCCACCTTATTTATAATGATGACCCACGATGCTGTAAATTATGAACTTATATTTATATATTATACGCTACAACTCTCCTTTTATAACCAAGCAACATTACTGCATGCATGTACGTATATAGTTCAAATTACTATATATACAACACATGCATATGCATACACATAGCACATAATGAGAGATTAGAATACAGATTGTAATAAGGTTAACACAAAATGTTCAGTATTCTGGAAGCCAATTATAAAAGGAATGCAGAATTCACTCCATCTACTTTTTTCCTGTGTGGTTTTTTTTTTTTTTCAACTGATGCATATCAAGAAATTCATTTTATATCAGACCAATTCCCCTCCCATACAAGCAGAATGAATGGTAAGATCTGTAGGGTTTCAAGAACCTCTTGGGGAAAAAAGAAGAAGAAATGAAAAGATACCTTCGCTACGTATAGAAATAGAAATATCCAGTGTTCTAACAATTAAGTTTCTACATCCCGCTGGATATTCTCTGTCTTCCATCGGAACCTCAGCAGGAAATCTCTAGGATGCATGATGATAGATTTTTATGCCAAACCCTTCTATTCTTCTGACGCATTTCAGAAGATGTGGAAGGGAGAGGGAGGGGGAGGAGAAGGAGGGAGAAAATGCACCAGGCCTGATGTTAGAGGAAGCTTATTTCCATTCCAGTGTGATATTAGCTATGCTTTCAACTGGAGAATGCCAAGTTAGAAAAGCCTGCTCTAAATGATTAAGTAAGTATTAACCTTTTTCTCTCTTTTAACCTTTTTCTCTCTTTTATTTCTTATCTCTAATTCCAATTATTTACATCTTGGCCTCATTGTCTATCACCAGCAAAACCAATACAAGGTCTTAAGGTTAGGGCTAAGGTTCCTACCTTGCATGCATGTCCTACCTGCTGATAATTTATAGAAGACATATAGAAAAAATATTTTTTTTAAAAAAAACAGGTTGCTTTTCTGTATATCTGGATATTTTATTTGCATACTTATTGCTTACATTTATTGTTAAACACAGGCTTTTATTATTATTTTTACTGTTCTTCAAATAATAACAAAAAATCAAAATCTTAAAAAAACCATCACAATTCAATGAAATAACCCTTAAACTTACAAAAATTGAAAAACCAACATAAAATTAAGATAAATATTTAAATATTTCAGAGAGAGCAACAGGTAGAGGGAGGGGGAGGGAGGGAGAGAGGGAGGGAGGGAGGGAGGGAGGGAGGGAGAGAGAGAGAGAGAGAGAGAGAGAGAGAGAGAGAGAGAGAGAGAGAATGCCAAATCTTGTATTCACCCCTGATATCAAAGGAATACTTCAAGGCTAACATCTACTGGCTGGACCAAGCAAAATTCACAAAGTTCAGGAAATGAAGCTCTTCAGAGCAACACTGCTGATATAGAATCCTCCAGAATATTATCTTGGTGAAAGAAGCCTAAGAAGTTGGTATCCAACATGAGGGATACCTCAATTAGCAAACATGCCAGAGGTGGGTTGCTGCCGGTTTGGCCCGGATCGACCTAACTGGTAGTAGCA